>NC_041383.1:604800716-604983166 GCF_002162155.2 Triticum dicoccoides
GGGATCGGGCGAACCGCCCCGACCCATCACCGTCGCCCCTCGCCACCACCTCGACCCCGCGTCCCCTTTCCTCGTGTGCGGCGCCGCCTAACCCGAAGCCACTCGTCGCCCCGCGCCCTTCGCCCCCGCCGCTGTGCGCCGTTGCCGAATCGCCGGTGCTACCTCACCCCGATGTTGCCGTCCTCCTCGACGTCCTCCTCGCGGCCCCATCCCCTTTCCCTTGTGGCCAGACGCCTGCTCGACGCCGTCGTGGTCGCCACCGCCTCTCGCCGTCGTCGGACCCCGCTTGACCGCCTCCTCGACTCCACCGCTCCCCGTCATCGCGTTCCCCTGCATCGGGCCTCCCCTTCAACGCGGGTGAGCAACCCCCAGTCGTCCTCCTCTCTCCCCGAAGCAGCCACCGCATCCCGCACCTCATCCCGCCGTGGCCACGCCCTGGCTGCACTTGTGCCGCGCCGGCCATGCCCAACCGCGCGCCTGCGCATCGCCTCCCTCTCCGGCGTGCGCACCACGTCTTGTCACTCCACCCTGCCGCTCTCACGCGCGTCGTACACCCCTGACCGCGCCCTCGCTCCCGCCCGGCGCGCCCTTCTCCGCCCACGCGCGTGTGCAGCTCCGGCCTCCCCTCACCTTGCACGTGCCACCCACTACCGCTGACGGGCATAGCTCCGGCCGGCCGGCCTCGCCGCGGCCCCGCCTGCTGGCTGCGCCCTGATCTAGCGCTCGCACCCGCTGTGGCCTGTGTGCTACTGGACGTGGGGCCCGCCCCCAAAACGTTTAAGAAGATTATACGAAACGAAAAATGTAATTGTAAAAAAAGGGGGATTATAAAAAAGTTAAATTAATTAATTGATTAACCTAATTAATCATGTTAATTAACCTATTGACTACTTAATTAGTTTAAACTAATCTTGTTAGTTAAATAGGCAGGCATGACAGGGGGACCCACCCCTGTTGACTAGTCAACTGGGACCCCCTGGACCCACATGCCATCCTCTGGTACACTTTTGTGTACACAGATCTGGGTGCACCTAGCTTTTAACCTGTATTTTCGAATTAAAAGTAATTTCAGAATATTGCTAAAACCTTAGAAAACTTATAGAATAATTCGTAGCTCGGATGGAAAAACTTTATACATGAAAGTTGCTCAGAACGACGAGACGAAGCCGAATACGCTAACCACATACCTGTCAGATGCTTCTAACTATCTGAACATGGAACATTCCCCTCCGGTCATCTGTCTGACACAGGTCCAGAACCGGGAAAACATTCTCGGTTGAATTCCCCCTTCACCCATATCGTGTAGCCATACGTTAGGTCACACCCGACATAGCTTATTGCCACATTATGCTTTGTGATGCTATGTTTGCTTTATATTTACTGTTTCTTCCCCCTCTTCTCTCCGGTAGACCCCGAGACCGATGTTGCCCCTATGATCGACTACGTTGACGACGACCCCTCCTTGCCAGAGCAACCAGGCAGGCCCCCCTTTGATCATCCTGATATCGCCCATTCCATTCTCTCATGCTTGCATTAGATTTTGCTATTGTAATTGTTTGCTCCTATTCTGATGCATAGCCTGCTTTTGTATCTGCTGTTGTACCTTACCTACTTATCCTAAACTGCTTAGTATAGGTTGGTTAGTGATCCATCAGTGACCCCCACCTTGTCCCTGCTGCCCCTGCTTCATCGTTGAAGACCCGATCAATGGGATCGAATTCCAGGCCCCGGCACCGCACATCACTTTCCCCTTAGTTGCTCGACACTACTGGGTTACTATCGAGTGCCGAGGGTGAGGCCTCATCAGCACTTCTGATGTTAACCCTGTAGTGTAGTTATTCGGTCGTGGTCATCGAGGGTGATTTCCTCCTTAACCCCTTCCGACACGACTCTATCATGCAACCCCTCTAGTGTGGACCTCGAGGGTGGTTCCACTTCCGTTCACCTTGATGATTACATCGAGTGGAATTCACCGGGGGTGATTCCTCGGGTTTTCCCCTTGATGTTTGGACACACGGATACTTGGACCTTACAACTATTACTTGGAAAGGCGGGTCGACCCTGAGGGGTACCCGCGAGTGATGTGGAGACGGGTTGACCTGGAGGGTACCCGAGAGTTGAATACGAGGCGTGGCCGGGCATTCTTAGCCCTTGCCGCAAGTCCTCGAGACGGGACAACGGGGTCACATCTTTCGTGAGTCTCTGCTCGTGACCGCACTACCAACACACTAACGGTTTGGATATTTGATCTGAGGGGCCTCTGGCCTGATAGCACTAACCATCACGTGGGCATAGTATGGGCGTTCTGCGTCGTATGCATCAGCCGAAGCTTAATAGACATCAGCGACTGAGCGGCGTGCGCCGGGTTGGACTGGTTACGCCTTCGCTTGTATAAGGGAGGCTAGGTATGCTCACTGGCCGCCCACACAACATGCAGGAGTTCCGGGGAGATGGCCCATGACTCTTGGGGGCATAGGTTTAGTCCGGCGTGCTGACCTCTCTATTAAGCCTAGGTCGGGTTGCGGCATATTGTTTGGCTGAGGCAGGGCATGACCCAGGAAAGTGTGTCCGACCGGAGTTAATCGAGCATGGTGGGTAAGTTGGTGCACCCCTGCAGGGATGAAAACATCTATCAATAGCCTATCCTACGATAACGGACACTCGGAGTTGTATCCCGATCGATACAACTAGAACTGGATACTCATGATGAGAAATGGATTGAGATGAGAAATGTATAGTATGGCTCTGGGATTGCTTTCTCGCAGGGAGTCGAGAAAGGATCTCTGGCCAAGGTTGATAACACTACTGCTACTTTACTTTATGCTACTCTACTCCCTCCTGTTTGCTGCAAGATGGTGGTTTCTACAAGATGCTAGTCTTCGATAGGACTAGGCCTTCACTCTATTCTGGCATTTCTGCAGCCCAGTCCACATATACAACCTTCTTTTGATAATGTTGCATAACTAGTGTAGATCCTTGCTTGCGAGTACTTTGGATGAGTACTCACGGTTGCTTTGCTCCCCCTTTTCCCCCTTTCCTGGTTGATGCAACCAGATGTCGGAGCCTAGGAGCCAGATGCCACCGCCGGTGCCTACTATCACGTGACGGACGCCGACAACCAGGAGTAGTTAGGAGGCTCCTAGGCAGGAGGCCTTGCCTTTTCGATCATGTTTCTTTTGTGCTAGCCTTCTTAAGGCAAACTTGTTTAACTTATGTCTGTACTCAGATATTGTTGCTTCCACTGACTCGTTTGTATTCGAGCTGATGTATTCGAGCCCTCGAGGCCCCCTGGCTTGTAATATAAAGCTTGTATTATTTTAATTTGTGTCTAGAGTTGTGTTGTGATATCTTCCCCTGAGTCCCTGATCTTGATCGTACATATTTGCATGTATGATTAGTGTATGATTGAATCGAGGGCGTCACAGTGAAGCACACGAGTAAATGAAAAACTACTCCCAAAAGATATAAGTGAAGATCAATGAGTAGCTAAATAATTACGTAACTATGTGAAGATTCTCTCTCATTTAAGAATTTTAGATCTTGGTATTTTATTTAAACAGCAAGCAAAACAAAATAAATTGACATTGCAAGGATAGCACAACTCATGTGAAGAAGCAAAAACTTAGGCTCAACCGATACTAACCGATAGTTGTTGAAGAAGAAAGGTGGGATGCCTACTGGGGCATCCCCAAGCTTAGATGCTTGAGACTTCTTGAAATATTATCTTGGGGTGCCTTGGGCATCCCCAAGCTTGAGCTTTTGTGTCTCCTTAATTCCTTTTATATCTCGGTTTCCTAAATCTCGAAAGCTTCATTCAAACCAAACTCAACAAGAACTCGTGAGATAAGTTAGTATAAAACAATGCAAAACCTTATCATCTTCTACTGTAACAAATCACTAAGATTATTATTCAACATTGTATACTAAATGTCTCTGCATATTTAATATCCCTATCCTCAAATGGAATCATTAAACAAGCAAACATATGCAAACAATGCAAACATAACAGCAATCTGCCAAAACAGTATAGTTTGTAAAGAATGCAAGATTCATCATACTTTCCTAAATCCAAAAATTATAAGAAAAATACTAAGATGTATAATATTTATCAGAGCTCATTATTCAAAAGATTCAACATTATATCACTCTCTGACTTTTCTAGGGAATTTTTGCAACAGCGGTAAACTTTCTGTTTTGAAACAACAACATGTATACTAGCAAAATAAGCATGGTAAAGGCTATCCTTGACATTTTTATTGACAATAAAGATGAAAGACATTAATCTAAATACCAGCAAGAAAATACTAATAAAATAAAATGACGCTCCAAGCAAAACACATATCATGTGGTAAATAAAAATATAGCTCCAAGTAAAGTTACCGATGAACGAAGACGAAAGAGGGGATGCCTTCCGGGGCATCCCCAAGCTTAGGATTTTGGTTGTCCTTGAATATTACCTTGGGGTGCCTTGGGAATCCCCAAGCTTAGGCTCTTTCCACTCCTTATTCCATAGTCCATCGAATCCTTACCCAAAACTTGCAAAGTTCAACGACACAAAACTCAACACAAAACTCGTAAGCTCCGTTAGTATAAGAAAATAAATCACCACTTTAAGGTACTGTAATGAACTCATTATAAATTAATATTGGTGTTAAACCTACTGTATTCCAACTTATCTATGGTTCATACCCTCCGATACTACTCATAGATTCATCAAAATAAGCAAACAACACATAGAAAACAGAATCTGTCAAAAACAGAACAGTCTGTAGTAATCTGTATCAAACATATACTTCTGGAACCCCACAAATTATGAAATAAATTGGTGGACCTGAGGAATTTGTCTATTAATCATCTTCAAAAATAATCAACCTAAAATCACTCTCCAGTAAAAAATGGCAGCTAATCTCGTGAGCGCAAAAGTTTCTGTTTTTTACAGCAAGATCACATAAACTTCACCCAAGTCTTCCCAAAAGTTCTACTTGGCACAACCACTAATTAAAACATAAAACCACATCTAACCAGAGGTTATATTAATTATTTATTACTAAACAGGAACCAAAAGCAAATAAACATAAATAAAATTGGGTTGCCTCCCAACAAGCGCTATCGTTTAACGCCCCTAGCTAGGCATGATGATTTCAATGATGCTCACATAAAAGATAAGAATTGAAACATAAAGAGAGCATCATGAAGAATATGACTAGCACATTTAAGTCTAACCCACTTCCTATGCATAGGGATTTTGCGAGCAAACAACTTATGGGAACAATAATCAACTAGCATAGGAAGGCAAAACAAGCATAACTTCAAAACTTTAAGCACATAGAGAGCAAACTTGATATTATTGAAATTCCTACAAGCATATGTTCCTCCCACATAATAATTTTCAGTAGCATCATGAATGAATTCAACAATATAATCAGCACCTAAAGCATTCTTTTCATGATCTACAAGCATAGAAAATTTACTACTCTCCACATAAGCAAATTTCTTCTCATGAATAATAGTGGGAGCAAACTCAACAAAATAATTATCATGTGAGGCATAATCCAATTGAAAAATAAAAACATGATGACAAGTTTCATGCTTATTTTTATTCTTTATAGCATACAAGTCATCACAATAATCATCATAGATAACAACTTTGTTCTCATAATCAATTGGAACCTCTTCCGAAATAGTGGAATCATCACTAAATAGAGTCATGACCTCTCCAAATCCACTTTCATAATTATCACAATAATATTCGACATCCTCCAAAATAGTGGATCATTACTTCCTAAAGTTGACACTCTTCCAAACCCACTTTCATAAATATAATCATCATAAATAGGAGGCATGATTTCATCATAATAAATATTCTCATCAAAGCTTGGGGGACTAAACATATCATCTTCATCAAACATAGCATCCCCAAGCTTGTGACTTTGCATATCATTAGCATCATGGGTATTAAAAGAATTCATATTAATAACATTGAAATCATGATCATCATTCAAAGATTTAGTGCCAAACATTTTATAGATTTCTTCTTCTAGCACTTGAGCACAATTTTCCTTACCATCATTCTCATGAAAGATATTAAAAAGATGAAGCGTATGAGACAAACTTAATTCCATTTTTTTGTTGTTTTCTTTTGTATACTAAACTAGTGATATAACAAGAAACAAAAATATTCGATTGCAAGATCTAAAGATATAACTTAAAGCACTCACCTCCCCAGCAACGACGCCAGGAAAGAGCTTGATGTCTACTACACAACCTTCTTCTTGTAGACGTTGTTGGGCCTCCAAGTGCAGAGGTTTGTAGGACAGTAGCAAATTTCCCTCAAGTGGATGACCTAAGGTTTATCAGTCAGTGGGAGGCATAGGATGAAGATGGTCTCTCTCAACCAACCCCGCAACCAAATAACAAAGAGTCTCTTGTGTCCCCAACACACCAAATACAATGGTAAATTGTATAGGTGCACTAGTTCGGCGAAGAGATGGTGATACAAGTGCAATATGGATGGTAGATAAAGGTATTTGTAATATGAAGTTATATAAACAGCAAGGTAACTAATGATAAAAGTGAGCGTAAACGGTATTGCAATGGTAGGAAACAAGGCCTAAGGTTCATACTTTCACTAGTGCAAGTTCTCTCAACAATAATAACATAATTATATCATATAACTATCCCTCAACATGCAACAAAGAGTCACTCCAAAGCCACTAATAGCGGAGAACAAACGAAGAGATTATGGTAGGGTACAAAACCACCTCAAAGTTATTCTTTCGGATCAATCTATTCAAGAGTTCAAACTAGAATAACACCTTAAGACACAAATCAACCAAAACCCTAATGTCACCTAGATACTCCATTGTCACCTAAAGTATCCGTGGGCATGATTATACGATATGCATCATACAATCTCAGATTCATCTATTCAACCAACACAAAGTACTTCAAAGAGTGCCCCAAAGTTTCTATCGAAGAGTCAAGACGAAAACGTGTGCCAACCCCTATGCATAGATTCCCAAGGTCACATAACCCGCAAGTTGATCACCAAAACATACATCAAGTTGATCACATGAATATCCCATTGTCACCATAGATAAGCACGGCAAGACATACATCAGGTGTTCTCAAATCATTAAAGACTCAATCCGATAAGATAACTTCAAAGGGAAAACTCAATCCATTACAAGAGAGTAGAGGGGGAGAAACATCATACGATCAAACTATAATAGCAAAGCTCGCGATACATCAAGATCGTGCCATAGAGAGAACACAAGAGAGAGAGATCAAACACAAGCTATTGTTACATACCCTCAGCCCCGATGGTGAACTACTCCCTCCTCGTCATGGAGAGCACCGGGATGATGAAGATGGCCACCGTTGAGGGATCCCCCCTCCGGCAGGGTGCCGGAACGGGCTCCCGAGAGGTTTTTGGTGGCTACTGAGGCTTGCGGCGACGGAACTCCTGATCTATCTTCGCTGTCGATGTTTTTAGGGTACGTGGACTTATATAGGCGAAAGAAGTCGGTCGGGGGTGCTCGAGGGTCCCAGGAGATAGGGGCGCGCCCAGTAGGGGGGGGGGGCGCCCTCCTATCTCCTGGCCTCCTCGAGGCTCTTCCGACGTGAACTCCAAGTCTCCCGGATCATATTCTTCCCAAAAATCATGCTCCCGAAGGTTTCATTCCGTTTGGACTCCGTTTGATATTCCTTTTCTTCGAAATACTGAAACAGGCAATAAAACAACAATATGGGCTGGGCCTCTGGTTAATAGGTTAGTCCCAAAGGTAATATAAAAGTGTATAATAAAGCCCGTAATCATTGAAAACAGATAATAAAATAGCATGAATGCTTCATAAATTATAGATACGTTGGAGACGTATCAGGGTGCGCCCTACCCCCCTGGGCGCGCCCTCCGTCCTTTTGGCCGCCTCATGGCACCTCTGACTTCATCTCCAAGTCTCCTAGTTCTCTTCTGGTCCAAGAAAATCATCACAAAAGTTTTATCCGTTTGGACTCTGTTGGTATTCCTTTTTTGCGAAACTCAAAAACAAGGAAAAAACAGGAACAAGCACTGGGCTCTTCGTTAATAGGTTAGTCCCAAAAATAATATGAAATAGCATATTAATGCATATAAAACATCCAAAACATGGAACAATCAAAAATTATAGATACCTTGGAGACGTATCAAGCATTCCCAAGCTTAATTCCTGCTCGTTCTTGAGTAGGTAAATGATAAAAACAGAATTTTTGACGAGGAATGCTACCTAACATATTTATCCTTGTAATTTTCTTTATTGTGGCATGAATGTTCAGATCTGTAAGATTCAGAACAAAATTTTAATATTGACATAAAAACAATAATACTTCAAGCATACTAACAAGTCAATTATGTCATCTCAAAATAACATGGCCAAAGAAAGCTTATCCCTACAAAATCATATAGTCTGGCTATGCTCCATCTTCACCACACAAAATATTTAAATCATGCACAACCCCGATGACAAGCCAAGCAATTGTTTCATCATTTTGATGTTCTCAAACTTTTTCAACTTTCACGCAATACATGAGCGTGAGCCATGGACATATCACTATAGGTGCAATAGAATATGGTGGTTGTGGAGAAGACAAAAAGAGGGAGTGTTGGGGAACGTAGCAAGCAATTTCAAAAAAATTCCTACGCTCACGCAAAATCTGTCTAGAAGATGCATAGCAACGAGAGGAGGAGAGTGTGTCTACGTACCCTCGTAGACCTAAAGCGGAAGCGTTTGCTGAACGCGGTTGATGTAGTCGAACGTCTTCTCGTTACGACCGATCGAGTACCTAACGTACGACACGTCTGAGTTCTGCACACGTTCAGCGCGATGACGTTCCTCGAGCTCTTGATCCAGGAAAGGGTCGAGGAAGTAGATGAGTTCCATCAGCACGACGGCGTGGTGACGGTGATGGTGATGTGATCCGCGCAGGGCTTCGCCTAAGCACCGCAGAATATGGCTGGAGGCGTAAACTATGGAGGGGGGCGCTGCACACGGCTTGGAACGATTGATGTGTGTTCTAGGGGTGCCCCCTGTATATAAAGGAGGGAGGGAGAGGAGGCCGACCCTAGGCGCGCCCCCAAGTTGGAGGAGTCCTACTTGGGGTCCTAGTAGGATTCACCCCCCTTCCTTTTACCGGAGGGGTAAGGGGGAAGGAGAGAGAGGGGGAGAAGGAAAGGGGGCCGCCCCCCCTCCCCTTGTCCAATTCGGACTCCTCCTTGGTGGGGGGGTGCACCACCCCTTTGTGGGCTGGTGTGCTTCCCTCCTATGTCCCATATGGCCCATATCTTCCCCCGGGGGGTTCCAGTAATCCCCCGGTACTCCGATATGTACCCGATACGTTCCAGAACACTTATTGTATCCTAATACTACCTTCCAATATATCAATCTTTACCTCTCAACCATTTCGAGACTCCTCATCATGTCTGTGATCTCATCCGGGACTCCGAACAACCTTCGGTCACCAAAACACATAACTCAGACTCCCTTCGTTCCTTGATATAGGGCGTTAGTTTTCTTGCACGAATATTAACGCACGGGATGGGAGGGGAGATTTCGTTGGTTTTGGACGTAAAAGCCCCTGGTGCAAACACGTGAGAAATAGGAAAATTACGATCCTCTCTATCCGAGGCAGTTTATTTCCTTATTTAGCCTAACAAATCCCACAATATCCTCTCTGACTTATTCTCCCCTGATCGATACCTTTCCCTCATCCCCGCGCATTTTCTCGCGAGCGACATGGCGCACGCAGCTTCTTTACTCTCTCCCGTCTTGCATAAAGGCAAAAGCCTCGGCCAAATTCAATTTTTTTGAAGAGTTTGTTCATGGAAAATTTCCAGTATGGGAGGGAATGACAATGGCACCAATATGTGAAAATTTTCGTTTTCAAATTGGAGAAGACGGGGCTATAAATCCACCCCTCCCCACCTCGCCATTTCATCACTCTCTCTCCCGATCGCCTTCCCTATCCCCCACTCGCCATCTCTCTCTCCTGCTCATCATGTCCAATGGCTGCTCGCTGCTACGAGTGGATCAACTGGGATGGCGTTGGCAATGAGGCAGAGGAGGATGCGGCCGATTTGAACTATGACTACGAGTGGGTCGTACCCGACCAAGGTCTGTCCAATTTGGTTCATTCATTCTCGCACACGTTCTATCAATCTTCTCTTTCAAAACAAACCTACAAGGCATGCACAACATGCATATACGAGATGGGGATTTGCCATCTTTTTTTCTAGGAAGGTCATGCGTGGGCCGTAGCTTATGGAGGGGTAAAAGTGTCAACTAAAGGAATATACCTTATAATACCAACTTCTCCACAAAAAACTATATACCCTATATCAAGGAACGGAGGGCGTATAATATATATCGTCATCGAACGTTAAGCGTGCGGACCCTATGGGTTCGAGAACTATCTAGACATGACCGAGACACCTCTCCGGTCAATAACAAATAGTGGAACCTGGATGCTCATATTGGTTTCCACATATTCTATGAAGATCTTTATAGGTCGAACCGCTATGACAACATACGTTATTCCCTTTGTCATTGGTATGTTACTTTCCCGAGATTCAATCGTGGGTATCTTCATACCTAGTTCAATCTCGTTACCGCAAGTCTCTTTACTCGTTCCATAATGCATCATCCTGCAACTAACTCGTTAGTCACTTTGCTTGCAAGGCTTCTTATGATGTGCATTACCGAGAGGGCCCAGAGGTACCTCTCCAGTACTCTGAGTGACAAATCCTAATCTCAATTTATGCCAACCCAACAAACACCTTCGGAGATACCTGTAGAGCATCTTTATAATCACCCAGTTACGTTGTGACGTTTGATAGAACACAAGGCATTCCTCCGATATCTGGGAGTTGCATAATCTTATAGTCGAAGGAATATGTATTTGACATGAAGAAAGCAATAGCAATAAAACTTAATGATCAATATGCTATGCTAACGGATGGGTCTTTTCCATCACATCATTCTCCTAAAGATGTGATCCCATTCATCAAATGACAATACATGTCTATGGTTAGGAAACTTAACCATCTTTGATTAACGAGCTAGTCTAGTAGAGGCTTACTAGGGACACAATGTTTTGTCTATGTCTCCACACATGTATCAAGTTTCTGGTTAATACAATTCTAGCATGAATAATAAACATTTATCATGAAATAAGGAAATATAAAATAACAACTTCATCATTGTCTCTAGGGCATATTTCCTTCAATCTCCCACTTGCACTAGAGTCAATAATCTAGTTCACATTGCCATGTGATTTAACACCAATAGTTCACATCTTTATGTGATTAACACCCATAGTTCACATCGCCATGTGACCAACACCCAAAGGGTTTACTAGAGTCAATAATCTAGTTCACATCGCTATGTGATTAACACCCAAAGAGTACTAAGGTGTGATCATGTTTTGCTTGTGAGAGAAATTTAGTCAACGGGTTTGCCACATTTAGATCCGTATGTATTTTGCAAATTTCTATGTCTACAATGCTCTGCATGGAACTACTCTAGCTAATTGCTCCCGCCATAAATATGTATCTAAATTGAGACTTAGAGTCATCTAGATCAGTGTCAAAGCTTGCATCGACGTCACTCTTTATGATGAAATCTTTATCACCTCCATAACCGAGAAACATTTCCTTAGTCCTCTTAGGTAACTAAGGATAATTTTGACCACTGTCTAGTGATCTACTCCTGGATCACTATTGTACCACCTTGCCAAAACTCATGGCAAGGCACATAACAGGTCTAATACACAACATGGCATACTTTATAGAACCTATGGTTGAGGCATAGGGAATGAATTTCATTCTTTCTCTATCTTCTGCCGTGGTCGGGCTTTGAGTCTTACTCAACTTCACTCTTTACAATACATGATAGAACTCCTTCTTTGACCGACCCATTTTGAACTCCTTCAAAATCTTGCCAAGGTGTGTACTTTGTGAAAGTCCTATTAATCGTCTCAATCTATCTCTATAGATCTTGATGCTCAATACATAAGTAGCTTTACCGAGGTCTTATATTGAAAAATACTTATTCAAGTATCCTTTTATGCTATCAAGAAATTCTATATCATTTCCAATCAACAATATGTCATCCATATATAATATTATAAATGCTATAGAGCTCCGACTCACTTTCTTGTAAATAGAGGCTTCTCTGAAAGTCTGTATAAAACCATATGCTTTGATCACCTCATCAAAGCGTATATTCCAACTCTGAGATGCTTGCACCAATTCATAGATGGATTGCTGGAGCTTGCACACTTTGTTAGCACCTTTAGGATTGACAAAACCTTCTGGTTTCATCATATACACCTCTTCTTTAAGAAATATCCATTTAAGGAATGCAGTTTTGACATCCATTTGCCAGATTTCATAAAATGTGGCAATTGCTAACATGATTCGTACATACTTAACCATCGCTATGGTTGAGAAAGACTCATCATAGTCAACCCCTTAAACTTGTCGAAAAACCTTTTGCGACAAGTCAAGCTTTGTAGATAGTAACATTACCATTAGTGTTAGTCTTCTTCTTGAAGATCCATTTATTCTCCATGGGTCGCCGATCATCGGGTAAATCCACCAAAGTCCACACTTTGTTCTCATACATGGATCCTATCTCAGATTTCATGGCCTCAAGCCATTTATCGGAATCTGGTCTCATCATGGCTTCTTCATAGTTTGTAGGTTCGTCATGGTCAAGTAACATGACTTCTAGAATAGGATTACCATACCACTCTGGTGCGGATCATGCTCTGGTTGACCTATGAGGTTCTGTAGCAACTTGATCTGAAGTTTCATAATCATTATCATTAGCTTCCTCTTCATTTGGTGTAGGCATCACGGGAACGGATTTCTCGGATGAGCTAGTTTCCAAATTGAGATAAGGTACAATTACCTCACCAAGTTCTACTTTCCTCCCATTCACTTCTTTCGAGAGAAACTCCTTCTCTAGAAAGGTTCCATTCTTGGCAACAAAGATCTTGCCTTCGGATCTATGGTAGAAGGTGTACTGATATGTCTCCAATGTATCTATAATTTTTCATTGTTCCATGCTATTATATTACCTGTTTTGGATGTTTATGGGCTTTATTTTACACATTTATATCATTTTTGGGACTAACCTACTAACCGGAGGCCCAACCCGTATTGCTGTCTTTCTGCCTATTTCAGTATTTCGAAGAAAAGGAATATCAAACAGAGTCCAAATGGAATGAAACCTTAGGGAGCGTGATTTTTGGAACGAACGTGATCCAGAGGACTTTGAGTGCAAGCCAAGAAGCAGCTGAGGCGGCCACGAGATAGGAGGGCGCGCCCACCCCTACAGGGCGCGCCCCCTGTCTCGTAGGCCCCTCAGGCGGCCACCGACGTACTTCTTCCTCCTATATAAGCCTACATACCCCAAAAACATCCAGGGAGCCACCGAAGAAATATTTCCGCCACCGTAACCTTCTGTATCCGCGAGATCCCATCTTGGAGCCATCGCCGGCATTGTGCCGCAGGGGGAATCCACCATGGAGGGCTTCTACATCAACACCATAGCCCTTCCGATGAGTTGTGAGTAGTTTACCACAGACCTTTGGGTCCATAGTTATTAGCTAGATGGCTTCTTCTCCCTTTTTGGATCTCAAGACAATGTTCTCCCCCTCTCTTGTAGAGATCTATTCGATGTAAACTCTTTTTTCGGTGTGTTTGTCGAGATCCGATGAATTGTGGGTTTATGATCAAGTTTATCTATGAATAATATTTGAATCTTCTCTGAATTCTTTTATGTATGATTGAGTTATCTTTGCAAGTCTCTTCGAATTATCGGTTTGGTTTGGCCTACTAGATTGATCTTTCTTGCCATGGGAGAAGTGCTTAGCTTTGGGTTCGATCTTGTGGTGTCCTTACCCAGCGACAGAAAGGGTTGCAAGGCACATATTGTATTATTGCCATCGAGGATAAAAAGATGGGGTTTATATCATATTGCTTGAGTTTATCCCTCTACATCATGTCATCTTTCTTAATGCGTTACTCTGTTCTTATGAATTTAATACTCTAGATGCATGCTGGATAGCGGTCGATGTGTGGAGTAATAGTAGTAGATGCAGGCAGGAGTTGATCTACTTGTCACGGACGTGATGCCTATATACATGATCATGCTTAGATAATGTCATAATTATTCTCTTTTCTATCAATTGCTCGACAGTAATTTGTTCACCCACCGTAATGCTTATGCTATCTTGAGAGAAGCCTCTAGTGAAACCTATGGCCCCCGGGTCTATCTTTTATCATATAAGCTTTCAATCTACTTTTATTTGCATCTTTATTTTCTACATCTATATTGTGAAATACCAAAAATATATTTATCTTATCATATTATCTCTTTCAGATCTCACTTTCGCAAGTGTCCGTGAAGGGATTGACAACCCCTTTATCGCGTTGGTTGCGAGTTCTTTCTTTGTTTGTGTAGGTTCGTGGGACTTGTGAGGATCCTCCTACTGGATTGATACCTTTGTTCTCAAAAACTGAGGGAAATACTTATGCTACTTTTCTGCATCACCCTTTCCTCTTCAAGGAAAACCAACACAAGCTCAAGATGTAGCAAGAAGGATTTCTGGCGCCGTTGCCGGGGAGGTCTTCGCTCAAGTCAAGACATACCAAGTACCCATCAAAAACTCATCTCCCTCGCATTTACATTATTTGTCATTTGCCTCTTGTTTTCCTCTCCCCACTTCATCGTTGCCGTTTTATTCGCCCTTCTTCTGTTCGTCTTTTTTGCTTTGATGTCTTACTTGGCTCGTTTGCTCGATTGGTTGGAATTGTTGTTTATTTATTGCTAAACAGAGAACCTAAGATCTATGGATCCTCATCCACTTGATAATATTTTTAAGAGATCCAATTATGATGAACCAATTGCTAGTGAGTTTTGTGCACTAGATTATCTTTATGAAGCTTTGCTCAAAATTTGTGAATCTGAAAATTATGATGAAGAAATTTATGAAGAGATTCACGATAACTCCTTGAATAAAAAGCATGATTGCAATGATTTTCCTATAAATTATCTTGATGTCAATTTTGCTAATGATATGCAAAACCCTAAGCTTGGGGATGCTAGTTTTGCTATGCCTACTACTTGTTTCAATGATCATGATTGGGGTGATTCTTCTTATAACCATGAAAATTTATTTAAGCCCCATGATGAATATGAGATTGATAATAGTGTTTGCAATAATATTCAAAGTGGGTTTGGAAGAGTGTCAACTTTAGATCTCACATATTTGGAGTATGTTCAATCCTATGATATTTTTGATAAAAGTGGGTTTGGAGAGGTCATGACTATAGTTAATGTTAAGCCCACTATCTTGGAAGAGTGTCAACTTTGCATGCATATGGATCGTCTTGAGAATATGTTATGTGATAGCTATTTTGTTAAATTTGCTTATGATCCTACATGTAATGAGAGAGGACAATATGGTTGTAGAAATTTTCATGTTACTAAATTACCTCTCTTCATGTTGAGATTGCTATCGTCTTCTTCCTTGCATATGCTAGTTTTTGCTTGCCTTGATAATTTATTTGCTTATAAAAAACCTATGCATAGGAAGTATGTTAGACTTAAGTGTGTTTGTCACATGTTTTATGATGCTCTCTTTATGCTTCAATTCTTGTCTTTCATGTGAGCATCATTGAAATCTCAATGCCTAGCTAAAAAAGGCTTTAAAAAAAGCGCTTGTTGGTTTCAATGATGAGTTGGTTTGATTCTGCTGAAAAACACAAACTTTGCACTCACGAGAAAAAAATCAATAAATCACAGAAACGAGATTTTGCATTGATTCTTTTTGATTATGTTCAATAAACAAATTGTTTAGGACGTACTATTTTGGTAAGATTTTTAAGGTTCCATACGTTTGCGTTAGTTACAGATTGCTACAGACTGTTCTATTTTTGACAGATTCTGTTTTTCGTGTGTTATTTTCCTATTTTGATGCATCTATGGCTAATATTTAGTGGTATGAACCATAGAGAACTTGGAATACAGTAGGTTTAACACCAATATAAATAAAGAATGATTTCATTACAGTATCTTATGTGGTGGTTTTGTTTTCTTTCACTAACGGAGCTTATGAGATTTCCTGTTGAGTTTTGTGTTGTGAAAATTTCAAGTTTTGGGTAAAGATTTGATGGACTATGGAATAAAGGGTGGAAAAAGCCTAAGATTTGGGATGCCCAAGGCACCCCAAGATATTCAATAATATCCAAAAGCCTAAGCTTGGGGATGCCCCCGGAAGGCATCCCCTCTTTCATCTTCGTTCATTGGTAACTTTACTTGGAGCTATATTTTTATTCGCCACATGATATGTGTTTTGCTTGGAGCATCATGTATTATATTAGTCTTTGCTTTTTAGTTTACCACAATCATCCTTGCTGTAACACACCTTTTGGGAGAAGCCTACTCGGTTGAAATTTATTAGAATACTCTATGTGCTTCACTTATATCTTTTGAGCTAGATAGTTTTTGCTTTAGTGCTTCACTTATATATTTTAGAGAATGGCGGTGGATTAATTTTGAAGAAATTGCTAGTCTCTCATGCTTCACTTATATTATTTTGAGAGTCTTTTAGAACAGCATGGTATTTTCTTTGGTTATAAATTGGTCCTAGAATGATGAGCATCCAAGTTGGGTATAATAAAAACTATCATAGGAAGTGAATTGGATGCTATGATCAACTTGATACTTGATAATTGTTTTGAGATATGGAGGTAGTGATATTAAAGTCATGCTAGTTGGGTGATTATGAATTTAAAGAATGCTTGTGTTGAAGTTAGCAAGTCCCGTAGCATTCACGTATGGTTAAAGTTGTGTAACAAATTTGAAACATGAAGTGTACCTGGCTTGTGCATCCTTATGAGTGGTGGTCGGGGACGAGCGATGGTCTTTTCCTACCAATCTATCCCCCTAGGAGCATGCGCGTAGTGCTTGGTTTTTGATGACTTCTAAATTTTTGCAATAGTATATGAGTTCTTTTGACTAATGTTGAGTCCATGGATCATACGCACTTTTACCTTTTCATCATTGCTAGCCTCTTCGGTACCGTGCATTGCCCTTTCTCACCTTGAGAGTTGGTGCAAACTTCACCGGTGCATCCAAACCCCATGATATGATACGCTCTATCACACATAAACCTCCCTATATCTTCCTCAAAACAGCCACCATACCTACCTATTTATGGCATTTCCATAGCCATTCCGAGATATATTGTCATGCAACTTTCCATCGTTCTGTTCATCATCTTCATGACATACATTACTTTTGTCATATTGCCATTGCATGATCATGTAGTTGACACCGTATTTTTGGCAAAGCTACCATGCATAATGTTTTTACATGTCACTCTTGATTCATTGCACCATCCCGGTACACCGCCGGAGGCATTCATATAGAGTCATATCTTGTTCTAGTTTTGAGTTGTAATTCATGTGTTGTAATCAATAAAAGGGTGATGATCATCAGTATTAGAGCATTGCCAAAAAAGAAAAAAAGAAAAGAAAAAAGGAAGGCCAAAGAAAAAAAGAGAAAAAAGAAAAAAAGAAAAAAAAGAAAAAGAAAAAAAAGAAAATAAAAAGGGGCAATGCTACTATCTCTTTTTTCACACTTGTGCTTCAAAGTAGCACCTTGTTCTTCATGTAGTGAGTCTCATATATTGTGCTTCAAAGTAGCACCATGGTTTTCATACAGAGAGTCTCATATGTTGTCACTTTCATATACTAGTGGGAATTTTTCATTATAGAACTTGGCTTGTATATTCCTACGATGGGCTTCCTCAAATGCCCTAGGTCTTCATGAGCAAGCGAGTTGGATGCACACCCACTAGTTTTCTTTTGTTGAGCTTTTCGTTCATAGCTCTAGTGCATCCGTTGCATGGCAATCCCTACTCCTCATGTTGACATCAATTGATAGGAATTCCCATAGCCTGTTGATTATCCTCGTCAATGTGAGACTTTCTCCTTTTTGTCTTCTCCACACAATCCCCAATCATTATTCTATTCCACCCATAGTGCTATATCCATGGCTCATGCTCATGTATTGCGTGAAGATTGAAAAAGTTTGAGATTATTTAAGTACGAAACAATTGCTTGGCTGGTCATCGGGAGTATAGAAGTTGGGAACATCTTTGTGTGACAAAAATGAAGCATAGCCTAACTATATGATTTTGTAGGGATGAACTTTCTTTAGCCACTTTATTTTGAGAAGACATGATTGCTTTTATTAGTATGCTTGAAGTATTACTATTTCTTTTGTCAATATGAACTTTTATTTTGAATCATTTGGATCTGAACATTCATGCCAAAATAAAGAGAAATTACATTGAGAAATTATGCTAGGTAGCATTCCACATCAAAAATTCCGTTTTTATCATTTACCTCCTCGAGGACGAGCAGGAATTAAGCTTGGGGATGCTTGATACATCTCCAATGTGTCTATAATTTTTGATTTTTCCATGCTATTATATTACCTGTTTTGGATGTTTATGGGTTTTATTTTACACATTTATATCATTTTTGGGACTAACCTACTAACCGGAGGCCCAGCCCGTATTGCTGTTTTTTGCCTATTTCAGTATTTTGAAGAAAAGGAATATCAAACGGAGTCCAAACGGAATGAAACCTTCGGGAGCATGATTTTTGGAACGAACGTGATCCAGAGGACTTGGAGTGCAAGCCAAGAAGCAGCCGAGGTGGCCACGAGATAGGAGGGCGCGCCCACCCCTACAAGGCGCGCCCCCCTGTCTCGTGGGCCCCTCGAGCGGCCACCGACGTACTTCTTCCTCCTATATAAGCCTACATACTCCGAAAACATCCAGGGAGCCACCGAAGAAATATATCCGCCACCGTAACCTTCTGTATCCGTGAGATCCCATCTTGGAGCCGTCGCCGGCGTTGTGCCGGAGGGGGAATCCACCATGGAGGGCTTCTACATCAACACCATAGCCCTTCCGATGAGTTGTGAGTAGTTTACCACAGACCTTTGGGTCCATAGTTATTAGTTAGATGGCTTCTTCTCTCTTTTTGGATCTCAATACAATGTTCTCCCCCTCTCTTGTGGAGATCTATTTGATGTAAACTCTTTTTGTGGTGTGTTTGTCGAGATCCGATGAATTGCGGGTTTATGATCAAGTTTATCTATGAATAATATTTGAATCTTCTCTGAATTCTCTTATGTATGATTGAGTTATCTTGGCAAGTCTCTTCAAATTATCGGTTTGGTTTGCCCTACTAGATTGATCTTTCTTGCCACGGGAGAAGTGTTTAGCTTTAGGTTTGATCTTGTGGTGTCCTTACCTAGTGACAGAAAGGGTTGCAAGGCGCGTATTGTATTGTTGCCATCGAGGATAAAAAGTGGGGTTTATATCATATTGCTTGAGTTTATTCCTGTACATCATGTCATCTTTCTTAATGCATTACTCTGTTCTTATGAACTTAATACTCTAGATGCATGCTGGATAGCGGTCGATGTGTGGAGTAATAGTAGTAGATGCAGGCAGGAGTCGGTCTACTTGTCACGGACATGATGCCTATATACATGATCATGCCTAGATAATCTCATAATTATTCGCTTCTCTATCAATTGCTCGACAGTAATTTGTTCACCCACCGTAATGCTTATGCTATCTTGAGAGAAGCCTCTAGTGAAACCTATGGCCCCAGGGTATATCTTTTATCATATAAGCTTTCAATCTACTTTTATTTGCATCTTTATTTTCTGCATCTATATTATAAAATACCAAAAATATATTTATCTTATCATATTATCTCTATCAGATCTCACTTTCGCAAGTGGCCATGAAGGGATTGACAACCCCTTTACCGCGTTGGTTGCGAGTTCTTTGTTTGTTTGTGTAGGTTCGTGGGACTTGTGAGGAGCCTCCTACTGGATTGATACCTTGGTTCTCAAAAACCAAGGAAAATACTTACGCTACTGTGCTGCATCACCTTTTCCTCTTCAAGGAAAACCAACGCAAGCTCAAGACGTAGCATGTGCCCAATTGTTTCCTTAGGGTATCCTATGAAGACACACTTCTCCGATTTGGGTTCGAGCTTATGAGGGTGAAGCCTTTTGACATAAGCATCGCATCCCCAAACTTTAGGAAACGGCAGTTTAGGTTTATTGCCAAACCACAGTTCATAGAGTGTCGTCTCAACGGATTTTGGCGGTGCCTTGTTTAACGTGAATGCAGCTGTCTCTAATGCATAACCCCAAAACGATAGTGGTAAATCAGCAAGAGACATCATAGATCACACCATATCTAATAAAGTACGGTTACGACGTCCGAACACACCATTACGCTGTGGTGTTCCAGGTGGCTTGAGTTGTGAAACTATTCCACATTGTTTTAAATGAAGGCCAAACTCGTAACTCAAATATTCGCCTCCATGATCAGATCATAGAAACTTTATTTTCTTGTTACAATGATTCTCCACTTCACTCTGAAATTCTTTGAACTTCTCAAATGTTTCAGACTTGTGTTTCATTAAGTAGATATACCCATATCTGCTCGAATCATCTGTGAAGGTTAGAAAATAACGATACCCGCCACGAGCTTCAACACTCATCGGACCTCATACATCGGTATGCATTATTTCCAGTAAGTCATTAGCTCAT
This sequence comes from Triticum dicoccoides, assembly GCF_002162155.2. Lineage (NCBI taxonomy): Eukaryota > Viridiplantae > Streptophyta > Magnoliopsida > Poales > Poaceae > Triticum > Triticum dicoccoides. The sequence continues at coordinate 604,821,413 of NC_041383.1, forward strand.
TCCATTGTTCAAGAGAACAGAATTTTAGTCATCTTGCCCATAAGTCATGGTTTGCAAGTATCAAATGATTCATAATCAAGTGATTCGAAAAGTCCATCTGCATGGAGTTTCTTCATGCGTTTTACACCGATATGACCTAAAGGGTAGTGTGACAAATAAGTTGAACTATCATTATCAACTTTGCCTCTTTTGGCATTAATATTATGAATATGTGTATCACCACGATCGAGATTCAACAGAAATAGACCACTCTTCAAGGGTGCATGACCATAAAAGATATTACTCATATAAATAGAACAACCATTATTCTCTGATTTAAATGAATAACCGTCTCACATTAAACAAGATCTAGATATAATGTTCATGCTCAAGTCTGGCACCAATTATTTAGGTCTAAAACTAAGCCCGAAGGTAGATGTAGAGGTAGTGTGCTGACGGTGATCACATCGACCTTGGAACCATTCCCGACGTGCATCGTCACCTTGTCCTTAGCCAATCTTAATTTACTCTCTAGTCCCTGTTTCGAGTTAGAAATATGAGCAACTGAACCGGTATCAAATACCCAGGCACTACTACGAGAATTAGTAAGGTACACATCAATAACATGTATATTAAATATACCTTTGTTCACTTTGCCATCCTTCTTATCCGCCAAATACTTGGGGCAGTTCTGCTTCCAGTGACCAGTCCGTTTGCAGTAGAAGCACTCAGTTTCAAGCTTGGGTCCAGCTTTGGGTTTCTTCTCGGGAGTGACAACTTGCTTGCCATTCTTCTTGAAGTTCCCCTTCTTTCCCTTGCCCTTCTTCTTGAAACTAGTGGTTTTGTTAACCATCAACACTTGATGCTCCTTCTTGATTTCTACCTCCGCAGCCTTGAGCATTGTGAAGAGCTCGGGAATAGTCTTTTCCATCCCTTGCATAGTGTAGTTCATCACGAAGCCTTTGTAGCTTGGTGGCAGTGATTGAAGAACTCTGTCAATGACACAATCATCTAGAAGATTGACTCCCAACTGAGTCAAGTGATTATGGTTCCCAGACATTCTGAGTATGTTCTCACTAACAGGACAATTCTCCTCCATCTTGCAGCTAGAGAACTTGTTGGAGACTTCATATCTCTCAACTCGGCCATTTGCTTGAAATATTAACTTCAACTCCTGAAACATCTCATATGGTCCATGATGTTCAAAACGTTTTTAAAGTCCTGATTCTAAGCCGTAAAGCATGGCACACTCAACTACCGACTAGTCATCAACATGCGACTGCCAGGCATTCACAATGTCTGCAGTTGCTGGGGGGTGGTACACCTAACAATGCATCAAGGACATAATTCTTCTATGCAACAATGAGGATAATCCTCAAGTTACAAATCCAGTCCGTGTAGTTGCTACCATCATCTTTCAACTTAGCTTTCTCTAGGAACGCATTAAAATTCAAGTGAACGGTAGCACGGGCCGTTGATCTATAACATAGATATGCAAAAACTATCAGGACTAAGTTCATGATAAATTAAGTTCAATTAATCATATTACTTAAGAACTCCCACTTAGATAGACATCCCTCAAGTCATCTAAATGATACGTGATCCAAATCAACTAAACCATGTCCGATCATCACGTGAGATGGAGTAGTCATCAATGATGAACATCTCTATGTTGATCATATCTACTATATGATTCACGCTCGACCTTTCGGTCTCGGTGTTTCAAGGCCATGTATGTACATGCAAGGCTCGTCAAGTTTAACCTGAGTATTCCGCATGTGCAAAACTATCTTGCACTCGTTGTATGTGAACGTAGAGCCTATCACACCCGATCATCATGTGGTGTCTCAGCACGAAGAACTGTCGCAATGGTGCATACTCAGGGAGAAAATTTATACCTTGAAATTTAGTTAAGGGATCATCTTATAATGCTACCGCCATACTAAGCAAAATAAGGTGCATAAAGATAAACATCAAATGCAATCAAAATATGTGACATGATATGACCATCATCATCTTGTGCTTTTGATCTCCATCTCCAAAGCAACGTCATGATTTCCATCGTCACCGGCTCGACACCTTGATCTCCATCGTTGCATCATGGTCGTCTCGCCAACTATTCCTTCTACAACTATCGCTACCGCTTAGTGATGAAGTAAAGTAATGACATGGCATTTGCATTTCATACAATAAAGCGACAACCATAAGGCTCCTGCTAGTTGCGGATAACTTTTACAAAACATGATCATCTCATACAACAATGTATATCACATCATGTCTTGACAATATCACATTACAACATGCCCTACAAAAATAAGTTAGATGTCCTCTAATTTGTTGTCGCAAGTTTTACGTGGCTGCTACGGTCTTCTAGCAAGAACCGCTCTTACCTACGGCACAAAACCACAACGGTGATTAAAAAGTTTGTTGTTTTAACCTTCAATAAGGACCGGCCGCAGTCTAATTTGATTCAACTAAAGTTGGAGAAACAGACACCCGCCAGCCACATTTATGCAAAACTAGTTGCATGTCTGTCAGTGGAACATGTCTCATGAATGTGGTCATGTAAGGTTGGTCTGGGCCACTTCATCCAACAATACCGCCGAATAAAAATAAGACATTGGTGGTAAGCGGTATGATGATCACCGCCCACAACTCTTTGTATTCTACTCGTGCATATCATCTACACATAGACCTGCTTTGGATACCATTGTTGGGGAACGTAGCATGCAATTTCAAAAAAAAATCCTAGGCTCATGCAAGATCTATCTAGAAGATGCATAGCAATGAGAGTGGGAGAGTGTGTCTACATACCCTTGTAGACCAAAAGCGGAAGCGTTTGGTTAACGTGGTTGATGTAGTCGAACGTCTTCTCATTCCGACCAATCGAGTACCGAACGTACGACACCTCCGAGATCTACACATGTTCGGCGCGATGATGTTCCTCGAGCTCTTGATCTAGTAGAAGGTCGAGGAAGTAGATGAGTTCCGTCAGCATGACGGCGTGGTGATGTTGATGGTGATGTGATCCGCGTAGGGCTTCGCCTAAGCACCGCGATAATATGACAGGAGGCGTAAACTTTGGACGGGGGCGCCGCACACGGCTTGGAATAGTTGACGTGAGTTCTAGGCCCCCCACCCCATATATAAAGGAGGGAGGGAGAGGAATCTGGCCCTAGGCGCGCCCCCAAGTAGGAGGAGTCCTACTTGGGGTCCTAGTAGGATTCGCGCCCCTTCCTTTTATCGGAGGGGGAAAGGGGGAAGGGGAGAGAGGGGGGAAGGAAAGGGGGGCGCCGCCCCCTCCCCTTGTCCAATTCGGACTCGTCCCTAGTGGGGCGGGAGGAGGGGGCGCCACCTCTTTGTGGGATGTTGTGCCTCCATCCTATGGCCCATATCTTCCCCCGGGGGGTTTCGGTAATCCCCTGGTACTCCGATATGTAACCGATACGTTCCGGAACACTTGCGGTGTCCGAGTACTACCTTCCGATATATCGATCTTTATCTCTCGACCATTTCGAGACTCCTTATTATGTCCTTGATCTCATCCGGGACTCCGAGCAACCTTCGGTCACCAAAACACATAAATCATATAACATATATCGTCATCGAACGTTTAGCGTGCGCACCCTACGGGTTTGAGATTTATGTAGACATGACCGAGACACCTCTCCGTTCAATAACCAACAGCGGAACCTGGATGCTCATATTGGTTCCCACATATTCTACGAAGATCTTTATCGGTCGAACCACTATGACAACATACGTTTCCCTTTGCCATCGGTATATTACTTGCCCGAGTATCAATCGTCGGTATCTCCATACCTAGTTCAATCTCGTTACCAGCAAGTCTCTTTACTCATTCCGTAATGCATCATCCTGCAACTAACTCATTAGTCACTTTGCTTGCAAGGCTTCTTATGATGTGCATTACCGAGAGGGCCCAGAGATACCTCTCCGATACTCATAGTGACAAATCCTAATCTCGATCTATGACAACCCTACAAACACCTTCGGAGATACCTGTAGAGAATCTTTATAATCACCCGGTTACGTTGTGACGTTTGATAGCACATAGGGCATTCCTCCGGTATCCCGGAGTTGCATAATCTCATAGTCGAAGGAATATGTATTTGAAATGAAGAAAGCAATAGAAATAAAACTTAGCGATCAATATGATATGCTAACGGATGGGTCTTGTCCATCACATCATTCTCCTAATGATGTGATCCCGTTCATAAAATTACAACACATGTCTACGGTTAGGAAACTTAGCCATATTTGATTAACGAGCTAGTCTAGTAGAGGCTTACTAGGGACACGGTGTTTTGTCTATGTATCCACACATGTATGAAGTTTCCGGTTAATACAATTCGAGCATGAATAATAAACATTTATTAGGAAATAAGGAAATATAAAATAACAACTTTATTATTGCCTCTAGGGCATATTTCCTTCAGGGATTTAGTCGCACATCAACTAGGCATATCAAAGGGCTATGGAGATGCCCATCAATAGGTATAAATGTGAGTGAGTAGGGATTGCCATGCAACATATGCACTAGAGCTATAAGTTTATGAAAGATCAAAAGAAAACTAAGTGGGTGTGCATCCACCTCGCTTGCTCATGAAGACGTGGGGCAATCTGAGGAAGCCCATCATTGGAATAAACAAGCCAAGTTGTGTAATGAAAAATTCCCACTACTATATGAAAGTGATATCATAGGAGACTCTCTATCATGAAGAGCATGGTCCTACTTTGAAGCACAAGTGTGGAAAAATGATAGTAACATTTCCCCTTCTCTCTTTTTCTTTCATTTTTTTATTTGGGCCTTTCTCTTTTTTGGCCTCTTTTTTTGTCCGAGTCTCATCCCGACTTGTGGGGGAATCATAGTCTCCATCACCCTTTCCTCACTGGGACAATGCTCTAATGATGAAGATCATCACACTTTTATTTACTTACAACTCAAGAATTACAACTCCATACTTAGAACAAAATATTACTCTATATGAATGCCTTCGGCGGTGTACCGGGATGTGCAATGAATCAAGAGTGACATGTATGAAAGAATTATGAAAGGTGGCTTTGCCACAAATAAGATCTCAACTACATGATCATGCAAAGCAATATGACAATGATGAAGCGTGTCATAATAAACAGAACGGTGGAAAGTTGCATGGCAATATATCTCGGAATGGCTATGGAAATGCCATAATAGGTAGGTATGGTGGCTGTTTTGAGGAAGGTATATGGTGGGTGTATGGTACCAGTGAAAGTTGCGCGACACAAGAGAGGCTAGCAATGGTGGAAGGGTGAGAGTGCGTATAATCCATGGACTCAACATTAGTCATAAAGAACTCACATACTTATTGCAAAAATCTATTAGTTTTCGAAACAAAGTACTACGCGCATGCTCCTAGGGGGATAGATTGGTAGGAAAATACCATCGCTCATCCCCGACCGCCACTCATAAGGATGACAATCAAAAAATAAATCATGCTCCAACTTGATCACATAACGGTTCACCATACGTGCATGCTATGAGAATCACAAACCTCAACACAAGTATTTCTCAAATTCACAATTACTCACTAGCATGACTCTAATATCGCAATCTTGATATCTCAAAACAGTCATAAGGAATCAACCATCTCATAGTATTCAATGCGCTTTATATGAAAGTTTTTATTATATCCCTCTTGGATGCCTATCATATTAGGATTAAATTTAGAACCAAAGATAATTACTATGTTGTTTAGAGACTCTCAAAATAATATAAGCGAAGCATGATAGTTCAACAATTTCTATAAAATAAAACCACCGCCATGCTATAAAAAGATAGAAGTGAGGCACTAGAGCAGCAATATTGCCTAGCTCAAAAGATATAAGTGAAGCACATAGAGTATTCTAATAAATCACGACTCATGCACGGCCCTCTCAAAAGGTGTGTACAACAAGGATGATTGTGGCAAACTAAAAAGCAAAGGCTCAAATCATACAAGACGCTCCAAGCAAAACACATATCATGTGGTGAATAGAAACATAGCCTCAAGTAAAGGTACCGATAGAAGAAGACGAAAGAGGTGATGCCTTCCGGGGCATCCCCAAGCTTAATTAGGCTTTTGGTTGTCATTGAATATTACCATGGGGTGCCTTGGGCATCCCTAATATTAGGCTCTTGCCATTCCTTATTCCATAGTCCATCAAATCCTTACCCAAAACTTGAAAACTTCACAACACAAACTCAACAGAAAATCTCATATGCTCCGTTAGTATAAGAAAATAAATCACCACTTTATGGTACTGTTGTGAACTCATTCTTCATTTATATTGGTACAATATCTATTGTATTCCAACTTTTCCATGGTTCATACCCCCTGATACTACCCAGAGATCCATCAAAATAACCAAACAACAGATAGAAAACAAAATCTGTCAAAAACAGAACAGTTTGTAGCCATCTGTAACTCTCAAATACTTTTGTAAATCCAAAAATTCTGGAAAATTAGGACAACCTGGGCACTTTGTGTATCAGTCCAGAGCAAAAAGAATCGGATAAAAAACATGTTTCAATAAAATTCAGGAAATTATTTACTGGGCGGAAAAGTTTCTATTTTTCAACAGGATCAAAACAACTATCACCGTAAGATATCCCAAAGGCTTACTTGGCACAAACACCAACTAAAACACAAAACCACATCTAACCAGAGGCTAAATGAATTATTCAAAGCAAAATAGGAACAAAAAGCAAAAAAATAAAAATAAAATTGGCTTGCCTCCCAACAAGCGCTATTGTTTAACACCCTTAGCTAGGCATAAAACACGGATACATCTAAGTATTGTCATCTTTGGTATGAAATCCATAAGTAGCTCTCATAATAGATTCATATAGAAATTTATTTATTTTCGAGGAAAGTGTTCCATGCTCTTCATTAACGAAAATTGAAATCTAATGTTTCCTTCTTTCATATCAATAATTGCACCAATCATTCTAAGGAAAGGTCTACCAAGTATAATAGGGCATGCCGGATTGCAATCTATATCAAGAACAATGAAATCTACGGGCACATAATTCCTATTTGCAACAATAAGAACATCATTAATCCTTCCCATAGGTTTCTTAATAGTGGAACCCGCAAATGCAAATTTAAAGAACAATCATCAAATTCACGAAAACCTAACACATCACATAAAGTTTTTTGAATTGTGGAAACGCTAGCACCCAAATCACACAAAGCATGGCACTCATAATCTTTAATTTTAATCTTGATAGTTGGTTCCCACTCATCATAAAGTTTTCTAGGGATATAAAATTCCAATTCAAGCTTTTCTTCAAAAGATTGCATCATAGCATCAATGATATGTTTAGTAAAAGCTTTGTTTTGATTATAAGCATGAAGAGAATTCAACATGGATTGCAAAAAGGAAATACAATCTATTACAGAACAATTATCATAATTAAATTCCTTGAAATCCAAAAGAGTGGGTTTATTGCTACTTCAAGTCTTGACCTCTCCGATCCCACTTTTATCATTTTTTGCATCAAGATCTAACAACTCCGAATCATTGGGATGCCTTTAAACTAAATTTGACTCATCTCCAGTCCCATATTTATCAAGATTTACATTGGAAAACAAAGATTCAATAGGAGTCACATCAATCACTTTAAGATTTTCATCATTATTTTCACGAAAAGTAGAAGAACACACCTTTTCAAACAAATCTTGTTTAGCACGCATCTTAGCGGTTCTTTCTTTGCACTCATCAATGGAAATTCTCATGACTTTAAGAGACTAATTAATATCATGCTTGGGTGTAATAGATCTAAGTTTCAAAGAATCAACATCTAGAGAAATTCTATCCACATTCCTAACCAAATCATCAATCTTGAGAATTTTTTCTTCAATCAAAGCATTGAAATTCTTTTGCAAACTCATAAATTATTTAACACTCATCTCAAAATCAGAGGGCATCTTATTAAAATTTCCATAATAATTATTGTAGGAATTACCATAACTATTAGAGGAATTACCAGGAAACGGCCTAGGATTGAAGTTGCCTTTATACGCGTTATTACGAAAATTGTTCCTACCAACAAAATTCACATCCATAGATTCATTATTATTCTCAATCAAAGTGGACAAAGGAATATCATTAGGATCAATCGAAGCACTCTTACTAGCAAATAATTCCATAAGTTCATCCATTTTTTCACTCAAAATATTAATTTCTTCAATTGCATGCACTTTTTTCCTAGTGGAAGATCGTTTGGTGTGCCATTGAGAATAATTAACCATAATATTATCTAGGAGTTTAGTAGCCTCTCCTAAAGTAATTTCCATAAAAGTGCCTCCCGCGGCCGAATCTAAAAGATTTCTAGAAGCAAAATTCAATCTGGCATAAATTTTTTGTATAATCATCCACAAATTCAAACCATGTGTAGGGCAATTTCGTATCATCAATTTTATCCTCTCCCAAGATTATGCAACATGTTCATGATCAAGTTGCTTAAAATTCATAATATCGTTCCTAAGGGAGATGATCTTAGCGGGAGGAAAATACTTAGAGATGAAAGCATCTTTACACTTATTCCATGAATCAATAATATTTATAGGCAAAGATGAAAACCAAGTTTTAGCACGATCTCTAAGTGAAAACGGAAATAACTTCAATTTAAGAATATGATTATCCACATCTTTCTTCCTTTGCATATCACACAAATCAACGAAAGTGTTTAGATGGGATGCGGCATCTTCACTAGGAAGGCCAAAAAATTAATATTTCATAACAAGATTCAGCAAAGCGGCATTAATTTCAGAAGATTCTGCACTAGTGGCAGGAGCAACCGGAGTACTAATGAAATCATTGTTATTGGTGTTGGAAAAGTCACACAATTTGGTATTCTCTTGAGCTATCGTGAAAAGCAAGCGATCCAACACACGAGCACACAAAAAGCAAATAAAGAAGACGAACGGAAGAGGAGCGAAGAAAAGGCAAATCTTTTCAAAAATCATTTTAGAAGTGGGGGAGAGGAAAACGAGAGGCGAATGGTGAATAATGTAATGCAAGAGATGAGAGTTTATGATGTGTACTTGGTATGTCTTGACTTGGCGTAGATCTCCCCGGCAACTGCGCCAGAAATTCTTCTTGCTACTTTTGAACTTTCGTTGGTTTTTCCCTTGAAGAGGAAAGGGTGATGCAGCAATGTAGAGATAAGTATTTCCCTCAGTTTGAGAACCAAGGTATCAATCCAGTAGGATAAAACATAAAAATCACCGAATGCCTGCACAAAAAATCAAACAAACTTGCACCCAATGCGATAAAGGGGCTGTCAATCCCTTCACGGTTACTTGCAAAAGTGAGATCTGATAGAGATAGATAAATGAGAAAGTAAATATTTTTGGTATTTTTGGTTTATAGATCGAAAAGTAAAAGATTGCCAGAATAGTAGATCGGAAACTAATATTGTAGATTGGAAACTTGTATGATGGAAAATAGACCAGGGGGCCTGATACGTCTCCAACGTATCTATAATTTTTGATTGTTCTGTGCTATTATATTATCTGTTTTGGATGTTTAATAGGCATTTATCTGCTATTTTATATTATTTTTGGGACAAACCTATTAACCGAGGGCGCAGTGCCAGTTTCTATTTTTGTTTTGCCTATTTTAGAGTTTCACAGAAATGGAATACCGAACGGAGTCCAAACGGAATGAAACCTTCGCGATGATCTTTCTTGGATCGAAAGCGAACCAGAAGACTTAGAGATGAAGTCAGAGACACAACGAGGAAGACACGAGGCAGGAGGGCGCGCCCAGGGGGTAGGGCGCGCCCCCCACCATCGTGGGCCCCTTGTGGCTCCCCTGACCTAGTTCCTTCGCCTATATATACTCTTATACCCCTGAAAACATCCAGGAGAGCCACAAAACCACTTCTCCACCGCTGCAACTTTCTGTACCCGTGAGATCCTATCTAGGGACCTTTTCCGGCGTCCTTCCGGAGGGGGATTCGATCATGGAGGTCTTCTACATCAACACCATTACCTCTCCGATGAAGCGTGAGTAGTTTACCACAGACCTTCGGGTCCATAGTTATTAGCTAGATGGCTTCTTCCCTCTCTTTGATTCTCAATACCATGTTCTCCTCGATGTTCTTGGAGATCTATTCGATGTAATATTCTTTTGCGGTGTGTTTGACGAGATCTGATGAATTGTGGATTTATGATCAAGATTACCTATGAATATTATTTGGTTCTTCTCTGAATTCTTATATGCATGATTTTATATCTTTGCCAGTCTCTTCGAATTATCGGTTTAGTTTGGCCTACTAGATTGATATTTCTTGCAATGGGAGAAGTGCTTAGCTTTGGGTTCAATCTTGCGGTGTCCTTTCCCAGTGACAGTAGGGGCAACAAGGCACATATTGTATTGTTGCCATCAAGGATAAAAAGATGTGATTTTCATCATATTGCTTGAGTTAATTCCTCTACATCATGTCATCTTTCTTAATGCGTTACTCCATTCTTCATGAACTTAACATTCTAGATGCATGCTGGATAGCGGTCGATGTGTGGAGTAATAGTAGAAGATGCAGGCAGGAGTCAGTCTACTTGACACGGACGTGATGCCTATGTTCATGATCATTGCCTTAGATATTCTCATAACTATGCACTTTTCTATCAATGGCTTGACAGTAATTTGTTCACCCACCATAATACTTATGCTATCTTGAGAGAAGCCACTAGTGAAACCTATGGCCCCCGGGTCTATCTTTTATCATACGAGTTTTGCATCTACTTTTATTTGCATCTTTTATTTTCTAATCTATATCATAAGAATACCAAAAATATTTATCTTATCATATTATCTCTATCAGATCTCACTTTTGCAAGTTACCGTGAAGGGATTCACAACCCCTTTATCGCGTTGGTTGTGAGGTTCTTGTTTGTTTGTGTAGGTGCATGGGACTTTTGAGGAGCCTCCTACTAGATTGATACCTTGGTTCTCAAAACTAAGGGAAATACTTACGCTACTTTGCTGCATCACCCTTTCCTCTTCAAGGAAAAAACCAATGCATGCTCAAGAGGTAGCAAGAAGGATTTCTGGCGCCGTTTCCGGGGAGGTCTTTGCTCAAGTAAAGACATACCAAGTACCCATCACAAACTCATCTCCCTCGCATTACATTATTTGCCATTTGCCTCTCGTTTTCCTTTACCCCACTTCACCCTTTCCGTTTTATTCGCCCTCTCTTTCATGTTCTCCTCTCTCACTCGCTTGCCTCTTGTGTGCCCATTTGCCCTTATGGCTTTGCCTAAGAACGTTGACCTTCACCTTAAAAGGTTAGAGGAGATTGAATCAAATATTAAAAGCTTTATGAATTTATAGTTTGAGCATAATAATTTCTTCAGAAATGAGCTTAAACAGCAAAATAATTTTCTGGGTTTCATGAATAAAGAGATTGATGATTTATCTAAGGAATTTCATGGTTTAAATGCTCAAATTGCTCATATCGAAAAATCCTTAGCCCAAATTTCTGATAAGCAAGCCACCTTAGTTAATAAGATGGCTGCCAAACCAGAAGGGTTAGGAGAAAATAATGATGAAGATCTAAAAGTTATTGATGTGTCCCCTATTAAATCTTTGTTTTGCAATATGAATCTTGATAATGATGGGACTGGAAGTGAATCAACTTTAGTTAAAAAGCGTTCCGATGATTTGGAGTATTATGATCTTGATGCTAAAATTGGTAAAAGTGGGATTGGAGAGATTAAAACTTTGCATAGTAATGAACCCACCACTTTGGATTTCAAGGAATTTAATTATGATAATTTCTCTTTAATAGATTGTATTTCCTTGTTGCAATCCTTGTTGAATTCTCCTTATGCTTATAGCCAAAATTAAGCTTTTACTAAACATATCGTTGATGCCTTGATGCAATCTTATGAGGAAAAAATTAATTCGGAAGTTTCTATACCTAGAAAAATTTATGATGAGTGGGAACCTACAATAAAAATTAAAATAAAAGATCATGAATGCTATGCTTTGTGTGATTTGGGTGCTAGTGTTTCCGCGATTCCGAAAACTTTATGTGATGTGCTAGGTTTCCATGAATTTGATGATTGCTCTTTAAACTTGCACCTTGCGGATTCCACCATTAAGAAACCTATGGGAAGGATAAATGATGTTCTATTGTTGCAACTAGGAATTATGTGCCCGTAGTTTTATCGTTCTTGATATTGATTGCAATCTTTTGTGTCCTATTATTCTTGGCAGGCCTTTCCTTAGAATGATTGGTGCAATTATTGATATGAAGGAAGGAAATATTAGATTCCAATTTTCGTTGAGGAAAGGCATGAACACTTTCCTAGAAAGAAAATTAAATTACCCTATGAATCTATTATGCGAGCCACTTATGAATTGAATGCCAAAGATGACAATACTTAGATCTATTCTCGCTTTTATGCCTAGCTAGCGGCGTTAAACGATAGCGCTTGTTGGGAGGCAACCCAATTTTATTTTTGTTCCTTGCCTTTTGTTACAGTTTAGTAATAAATATCTCATCTATGTTATGTTTAGATGTGTTTTCATGTTTTAATTAGTGTTTGTGCCAAGTAGAACCTATAGGATAACCTTGGGAGAAAGTTAATTTGATTCTGCTGAAAAACAGAAACTTTGTGTGCACGAGAAAAAATTCAATAAATCACAGAAACGTGATTTTGTGTTGATTCTTTTTGCTGTAGATCAATAGACAAATTACCTAGGACGTCCTAGTTTGGTAGGAGTTTTCGAGTTCCATAAGTATTCAAAAGTTGCAGATTGCTACAGACTGTTCTGTTTTTCACAGATTCTGTTTTTCGTGTGTTGTTTGCTTATTTTGATGAATCTATGGCTAGTATCGGGGGGTATGAACCATAGAGAAGTTGGAATATAGTAGGTTTAACACATATAAAAAACAAAGAATTAGTTCATTACAATACCTTATGTGGTGGTTTTTCTTTCTTGCACTAACGGAGCTTATGAGATTTCATGTTGAGTTTTGTGTTGTGAAGTTTTCAAGTTTTGGGTAAAGATTTGATGGACTATGGAATAAGGAGTGGCAAAAGCCTAAGCTTGTGGATTCCCATGGCACCCCAAGATATTAAAGGAAAACCAAAAGCCTAATCTTGGGGATGCCCCGGAAGGCATCCCCTCTTTCGTCTTCGTCTATCGGTAACTTTACTTGGAGCTATATTTTTATTTACCACATGATATGTGTTTTTCTTGGAGCGTCTTGTATGATATGAGTCTTTGATTTTTAGTTTACCACAATCATCCTTGCTGTACACACCTTTTTGGAGAGACCCACATGATTTAGAATTTACTAGAATACTCTATGTGCTTCACTTATATCTTTTGAGTTAGATAGTTTTGCTCTATGTGCTTCACTTATATTTTCTAGAGCACGACGGTGGATTTATTTTGAAGAAATTGTTGATCTCTCATGCTTCACTTATATTATTTTGAGAGTCTTTTAGAACATCATGGTATTTGCTATGGTCATAAATTTGGTCCTAGAATGATGAGCATCCAAGTTGGGTATAATAAAAACCGTCATAGAAAGTGCATTAAAAACTGTGATCAATTTGATGCTTGATAATTGCTTTGAGATATAAAGATAATAATGGTAGATTCATGCTAGTTGGGTAATTATGAAATTGAGAAATACTTGTGTTGAAGTTGGCAAGTCCCATAGCGTGCACGTATGGTAAAAGTTGTGTGACAAATTTGTTGCATGGGGTGCTCTTTGAGTACTTTCCTTATGAGTGGCAGTTAGGGACGAGCGATGGTCTTTTCCTACCAATCTATCCCTCTAGGGGCATGCGTAGTAGTACTTTGCTTCCAGGGCTAATAAATTTTTGCAATAAGTATATGAGTTCTTTATAACTAATGTATGTCCGTGGATATACACACACTTACCCTTCCACTTTGCTAGCCTCTATTATGCCGCACAACTTTTGCTGGTATTATGAACCCATTATTTACCTTCCTCAAAACAGCCACCATACTTACCTATTATGGCATTTCCATAGCCATTTCGAGATATATTGCCATGCAACTTTCCACCATTCGGTTTATTATGACACGCTCCATCATTGTCATATTGCTCTTTGCATGATCATGTAGTTGACATCGTATTTGTGGCAAGGCCACCTTCATAATTTTCATACATGTCACTCTTGATTCATTGCATATCCCGGTACACTGCCGGAGGCATTCACATAGAGTCATATTTTGTTCTAAGTATTGAGTTGTAATTCTTGAGTTGTAAATCAATAAAAGTGTGATGATCTTCATTATTAGAGTATTGTCCCAAGTGAGGAAAGGATGATGAAGACTATGATTCCCCTAGAAGTCGGGATGAGACTTCGGACTTTATAAAAATAAAATAGGCCAAAGAAGCCCATAAAAACGAAGAGGCCAAAGAAGCCCACCAAAAAAATAAAAAAATGAGAGAAAAAGAGAGAAGGGAGAATGCTACTATCGTTTTACCACACTTGTGCTTCAAAGTAGCATCATGATCTTTATGATAGAGAGTCTCTTATGTTGTCACTTTCATATACTAGTGGGAATTTTTCATTATAGAACTTGGCTTGTATATTCCAATGATGGGCTTACTCAAAACGCCCTAGGTCTTTGTGAGCAAGCAAGTTGGATGAACAGCCACTTAGTTTCTTTTGTTGAGCTTTCATATATTTATAGCTCTAGTGCATCCGTTGCATGACAATCCCTACTCACTCACATTGATATCTATTAATGGGCATCTCCATAGCCCGTTGATACACCTAGTTGATGTGGGACTATCTTCTCCCTCTTTGTCTTCATAACCAGCACCATATACCACACATATTGCTATGTCCATGGCTTGCGCTCATGTATTGCGTAAGAGTTGAAAAGGCTGAAGTGCGTTAAAAAGTGTGAACCAATTGCTTGGCTCGTCATCGGGGTTATGCATAAGGGGAGTATTTTGTGTGATAGAGATGAAGCATGGCCTAACTATATGATTTTGTAGGGATGAGCTTTCTTTGGCTATGCTATTTTGATAGGACATGATTATTTGCTAGTATGCTTCAAAGTATTACTATTTTTAAGTTTTATAAGCTTTTATCTTGAATTATTTGGATCGGAATAATCATGCCACAAAAAAGAGAATTACATTGAGAATTATGCTAGGTAGCATTCCACATCAAAAATTCTGTTTTTATCATTTACCTAATCGAGGACGAGCAGGAATTAAGCTTGGGGATGCTTGATACGTCTCCAACGTATATATAATTTTTATTGTTCCATGCTATTATATTACCTGTTTTGGATGTTTATGGGCTTTACTTTACACTTTTATATCATTTTTGGGACTAACCTACTAACCGGAGGCCCAACTCGAATTGCTATTTTTTTGCCTATTTCAGTATATCGAAGGAAAGGAATATCAAATGGAGTCCAAACGAATTGAAACCTTCGGGAGCGATCTTTTTGGAACAAACTCAAACCAGGAGACTTGGAGTGGACGTCAAGAAGCAGCCAAGGTGGGCACGAGGGTGGCCGGCACGCCCAGTAAGGGTGGGCGTGCCCCCTGCCTCGTGCGCCCCTAGTGGCTCCCCTGACCGACTTCTTTCGCATGTATATATCTACGTACCCCGAAAACATCTAGGAGCACCACGGGAAATTATTTCCACCGCTGCAACCTTGTGTATCCGCAAGATCCCATCTTGGAGCCTTCGCGGGCGCTCCGCTGGAGGGGGAATCGACCATGGAGGGCCTCTCCATCACCACCAAGGCCTCTCCGATGATTTGTGAGTAGTTTACCACAGACCTTCGGGTCCATAGTTATTAGCTAGATGGCTTCTTCTCTCTCTTTGATTCTCAATACAAAGTTCTCCTTCCTCTTCTTGGAGATCTATTCGATGTAACTCTTTTTGCGGTGTGTTTGTCGAGATCCGATGAATTGTGGGTTTATGATCAAGTTTATCTATGAGAAATATTTGACTTCCCTCTGAATTCTTTTATGTATGATTGGTTATCTTTGCAAGTCTCTTCTAGTTATCAGTTTGGTTTGGCCTACTAGATTGATCTTTCTTTCCATGGGAGAAGTGCTTAGCTTTGGGTTCAATCTTGCGGTGTCCTTTCCTAGTGATAGTAGGGGCAGCAAGGCACGTATTGTATTGTTGCCATCGAGGATAAAAAGATGGTGTTTATATCATATTGCATGAGTTTATCCCTCTACATCATGTCATCTTGCTTAAGGCGTTACTCTGTTCTTATGAACTTAATACTCTAGATGCAGGCAGGAGTCGGTCGATGTGTGGAGTAATAGTAGTAGATGCAGGCAGGAGTCGGTCTACTTGTTACGGACGTGATGCCTATATACATGATCATGCCTAGATATTCTCATAACTATGCACTTTTCTATCAATTGCTCGACAGTAATTTGTTCACCCACTGTAATACTTATGCTATCTTGAGAGAAGCCACTAGTGAAACCTATGGCCCCTGGGTCTATCTTTTATCATATAAGTTTTCCATCTACTTTTATTTGCATCTTTTATTTTCCAATCTATATCATAAAAATACCAAAAATATTTATCTTATCATATTATCTCTATCAGATCTCACTTTTGCAAGTTACCGTGAAGGGATTGACAACCCCTTTATCATGTTGGTTGCGAGGTTCTTGTTTGTTTGTGTAGGTGCGTGGGACTTTTGAGGAGCCTCCTACTGGATTGATACCTTGGTTCTCAAAACTAAGGGAAATACTTACGCTACTTTGCTGCATCACCCTTTTCTCTTCAAGGGAAAAACCAACGCATGCTCAAGAGGTAGCACCCGCCTGCCAGAGACAAGCCGTACTCATCAAAGATATTCTTTCTGATTCCGCTTCCTCAATCGGCCTTAAGATCAACTTTCACAAGTCTATGCTAATCCCTATCAATCTTGATGTGACCTCGGCTACTGATTTGGCACATATATTTGGTTGCTCCGTTGGTACTATGCGCTTGACGTACCTAGGCCTCCCCGTGGGCACATCAACCCAAGGTTCAGTACCTCATGCCGCTAGTCTGTAGTGCCGAGCGACGTCTCACATCCACAATTTCCATGATGTCGTATAGAGGTAAACTTTCCTGGCTGAACGCTACGATCACTTCCTTGCTTATATACACCTTGTGTACGTTGAAAGTATACCCCAATATCATGGAGATGTTGGACAAGATCATACGCAGATGCCTCTGGATGAAAAAATAGAACAAGGAGATAAATGTAACTCGTTGGCAGCTTGGCATATGGTGTGCAAACCAAAAAGGCATGGCTGGCTCGGGGTGACCAACCTCAGAATTCAAAATGAGGCGCTAGTCATTAAATTTTTGCACAAGTTTTACAATAAAAAAGATGTCCCCTGGGTACACCTTCTATGGGAAGCCTATTACACGAAAAAGATTCCACATGCGCCGGATGCGATTGGCTCATTCTGGTGGTGCGATGTGCTTAAACTCACCCTTAAAATATTGAGGAGTTTCTCGCATCCAAGTGGTCGATGGCAAGACCGCCCTCGTCTGGAAGGATCTTTGGCTAGATGACACTTTGGAAAATTCACACCCCCGAGCGGTCTCTTACGCCATACACGAGGATGCCTTTCTCAAGGATTTCTTGGAGAGCACGTCTTTGCATGCAATCTTCCATCTCCTGCTCTCCCCTCAAGGCCCTCGAGGAAGTCTGAGACATTCAATCACTCTAAAGATTGAGCCCTTCTTTGACAAACACTGACATCTGGCATTATATGTGGGGTAAAACTGATTTGAAGAAAGCCGACTACTATAAGTTCTGCTTCGGAAATGTACAAGCTCACCCGTCGTTTTGTCTTCTCTGGAAATCAAAATGCACTATGAATATCAAGGTTTTTCGGTGGCTACTCCTACACGATAGACTGAACACAAGGAACATGTTGAAACATCGTCACTACAACATTGGTGATGATTTTGATTGCCTCCTCTATGGTCAAAACATTGATAAAACAATGGACCACATGATTTTCACCTGCATGTTCAGCCAACGACTTGATATCATTTGGCCTGCATTTCGCCTCGAGGCTTGATCTCGTCCAACGGACCCAGGGTGCTTGGCATAATCCACTCCATCGAGATCTTCATCACTGCGGCCTGGAGCTTGTGGAAAGAGAAAAATAACAAACACTTCAGGGGTGTGTGTCCCAGCATTGCATATTGGCTCGCGAGGTTCAAGGAGGATTTTAACTTGCTACAGTATAGAGTGCGTGAGGTCCATAGGGCCACTCTAACTACTTTTTGCAACACTCTCATCTGACTCACCCCCACTTCTGAGTTTGTAACTTTCACCACCCCTCTCGCAGGCTGTTGTGAGTTGGGTCTGTACATTTTTGTAACCATGTAACACCCCCCATACACACACATAGTAGGAGCCTCTCCTACTGTCCAGCCCTTCAAAAAACATGAGCATCATCATTATCATTATCATTATCACTACGTGAATGTTCATTACCAGATTGTGTCTCAGCATTAGAAATAGAAACATCATTGCTATTATCATATGGTTTTTCTACCTCAGGTTCACTAGAAGCATGCAAATTCCTATCATTTTTCTTTTTCTTTTTCTTCTTAGAAGGCCTAGGTGCATCAATATTAATTCTCTAAGAATCTTATTCAATTCTTTTAGGATGACCTTTAGGATATAGTGGCTCCTGGGTCATTCTACCTCCTCTAGTCATTACTCCAACGACATGATCGTTCCTATTAATATTCATTTCAGTAAGCAAATCATTTTGTGACTTTGCAACTTGTTCTAACTGAGTTTGGACCATGAAAGCATGTTTTCCAGAACCTTTAACATCATTAGCAATTCTAAAAAACAAGTCACTCGAACAGTCAATCATGTAAGCATTGTGTTTCAATTGTTTCATAACACACACATTAAAATGTTCTTGCTTAACAATGTAATTATGAAATTCATCCAAGCATTGACTAGCGGATTTATTATAAGGAATATCACCTTCATCAAATCTTATAAGAGAATTTTCTTCTGCTACCTGTGTCGGGGTGTCAAGTCCATGTATTTCTTCAATAGGTGGTAAATTCTTAACATCTTTAGCTTTAATACCTTTTTCTTTCATATATTTCTTTGCCTCTTGCATATCTTCAGGACTGAGAAATAGAATACCCCTCTTCTTCGGAGTTGGTTTAGGTGATGGTTAAGGAAGTGTCCAATTATTATCATTCCTCAATATATTATTCAATAGTTATTCAGCCTGTTCAATAGTCCTTTCCTTGAAAACATAACTAGCACAACGATCTAGGTGGTCCCGAGAAGCATCGGTTAGTCCATTATAAAAGATATCAAGTATTTTATTTTTATTAAGAGGATGATCAGGCAAAGCATTAAGCAATTGGAGAAGTCTCCCCCAAGCTTGAGGATATTATCTTCTTTAATTTGCACACAGTTAAATATTTCTTGTAAGGCACCCTGTTTCTTATGAGCAGGAAAATATTTTTCAGAGAAGTAATATATCATATCCTCAGGACTAGCACACAACCAGGAGCAAGAGTATTAAACCATATCTTAGCATCACCCTTTAGTGAGAAAGGGAACAACTTAAGAATATAGTAGTAGCATTTTTTCCTCATGAGCAAATAGGATGGCTATATCATTCAATTTAGTGAGGTGTGCCACAACAGTTTCAGACTCATAACCATGAAAAGGATCAGATTTAACCAAAGTAATTAACTCAGGATCGACAGAGAATTCATAATCCTTGTCAGTAACAAAGATAGGTGAAATAGCAAATTTAGGATCATATTTCATTCTAGCATTCAGATTTTTTTCCTTTCAGCTTACATAGTGGTTTCTTAAGATCATCTCTACCATTACAAGCAAGAAGTTCTCTAGTTATCTCTTCACCAACAACAAATCCCTGAGGTATCTTAGGCATTTAAATTCTAGGATAACTAGGCCTAACAGGTGAATCATAATTTTCAGTTTCAATAATTTCATCAGTTTCAGCATTCTCAAATTCTTTAGCTTTAGCAAGTTTTCACCAATAAATTCACATAGTGGCACAGTTTCATCAAGTAGAGTACTAGCATCATCAATAGCATCATTCATAGCACAAGTAGCATCATGAATTACTTGCCACATATCATAATTAATAGCAGGTGGTGGTGTCACAAGCTTACTCAAAACAAAAGGTGAATCAAGTGTAGAGCTAAATGATAGTTCCTTACCTCCCTTGTCCTAGAGGGAACGATCCTGGTTCCATCATCCTTCAGATTCTTCATAGTGATCAACAAATATAAAACCCAAGTGACGTAGAAAATAGAGCTATGCTCCCCGGCAACGGCACCAGAAAAAGGTGTTGATAACCCACAAGTATAGGGGATCGCAAGAGTTTTCAAGGGTAGAGTATTCAACCCAAATTTATTGATTCGACACAAGGGGAGCCAAAGAATATTTGCAAATATTAGCAGTTGAGTTGTCAATTCAACCACACCTGGAGAACTAAATATCTGTAGCAGAGTGACCAATAGCACAATAATATGACAGTTTCATAGTGGTATTAACAAGAGCAATAGTAATAGTAACAGTTTTGTAGTGATTGTAACAACAGCAACAACAATAGTAGTAACTTAGCAAAGATCTATATGTGAAAAGCTCATAGGCATTGGATCAATGATGGATAATTATGTTGGATGGCATTCACCATGTAACAGTCATAACCTAGGGTGACACGGAACAAGCTCCAATTCATCAATGTAATGTAGGCATTTATTTTGTATATAGTCATATGTGCTTGCGATAAGAACTTGCATGGCATCTTCTGTCCTACCCTCCCGTGGAAGTGGTGTCCATAAGGAAACTAAGGGATATCAAGGCCTCCTTTTAATAGAGAACTGGAACAAAGCATTAGCATATAGTGAATACATGAACTCCTCAAACTATGGTAATCACCAGAAAGTATCCCAATTTTGGTCACTTTTGGGTATGCGGATCATAACACGTAATAGGTGTTGGGGAACGTAGTAATTTCAAAAAAAAATCTACGCACATGCAAGATCATGGTGATGCATAGCAACGAGAGGGGAGAGTGTCGTCCACATACCCTCGTAGACCATAAGCGGAAGCGTATGACAACGCGGTTGATGTAGTTGTACATCTTCACGGTCGACAGATCCTAGTACCGAACATACGGCACCTCCGCGATCTGCACACGTTCAGCTCAGTGACATCCCACGAACTCACGATCCAGTAGAGCTTCAATGGAGAGTTCCGTCAGCACGACAGCATGATGACGATGTTGATGAAGCTACCGACGGAGGGCTTCGCCCAAGCACCGCTACGATATGACCGAGGTGGATTATGGTGGAGGGGGGCACCGCACACGGCTAAAGATCAATGATCAACTTGGGTGTCTTGGGGTGCCCACCTGCCCCCGTATATAAAGGAGCTAGGGGGAGGCGGCTGGCCAGGAGGAGGGCGCACCAAGGGGCGAGTCCTACTCCCACCGGGAGTAGGACTCCTCCTTTCCTTGTAGGAGTAGGATAAGGGGGAAGGAGGAGAGTGGGGGGAAGGAAAGGGGGCGCCACCCCCTCCTTTTCCAATTTGGACTAGAGGGGGAGGGGCGCGCGGCCCTGCCTTAGCCGCCCCTCCTCTTCTCCACTAAGGCCCAATAGGCCCATTACACTCCCCGGGGGGTTTCGGTAACCCCCCCGGTACTCCGGTATATGCCACAACTTGCCCGGAATACTTCCGAAGTCCAAACATAGTCATCCAATATATCGATCTTTATGTCTCGACCATTTTGAGACTCCTCGTCATGTCCGTGATCATATCCAGGACTCCGAACTACCTTTGGTACATCAAAACACATAAACTCATAATATCGATCGTCACTAAATGTTAAGCGTGCAGACCCTATGTCTTCGAGAACAATGTAGACATGACCGAGACACATCTCCGGTCAATAACCAATAGGAGAACCTGTATGCTCATATTGGCTCCTACATATTCTACGAAGATGTTTATCGGTCAAACCGCATAACAACATACATTGTTCCCTTTGTCATCGGTATGTTACTTGCTCGATATTCGATCGTCGGTATCTCAATACCTAGTTCAATCTCGTTACCGACAAGTCTCTTCACTCGTTCTGTAATGCATCATCCCGTAACTAACTCATTAGTTACATTGCTTGCAAGGCTTATACTGATGTGCATTACCAAGAGGGCCTAGAGATACCTCACCGACAATCGGAGTGACAAATCCTAATCTCTATCTATGCCAACTCAACAAGTACCATCAGAGACACCTGTAGAGCACCTTTATAATCACCCAGTTACGTTCTGATGTTTGGTAGCACACAAAGTGTTCCTCCGGTATTTGGGAGTTGCATAATCTCATAGTCATAGGAACATGTATAAGTCATGAAGAAAGCAATAGCAATATATTAAACGATCAAGTGCTAAGCTAACGGAATGAGTTAAGTCAATCACATCATTCTCCTAATGATGTGATCCCATTTATCAAATGACAACTCATGTCTATGGTTAGGAAACCTTAACCATCTTTGATTAACGAGCTAGTCAAGTAGAGGCATACTAGTGACACTATATTGTCTACGTATTCACACATGTATTATGTTTCCAATTAATACAATTCTAGCATGAATAATAAACATTTATCATGAAATAAGGAAATAAATAATAACTTTATTATTGCCTCTAGGGCATATTTCCTTCGGTCTCCCACTTGCACTAGAGTTAATAATCTAGATTACATAGTAATGAGTCTAACACCCATGGAGTCTTGGTGCTGATCATGTTTTTCTTGTGAGAGAGGCTTAGTCAATGGGTCTGCAACATTCAGATCTGTATGTATCTTGCAAATGTCTATGTCTCCCACCTGGAGTTGGTCATGGATGGAATTGAAGCATCTCTTGATGTGCTTGGTTCTTTTGTGAAATCTGGATTCCTTTGCCAAGGCAAATGCAACAGTATTGTCACAATAGATTTTCATTGGACCCGATGCGCTAGGTATGACACCTAGATCGGATATGAACTCCTTCATCGAGACTCCTTCATTTGCTGCTTCCGAAGAAGCTATGTATTCCGCTTCACACGTAGATCCTGCCATGACGCTTTATTTAGAACTACACCAACTGACAGCTCCACTGTTCAATATAAACATGTATCCGGTTTGCGATTTAGAATCGTCTGGATCAGTGTCAAAGCTTGCATCGACGTAACCATTTACGATGAGCTCTTTGTCACCTCCATAAACGAGAAACATATCCTTAGTCCTTTTCAGGTATTTCAGGACGTTCTTGACCGCTGTCCAGTGATCCACTCCTGGATTACTTTGGTACCTCCCTGCTAAACTAATAGCAAGGCACACATCAGGTCTCGTACACAACATTGCATACATGATAGATCCAATGGCTGAAGCATAGGGAACATTTTTCATTTTCTCTCTATCTTCTGCAGTGGTCGGGCATTGAGTCTGACTCAACTTCACACCTTGTAACACATGCAAGAACCCTTTCTTTGCTTCATCCATTTTGAACTTTTTCAGAACTTTATCAAGGTATGTGTTTTGTGAAAGTTCAATTAAGCGCCTTGATCTATCTCTATGGATCTTGATGCCCAATATGTAAGCAGCTTCATCGAGGTCTTTCATTGAAAAACTCTTATTCAAGTATCCTTTTATGCTATCCAGAAATTCTATATCATTTCCAATCAACAATATGTCATCTACATATAGTATTAGAAATGCTATAGATCTCCCACTCACTTTCTTGTAAATACAGGCTTCTCCAAAAGTCTGTATAAAACCATATGCTTTGATCGGACTATCAAAACGTTTATTCCAACTCCGAGAAGCATGCACCAGTCCATAAATGGATCGCTGGAGCTTGCACACTTTGTTAGCACCTTTTGGATCAACAAAACCTTCTAGTTGCATCATATACAACTCTTCTTCCAGAAATCCATTCAGGAATGCAATTTTGACATCCATTTGCCAAATTTCATAATCATAAAATGCGGCAATTGCTAACATGATTCGGACAGACTTAAGCATCGCTATGGGTGAGAAAGTCTCATCGTAGTCAACCCCTTGAACTTGTCGAAAACCTTTCGCAACAAGTCAAGCTTTGTAGACAATAACATTACCATCAGTGTCAGTCTTCTTCTTGAAGATCCATTTATTCTCGATGGCTTGCTGTCGTGGAATTGTCATGTCAGATGTCCTAGTGAAAGGACTTAATTGCGGAGCCATCACAACTAGGAAGCTTGAAGGGGTTAATTGGGACAAGAGACACGGGGGGTTTATACTAGTTCAGCCCCTTACGATGAAGGTAAGGCCTACGTCTAGTTGGGTTGGTATTGCTTGGTGTTTCGATGACCAGGGAGCGAGATACGCTATGCCCGGTTCTCGACAAGTTGTTTCTTACCCTTAGCCTCCAGCAGGTCGCCCCCTTATATACACAGGTTGGCGCCCTACGGCTTACAGAATCCCGGCCGACTCATAAACAGTGTCCGGCTCGGTGACTAGTTAAATCTACCTTACAATAGAAGTCATGCCATTATGGCGGTTTTACTACAACGGGCCTTAAGTCGCTGGTGGGCTTTAGACCCTTTATTGAACCGCCATCTTCATGCTTGGTCTTGGGCTTCTTTCTGATGATTCTTCTTTGCGTAACCCGGCCCCTCCTAGGCGGCTTACACGAATAGTTATATCCCCAACATTAGGCCCCAGATTGAGTTGAACCGGTTCATGTAAATCTTAAAATACCTTAAAAAATAAACCTTCAGCCTTATGCCTGTGCAAAGGTTTTTAACGCGCCATGACATCATCTTCTGGATCCGCGTTAGCCCGTCATGACATCATCTTTACTTAAATTCATTTTTTACTCCGCCATATCTTCCAACGGATCTTTGCTTTTACTGACCGCTCCGAAACCCAAGGCGTCGGGGCCGCTGGATAATGATGTTTAGTCTCCTCGTTTCTCGCACCGTCCCGGTCGGCCCTTCCCTATAAATAGGCTCGACCTAGGTCATCTCCATTTTCTTCCTTAGTCGTTCATCTTCTTCCTCTCGCTGTCTCTCTGCCGCTCGAGTTCCGCCGCTGCCACCGTCGCAGTCACCTCAACCTTCTGTGGATTCACATTGCGCTATCAACACCAATGATATACACCTTCTGCTATGGTCAAATATGGATAATCTCAAGCCAACTCCTTGAGTCCTCTTGAGATTCGGGGGCTACAATGGTATGACTCGGCAAAATTAACTGGTTTCAATGAATTCAAGAACTCCGGGTCATCCATTCAGGAATGCAGTTTTGACATCCATTTGCCAAATTTCATAATCATAAAATGTGGCCATTGCTAACATGATTCTTACAGACTTAAGCATCGCTACGGGTGAGAAAGTCTCATCGTAGTCAACCCCTTGAACTTGTCGAAAACCTTTCGCAAAAGTCAAGCTTTGTAGACAGTAACATTACCATCAGCGTCAGTCCTCTTCTTGAAGATCCATTTATTCTCGATGGCTTGCCGATCGTCGGGCAAGTCAACCAAAGTCCACACTTTGTTCTCATACATGGAACCCATCTCAGATTTCATGGCCTCAAGCCATTTTGCAGAATTTGGGCTCATCATTGCTTCCTCATAGTTCGTAGGTTCGCCATGGTCAAGTAACATGACCTCCAAAATAGGATTACCGTACCATTCTGGTGCGGATCTTATTCTGTTTGACCTACGAGGTTCGGTAGTAACTTGATCTGAAGTTTCTTGATCAATATCATTAGCTTCCTCACGAATTGGTGCAGGTGTCACAGGAACCAGTTTCTGTGATAAACTACTTTCCAATAAGGGAGCAGGTACAGTTACCTCATCAAGTTCTACTTTCCTCCCACTCACTTCTTTTGAGAGAAACCCCTTCTCTAGAAAGGATCCATTTTTGGCAATGAATATTTTGCCTTCAGATCTGTGATAGAAGATGTACCCAATAGTCTCCTTTGGGTATCCTATGAAGACACATTTCTCCAATTTGGGTTCGAGCTAATCAGGTTGAAGCTTTTTCACATAAGCATCGCAGCCCCAAACTTTAAGAAACGACAACTTTGGTTTCTTGCCAAACCATAGTTCATAAGGCGTCGTCTCAACGGATTTAGATGGTGCCCTATTTAACGTGAATGAGTCGTCTCTAAAGCATAACCCCAAAAAGATAGCGGTAAATCAGTAAGAGACATCATATATTGCACCATATCTAGTAAAGTACGATTACGACGTTCGAACACACCATTACGCTGTGGTCTTCCGGGTGGTGTGAGTTGCGAAACTATTCCACATTGTTTCAAATGTAGACCAAACTCGTAACTCAAATATTCTCCTCCACGATCAGATCATAGAAACTTTATTTTCTTGTTATGATGATTTTCCACTTCACTCTGAAATTCCTTGAAATTTTCAAATGTTTCAGACTTATGTTTCATTAAGTAGATATACCCATATCTACTCAAATCATCTGTGAAGGTGAGAAAATAACGATACCCACCGCGAGCCTCAATATTCATTGGACCACATACATCAGTATGTATGATTTCCAATAAATTTGTTGCTCGCTCCATTGTTTCGGAGAATGGCGTTTTAGTCATCTTGCCCATGAGGCATGGTTCGCAAGTACCAAGTGATTCATAATCAAGTGATTCCAGAAGTCCATATGTATGGAGTTTCTTCATGCGCTTTACACCAATATGACCTAAACAGTAGTGCCACAAATAAGTTGCACTATCATTATCAACTCTGCATCTTTTGGCTGCAATATTATGAATATGTGTATCACTACTATCAAGATTTAACACAAATAGACCACTCTTTAAGGGTGCATGACCATAAAAGATATTACTCATATAAATATAACAACCATTATTCTCAGATTTAAATGAATAACCGTCTCGCATCAAACAAGATCCAGATATAATGGTCATGCTCAACGCTGGCACCAAATAACAATTATTCAGGTCTAAAACTAATACCGAAGGTAGATGTAGAGGTAGCGTGCCGACGGCGATCACATCGACTTTGGAACCATTTCCCATGCGCATCGTCACCTCGTCCTTAGCCAATCTTTGCTCAATTTGTAGTCCCTGTTTTGAGTTGCAAATGTTAGCAACAGAACCAGTATCAAATACCCAGGTGCTACTGCGAGCTCTAGTAAGGTACACATCAATAACATGTATATCACATATACCTTTGTTCACCTTGCCATCCTTCTTATCAGCCAAATACTTGGGGCAGTTCCGCTTCCAGTGACCAGTCCCTTTGCAATAGAAGCACTCAGTCACATGCTTAGGTCCAGACTTGGGTTTCTTCTCCTAAGCATCAACTTGTTTGCTGTTCTTCTTGAAGTTCCCCTTCTTCTCCGCTTTACCCTTTTTCTTGAAACTGGTGGTCTTGTTGACCATCAACACTTGATGCTCCTTCTTGATTTCTACCTGCGCAGCCTTTAGCATTGCGAAGAGCTCGGGAATTGTATTTTCCATCCCTAGCACATTATAGTTCATCACGAAGCTCTTGTAGGTCGGTGGCAGTGATTGGAGAATTCTGTCAATGACACTATCATCAGGAAGATTAACTCCCAGTTGGATCAAGTGATTATTATAGCGAGATATTCTGAGTATATGTTCACTGATAGAACTATTCTCCTCCATCTTGCAGCTATAGAACTTTATGGAGACTTCATATCTCTCAATCTGGGCATTTGCTTGAAATATTAACTTCAACTCCTGGAACATCTCATATGCTCCATGACGTTCAAAACGTCGTTGAAGTCCCGGTTCTAAGACGTAAAGAATGGCACACTGAACTATCGAGTTGTCAAAAGCTTTGCTTTGCCAGACGTTCACAACGTCCGGCGTTGCTCCTGCAGTGGGTCTCGCACCTAGCGGTGCTTCCAGGACGTAATTCTTCTGTGCAACAATGAGGATAATCCTCAAGTTACGGACCCAGTCTATGTAATTGCTACCATCACCTTTCAACTTAGCTTTCTGAAGGAACTCATTAAAATTCAACGAAACAACAGCACGGGCCATCTATCTACAACAACATAGGCAAGCAAAATACTATCAGGTACTAAGTTCATGATAAATTAAAGTTCAATTAATCAAATTACTTAAGAACTGCCACTTAGACAGACATCCCTCTAATCATCTAAGTGATCACGTGATCCAAATCAACTAAACAAGTTCCAATCATCACCTGAAATGGAGTAGTTTTCAATGGGTGAACATCACTATGTTGATCATATCTACTATATGATTCACGCTCGACCTTTCGGTCTCGGTGTTCCGAGGCCGTATCTGCATATGCTAGGCTCATCAAGTTTAACCCGAGTATTTCTGCGTGTGCAAAACTAGCTTGCACCCGTTGTAGGTGAACATTGAGCTTATCACACCCGATCATCACGTGGTGTCTCGGCACGATGAACTTTGGCAATGGTGCATACTCAGGGAGAACACTTATACCTTGAAATTTAGTGAGAGATCATCTTATAATGCTACAGTCAATCAAAGCAAAATAAGATGCATAAAAGATAAACATCACATGCAATCAATATAAGTGATATGATATGGCCATCATCATCTTGTGCCTTTGATCTCCATCTCCAAAGCACCGTCATGATCACCATCGTCACCGGCGCGACACCTTGATCTCCATCGTAGCATCATTGTCATCTCGCCAACTATTGTTTCTACGACTATCTCTACCGCTTAGTGATAAAGTAAAAACAATTACAGGGCGATTGCATTGCATACAATAAAGCGACAACCATATGGCTCCTGCCAGTTGCCGATAACTTTGTGACAAAACATGATCATCTCATACAATAAAATTTAGCATCATGTCTTGACCATATCACATCACAACATGCCCTGCAAAAACAAGTTAGACGTCCTCTACTTTGTTGTTGCAAGTTTTACGTGGCTGCTATGGGCTGAGCGAGAACCGTTCTTACCTACGCATCAAAACCACAATGATATTTCGTCAAGATAGTGTTGTTTTAACCTTCAACAAGGACCGGATGTAGCAACACTCGATTCAACTAAAGTTGGAGAAACTGACACCCGCCAGCCACCTATGTGCGAAGCATGTCCGTAGAATCAGTCTCGCGTAAGCGTACGTGTAATGTAGGTCCGGGCCGCTTCATCCAACAATACCACCGAATCAAAGTATGACATGCTGGTAAGCAGTATGACTTGTATCACCCACAACTCACCTGTGTTCTACTCGTGCATATAACTTCTATGCATAAACCTGGCTCGGATGCCACTGTTGGGGAACGTAGTAATTTCAAAAAAAATCCTACGCACACGCAAGATCATGGTGATGCATAGCAACGAGAGGGGAGAGTGTCGTCAACTTACCCTCGTAGACCATAAGCGGAAGCGTTATGACAACACGATTGATGTAGTCGTACGTCTTCACGATCGACCGATCCTAGTACTGAATGTACGACACCTCCACGATCTGCACACGTTCAGCTCGGTGACATCCCACGAACTCACGATCCAGTAGAGCTTCGAGGGAGAGTTCCATCAGCACGACAGCGTGATGACGATGTTGATGAAGCTACTGACGCAGGGCCTCACCTAAGCACTGCTACGATATGACCGAGGTGGATTATGGTGGAGGGGGGCACCACACACGGCTAAAGATCAATGATCAACTTGTGTGCCTTGGGGTGCCCCCTGCCCCCGTATATAAAGGAGCTAGGGGGGAGGCAGCCGGCTAGGAGGAGGGCGCGCCAAGGGGGGAGTCCTACTCCCACCGGGAGTAGGACTCCTCCTTTCCTAGTAGGAGTAGGAGAAGGGGGAAGGAGGAGAGAGGGGGGAAGGAAAGGGGGGCGCCCCCCTCCTCCTTGTCCAATTCGTACTAGAGGGGGAGGGGCGCGCGGCCCTGCGTTGGCCGCCCCTCCTCTTCTCCACTAAGGCCCAATAGGCCCAAGTACACTGCCCGCGGGATTCCGGTAACCCCCCGGTACTCCGGTATATGCCCGAACTTGCCCGGAACACTTTCGAAGTCCAAACATAGTCATCCAATGTATCGATCTTTATGTCTCGACCATTTCGAGACTCCTCGTGATGTCCATGATCATATCCGGGGCTCCAAACTACCTTTGGTACATCAAAACACATAAACTCATAATACCGATCATCATCGAATGTTAAGCATGCGGACCCTACAGGTTCGAGAACTATGTAGACATGACCGAGACACGTCTCCGGTCAATAACCTATAGCAAAACCTGGATGCTCATATTGGCTCCTACATATTCTACGAAGATCTTTATCGCTCAAACCGCATAACAACATACGTTGTTCCCTTTGTCATCGGTATGTTACTTGCCCGAGATTCGATCGTCGGTATCTCAATACCTAGTTCAATCTCATTACCGGCAAGTCTCTTTACTCGTTCCGTAATGCATCATCCCAAAACTAACTCATTAGTTACATTGCTTGCAAGGCTTATAGTGATGTGCATTGCCGAGAGGGCCCAGAGATACCTCTCCGACAATCAGAGTGACAAATCCTAATCTCGATCTATGCCAACTCAACAAGTACCATCGGAGACACCTGTAGAGCACCTTTATGATCACCCAGTTACGTTTAGACATTTGGTAGCACACAAAGTGTTCCTCCGGTATTCGGGAGTTGCATAATGTCATAGTCATAGTAACATGTATAAGTGATGAAGAAAGCAATAGCAATATACTAAATGATCAAGTGCTAAGCTAACAGAATGGGTCAAGTCAATCACATCATTATCATAATGATGTGATCCGTTTATCAAATGACGACTCATGTCTATGGTTAGGAAACCTTAACCATCTTTGATTAACGAGCTAGTTAAGTATAGGCATACTAGTGACACTATATTGTCTATGTATTCACACATGTATTATGTTTCCGGTTAATACAATTCTAGCATGAATAATAAACATTTATCATGAAATAAGGAAATAAATAATAACTTTATTATTGCCTCTAGTGCATATTTCCTTCAATAGGTTCATACAAATTGCAAGATAGGATCAAGCACACAAATATATTCGTGAAAACATAGAGGGTTCAAAACTGAAATCACGGAACTCGGGCCCTAGCGACAAGCATTAAGCATAGCAAAGTCATAGAAACATCAACCTCAGAACATAGTGGATACTAGGGATCAAGCTCAAACAAAACTAACTCGATTACATGATAAATATCACCCAACCCATCACCGTCCAGCAAGCCTACAAAGGAATTACTCACTCCCGGTGGTGAGCATCGTGAAATTGGTGATGGAGGATGGTTGATGATGACAACGGCATCGAATCCCCCTCTCCGGAGCCCAGAACAATCTCCAGATTAGCCCCCCGATGAAGAGCAGGAGGTGGCGGCGGCTCCATATCGTAAAACACGATGATTCCTTCTCTCTCACTTTTTTTTCTTGATGAATAGGTACTTATGGAGTTGGAGTTAGGGTTGCAGGAGATACTAGGGGCCCACAAGCCTGGTTGGTCTAACGCCCGGATAATCATGCTATAGTAATCCCATGTTAATGATGCCATGTCACCTCGATTACTGTTGATAAACTTCGATAATTCAAAACCGAAACAAATTCAAAATTTAATTAAAGGCAAACAAAAATAGGTTTTCAAATATTAAAACCAAATTGTTCGGGTTGTGCCAAATAATGCATAATTAATTGTGGTGGAGAAACCACACTTTTATAAAGTGTTTAACTACTCTAAAATAAATATGACAATAGCAAAAACAATTAAATTAAATACCTTTTACAATTATTAAAAAACTAAACAGTTTTGTTTCGTCACCAAACTTTTTGTGGCATTGGGGTATTTTGAAACACTAATTTAGGTAGTACTTATATATTTTATAAAACAAATATATATAGAAAATAAAATAGAAAACTAATAAACAAAGAAAAGATAAAAGACAAAAACTTGAACGAAAGAGAAATTAAGACAGAACCCCCCCCCATGGCCAACTAGGCCATGACCCACCAGGCCGGCCCAACCGGCCACCCCCTACTCCCCATAACCCCCCACTCCACCCGGTCAAACGCTAGCCCACTCCCCACTTCCCCCACGATGCTCTCCCCTCCCCCGATCCAGATTGGACCGAGGCACGCCGCCGCCATGCGCCGCCTCCTCGCCCTCGTCCGTCGTCGCCCGGAGCCACCACGACGGCCTGCATCCCCGCCGGAATGACGTCTCCGACCTCCTCCTCAACCCCCGCTGCCCAGTCCCCTACGACCCCCGGTGAGCTTCTCCTTCTCCTCTATTAGCCCCTGTGGCCGAGCTCGCGCTCGCGCCCGCCCGTGCACAACTGTGTCACCGCGCCCGCTGCCTCCTCTCCCGCGGGCACCTGACCTCCACCCGTGCTCGGCTCCGGCCACACCCGTGCCGGCCAATTGCGCCAGCCGCGCCCGTGGCGGCCCCCACTGTGCCCTTGGGGCACGCTGATGTCGCCTCCCCACTCCATCGCTCCGGCCATCCTCGCCTTCTCGCACCACCACCGTGGCCATCTACGCCCGAGCCCGTCACTGCCCTCCCGCCGGCGTCCCTCTTCGGTGACCGCCGTGAAGTCCTCGCCCCGCCCGCTGCTGCCCAGGGTCCCCTGCTCCCCTCGTCCACCTCTGCCGCGGCCTTCGCCTCACCGTGCGCCGACGCGTTGCGCCGTCCGCTGCCGAGCGCTCAGTCCCCAACCGCTCCCCACCCTCCGCACCTGCTCGCCGACTGCCGCTCCGGCCGCCTGGCCGAGGCCGTCGCCGCCGGTGCCCCGCATCGCTCTGCTGGGCTGCGCCCGCAGCACCCAGCGCCCGCTGGCAACCGAACCCACTAACGCCCTAGGGCCAATGACATGAGGGGCCCATGCCCTGGAACGTTTAAAAAAAGGGGGTTAAAAAATATATAATAAATAAAATAATAATAATAAAATTAATTAATTAAAGAATTAATTAAATTAATTAACCCTAATTAATTAACCTAATCACTTATTTAAATTAACTAAACCCGTTTAGTTAACCTAAGTCAATGACAACTGGGACCCACACGTCAGCTTGACCCGGTCAATCGTACTGTTGGCTGCTGACATCATACATTGTGGGGACCCCGACTCATAAGTCGAGATCACCGAATGCACGTGTACAGTGATCCCAGAGATCAATGCTCACTGAACACACAGAAGCTGAATAACAAGAGTCTTACATGCATACATACCGTTTTACACAAGTAGGACCATTATGGTCAAGTCTTGAGTGTATCATCGCAGCGGAAATCTTCAACGACAACTTGGACCCATGCCATCTGCCTTAACCCATACAGACATTCTGACTGGGAAGCGTCCTAGTTCGCATGTTCGTCATCGAAGTATTCTTCATCATATCCTGTTCTTTCATGCCTGGTCAATAAAATAACCAGTGGCAAGCCAATGAGTACTTTGAATGTACTCGCAAGCAACCCATGCTTTGGTTCAAGATACAACAATGCATGACATAGGTAAATTTTTGCAGAAAGCTAGTTTTGAGTGCAATGACATGTTCAACAACTTGTAAGACATGCATCAGGAGAATTCAAGTAACCTTGAGGACAGGTTACAGATATCAACATAAATAGAGTGGGCACCAACCCAACTCAATCATGTTAAGTCCCTTGACTTGAACCAAGTAGTTTTATCAACACACACACACACACACGATTTGTAAACATGTGGACGTAGCCCAAGAGCGGTTACCCAACTGTCCTTGACCGTGGACACGGCAATTCGAATAGTTTTACACTCTGCAGAGGTTGCACACTGTACCCACAAGATCCGGGGAACTTCCGTGTCATCCACGACCCGCGATACCTCAAGTACCCGGGGTAAGCACCCGATCACTACCTTTCCCTAGACGACACTAACATGGAGTCCACTCATTGTTCCGTATCCTCACGATGTACATCATACGAGACTCGCTCAAGATCGTAACATCCGAGAGGGGACACAACGGTGTATCCGGTGCCCTGTGAAAACAGTCATGGCCGCCCTACCTGGCACGACCCCGTCCCGAGAGAGAGCACCAACTCTCCCCCGTCACTAGTAATGCGGGCTCCAAGCTAGTATCGGCCTAGGTAATCAATAATGCCCTTTCCCATATAAGGGTAGAATGGTTGCGCATGAAAGGTTGGAATAACGGTCGCAACTTAAACCAATCCGCTTTTGAAAACAACACACACACTTGCCTCGGTACACCACTTCGTCATCAAGTGGCTACCCAACTCATCATCTCCCTCGGGCATAAGTGGCACCCGATGGGGTTTTTGAAAAGTCCTTTGAAAATACTTTGTCTCCATCACCATGCATATTCCCGTCCCTTTTTGCGTAGCACTACTTAAGCATCCTATCTACTCCCACCGGCATAACCCTCATAAGAAGGTAGGGTCATGCACAATGCAAGTATCAATGAGGAAGAATGAAGGCAACCCACCAAAGTGGCTACCATCTCATCATGTTTCCGATGCAACAATAATAAAGTGCTATATGAGATGCATAAAAAGGGTTTCATAGACATGGTCAAAGGGCTGCTTGCCTGTTTTAACAGAGTCTTCGAGGTCTTCAAATATCTCTGGTCCAACTCCGAGCATTTCATCTACTTCGTCAACTATCGTCGAAAGCAACCATAATAAGCAATACAACAAGGCAGGAAATAAAAGTGCTCTAAAAATATGAGTTGGACTTTTCTAGGATACCTCTGGTCATATGAGGGATGATCAAAGTGGTTTCGTTAGGATTTGATCAATGGGCATCTCTGAACATTTCAATATGATGGAATCAAGGGATAAATGGGTTTGCAAGAAGTGTACAGAAACATTTTTTTCAAAAATGAGAAGAGGCACCCATTTAACAAATGATGATTTTAGAAGCATCTAGGAATTGGTTTCACTGGATTTGGAGTTCGAATGATTTCTCTATGAATTTGCAGAGTTGGCTATACATGAAGAAATAGACCACAATTTGAGGTGGTACAGAAAGTATTAGTAAAAATGTTCAAAAACTAAGTTTTGAACTTATAGACATCTAGGATTTTCAATCATGGAATTTGGATCAAAAATGGGCTCTCTGTGATTTTCTAAAGTTTATCACAGAAATAGAAAAAATAGGATGTGATAAATATTTGTGAAGGAAATGCTTTTGTAAAAATGTGACAATAGCACCATGTGATAGGGCATGATTTTGGAAACTACTAGAAATTTGAATCATTGGATTTGGAGCTCTGTTAAATTATTTATGGATTTTAGAAACTCACTGGAAAAGAATAAAAAGAAATATAAGGCATTACCCTTATCCTGCGCACCGGCGAGAGATAGCCGTGGGCCGGCCCAGCGGCTCGGCCACGCGGACGACAGGCGATGTCGAAGGCGTATTTCGCCTGGCCCGTCTCCACTTGCCAGCGTGGCCCAGTGGCTGGGCCACTGACGAGCGGGGCCCGCCTGCAGGCTCGTCCTCAAGCTCCCGCGCGCGCTCTGGCCGCAGGGAGGAGCGACTCCTGACGGTGATAGCCGGGGCTACAGGGCATCTCCGGCGACGCTCCGCCCTTCGGCGTTCTCAGGAGGATGAGCCGCATCCATCGGTGTACGGCTCGCTTGCCGACGAGAGCCGTAGCGGCGACGGCCTGGACGACCGCGGAGGAGGCCATCGGCCATCTTCGGCTTTGAGCATGCGATGCTCCTGGGGACGAACGGCGGCGAGGGAGGGGCTTGTGGTGGTGACAAGAGGGTGCAGCGATATCCAGGGGGAAGAGAGAGGGGCCGAGGCCAGCGGATTTGAGCAGTGGCCGGCAGCTCGGCTCCGGCCTAGGAGGGGGATGGAGAGCGCGAGGATGGGAGTGGGTTGGTTTAGGGGGTTCACGGGAGGGAGAGAGAGGCAAAGGAGTAGAGAGGAGGCTCGGGGGTGGCCTTAAATAGGAGGGGGTGAGGTGCACCGTGGCTCGTGCGCCGACGAGCTTCTAGCCGTTGCTGGAGGCCACGAGGGCGCGCGTGGGCGTGTCTGGGGTGCTCGTGGGGTCGGTCTAGGGCGAGGGGAGAGAATAGAGATGGCGGGGAAATGCCAGAGCATCGCGCGTGTGAGCTCAGTCATTGGAGCTCTTCGGGCGGCCGGCACGCGTGCGAAAGGAGGTAGTAGGAGGGAGAAGGAGGAGGGGGCCAGGGGCGTGGCGTGTTGCGGACACTGAGACACCTCGTCGGGCGCGCTGGGGAGGCCCGAGGTGGCCGGAGGTGCTTGGCAGGTGGTGGCTACAGTGCGGGAGCGCACTGTAGCGTGCTCCAGAGCGTGCCTTTCGCTGCCATGGCATTGTTTAAGGGGCAGGAGCGTGCCCACTCGTGTCTGGTAGTGCTAGGGAGAAGTAAACAAGGTAGGAGTAGCATTGGATGCCCTAGAGAGCCACTAGATGAGAGGGGAGGTGGAGAGAGAGGTGGACAGTGGCTGTCCAGAGGGGTAAATGAGGAGGTTTCACCCCTCAATCATTGAGCTGAGGCCAAGGTAGAGGTACTGGAGGTAGAAGAGGGTCAGGAGTAGCTGTGGTACAAAGTTGAGCCCATGGAGATTAGTGGAAGAGGTCAAAAATGGCATTTTGGTAAAGTGGCAGAAGGTGTTTGATATCGGTTTGGGCAAGTATATGATCTCCATTTGTCATGAGGCTTGACAGGGTCAAATGGTATGAGAAAACAAGAGGTTCCACCAAGATTGAGTTCATTTGGGAAAAGTTGCCAATGCAACTTTTGTAAACTCTAGAAATCAGCAGTAATGGACTTACCAAGATTTGGTCATGCAAATCTGTTCTCCTTGATGCACCACCTGGTGTAGTGTCATCAATTGGTCATGTGAACATGCTCACAAAAGTTGGGGTCAAGGATAGAAAGTTGGTAGTACAAAGTTGTTCAAATTTGGTTTTGGACAGGAAGGGTTTTGGGGCACTTTGATGAAGTTAACTTGTTCTCCAACTTGTGCCAT
Organism: Triticum dicoccoides; assembly: GCF_002162155.2. Taxonomy (NCBI): domain Eukaryota; kingdom Viridiplantae; phylum Streptophyta; class Magnoliopsida; order Poales; family Poaceae; genus Triticum; species Triticum dicoccoides. Next base: position 604,858,493 of record NC_041383.1, read on the forward strand.
TTGGTCTAGATGAATTATTAGACCATTTGAGAATGTTCACAAGGTTTGAGAACATTTGGACATGTTTGGCAATGTAAAGTTGCTCAAACTACAAAATGGACAGAAATGGTTTTGAGGAGATTTCATGGAGTTACACTATTCTCCATGACATGATACTTGTCAAGATCATCAAACATGTCATATGTGACATTCTTGAATTTTCTTGGAATTTTTGGAGAATATTTCCTTTGCAAATATTTCAAAAGCTTGAAATATCCAGAAAGGGTTTTTGAGGGATTTGACCAATATTTTGAACATGACCATGTGTTTAAACTCTTATATATGGACAATATATGTCCACTGAGTCTCCCTAGGTTTTTGTCAAATATTTTTGAAACAATACAATATTTTTTTCCTATTAAAGACCATTTTTGTCCTTAAGAAAAAGTTATTAAATAAAATAGGAAAATAACTTTTAAAATTATATTTTTGTGGTTTCTGGGTATCCTATATCCAATAGGAGTCAAATATATTTTTGGAAAGATTTTTACTGCCCTTAATTAAGTACTTGCAGTGCAAACCTCAATTCAGGGGTTTTTGAAAAAATAATTTTAGAAAATACTTTTTGGCCAAATTATTTTTTAAGAAAATACTATATTGCTCTATACACATGGCATGATCATTGGGCAGAAGTTTGGGGCAAGGAAATGAAGTATCGAAGTTGGAGGATTTATTTGATTTTTAGAGCACTTACAAACAGCAGACAAAAACCAATCAAGGCAAGGTCCCAAAACACTCAAAAGATTTTGTCAAACCACATTTTATTATGATTGTTAGCTTAAGTGTTGTGCCATGAAAATCAGGGTGTGACAGACCTACCCCCTTACAAGAATCTCGTCCCCGAGATTCCCAAACTAGGCGCGGAAAGGGATACAGAAACCTGGATCTGGGGTAGTCTTCAAGTCCTCATGTTGCTTCTGCTTCCGTGTAGTGCTGTACTTGATGGTGTGGCTTCGTGTATGACACTCGTCTTGATCCAGGTTGCTAATGGGTAGCTCGTGGTAGGTTAGGTTGGGCTAGGGGTCGATGGCTCGGTGGTTAATGCCCTCGTAGAGATCGGACAAGTTAGGAAGTTGGAAACACTTCTGGGGTTGTGATGCATGGAAAGCGTTGTGCACATAGGTAAATCAGGTGGAAACTCCAGCTAGTAACTGTCTTCTCTTCATCTCGTAGTGATCTCAGAGGGGGCTGTTAAATCTTGGAGTGATCTCGAAGGGGGCCGATGAATCTTGGTGTGGGTCTCCTTGTCATGGAAATGCTTGGTTCCTTAGAGAGGAGTGGCTTGCAGATACACCTGGTCTTCGACGCGGATGTTTACTTCTTGATGATGGTGGTAGTTCTTCCTCCTTGGCATGGCGGTCTTCAAATGTTCCTTGACTAGCTGAATGGCTCTTCTTCCGTCTTCGGGTGGACAAGTAGGTCACCAAATGATGATGACAACTATCTTGTCTAAGCACTCCATGAAGACTTTGTTCACGGGGTACATAAAGTAGGCTGGGGAATTAGTGGTGGTCTTGTTGAGTGTGGGCCAAGGTGTTCTTGATCTAGAGTCAAGACCCACGGTCATGGTCCGACCATGTTGTATCTTGGTAGGGCTTAAGGGTTTCAAGGATTCTAGGGTGCGAGTGAACGTTTATCACCTTATCTTTAAGCACAGTTTCTGAGATGCCAATGGTCTATCTAGTCCTTTAAACAAATCACATCATATCACCGATGGCATCATTTTGCATAGGTCAACTCCAATCATCACTCATGTGATTCATATCCTCATGGCTCCCGAGAGGATGTCTAATAAAATCATATATGTCTATAGTCCCCAAATTCATATGTATGTCTACCCCTAAAAATCCATGGGTAGAACATACAAGCTACTAAGCTTCAATTAAACATGATAATCCAAGTGCTCAGCCCATTCTTCCAAGGTCCAAGGTAGTGCATCTCTATCCTAAGAAAACACGTCATAAGCCACTCCAAGATCTTGTTTCCTTCCTATGAATCAACTCCAACAACCCATTAACTTCCATTAATCACTACATAATCCATTAATTTCTATAAATCCAATGTTTATGGTGTTCCACATGAACTTCTAAAGTCCGTATAATCCCCAAATACTTGAAAAGGCTATCTCTATTATAGTCAGTCCACCAATTTCCATTATTGTGATCTAGTAATACTCAGAGGTCAAGCTCACAAAGATGCCTAAATAAACTCCGACAATTAGTCCAGTCTCCTAGTTTATCGTCCACCGAGAAACATCGTATCATGATTGAGATCATCAGTCTAAATCCAATTTACTCCGAACCATGTAGACTTACTCACCACCTATACTCAACTAGGATCACCTATTTAAATCCAAATGTCATGTCCAACAAGAATTCCTACATATTCCCCCAAGTCATTTACGAAATATCAATTGTCTCCTATCAATATCATCTGATCAAGTCAAATCCTTGCACTTCCAGGAGTTTCAGCTTGCGATCATAATTGTCCTATAAATCCAATTTACTCAGGGGTAATGAAAGCTATGCTACTCTATAATCATGATCCCACCAAGTTCATCTACCAACATGGTAGCCTTATAATCCACCAAAGAGTCTCAGATAATTCCTCAAAGTCATTGATATAAACTCAGCAAGTCATTTGTCCTCTGTTCCTATATCTTTAAATTGGTCTTCCCTATGGCATCGTCAGTTTTGGTGCTATCTTAGGATGATAATGTATTCGTTCACTATGTACACTAGTTCCCTAATGAACCTAGTGATAAGCAATGTTATGGAGGCTTAACAGGTTCTCTTGCACTTCTGTGGGTTAAGCACATGGTTAAGGATTCGAGATGGGTTATCTTGTGAAGTCTCGAAGGGTCTAGGAATGGGTTCCTAATCTTGAGGTGTAAACATACGGGGTTGCACTTGGTGGAGGAGGTTGTAGCAAAGGTCTTCAGTGCTTGTGGGTCGCCGAGGTGGAATCCATGGTGTATCTTGTCTTGCTTGTCTTCAGTTGAGGAGAGGGATGAGAGGGAAAAGTAGCATAGAGGAGGGAAGCCTATAGGGGGTTCTATAGTGCAAGTGCAAACAAATAGGTGCAAAAAGGGCCAAACCAAAGAAACAGGGTAAGGAGGTGATATAGTCGCGTACTTGTCGCTTAGGGCAAAAGTGCAACCTATATCAAAACACAAACAAATAAAAACAAGCAACACACAATCATGGTTCTATTCGAACTATCATACGGACCCGACTGCGCATAGGGGGTACACGACTCATCCTACCCTAGGGGTTCTCGGACTCAGTAGTCGTGCCTTGTGCCTCATGCAGTCTTCTAAGTTTTCCTCAGGTGTTGCTACGTCTCTTGTAGTTGTTCGATGAAACAATCCGGGTTGAGCCTGAAGATTCTTCAACAACTTCTCGCCTGTTGAAGTGATGGGGTGAAGGTGGCTCCTCGTAACTGGCATTGACTTGGTCTTCTATTGTCTTCTTAACCACGACGATCCCTTTTTGTCTTCTAAGTCGTCAATGGTACCAGGTAGGTAATCCTTTATGCAATGACATTATCAAGGCGTAATAGAGGTCCATCATGTCGGTTACGTTGATGAAAACATCGACACCAAGAGCGGGGGATGAGGAGAACCGTTTTCCTGCTCACTATGGTGAGGCGGACCAAATGGCTAGGTTCTCATCCATCGGTGGTTGCCGATACAACAACGGTAGTGACAGGTTTACTCTATTAGCGATGTATACCATGATCTTGCATATTCTATGCCCTGATCATCGTAGGCTAAGGTTGCATCATCTTGGGGCACTGTCAAGGGTGTCACCATCTCCTGGGTCTTCATGTCCTCATTCCTCGAGGATGTATCTTCTGTTGGTATCGTCTTGTTGTGATGTCGCCAATCTTGTGTTCAGGAGATGTGGGTGAATGTCTGGCAAGGCATCTTCCTTCTAGATTATCCACGAGGATTACAAGGAATCCAGTGGTCAGGGGCATAAGGGTTCTAGCGGCCAAATGTTTTGAAGGGGAAGTGATTAATAAGGAAAGTATACCTTAGTTTTCGGAAAACTGAGAAGGGAAGAGAAGTATAGATAGTTTTGAAAACTAGTAGTAGTTTTGGAAATAGTTTTACCCTAACTAACGACCATGCTAACTAAGGCTTCCTACAGTCAGGATGGCTCTGATACCAGCTCTGTGGGGACCCCGACTCATAAGTCGAGATCACCGAATGCACGTGTACAGTGATCCCAGAGATCAATGCTCACTGAACACACAGAAGCTGAATAACAAGAGTCTTACATCCATACATACTGTTTTACACAAGTAGGACCATTATGGTCAAGTCTTGAGTGTATCATCGCAGCGGAAATCTTCAATGACAACTTGGACCCATGCCATCTGCCTTAACCCTACATGCATTCTGACTGGGAAGCGTCCTAGCTCGCATGTTCATCATCGAAGTATTCTTCATCATATCCTGTTCTTTCATGCCTGGTCAATAAAATAACCAGTGGCAAGCCAATGAGTACTTTGAATGTACTCGCAAGCAACCCATGCTTTGGTTCAAGATACAACAATGCATGACATAGGTAAATTTTTGCAGAAAGCTAGTTTTGAGTGCAATGACATGTTCAACAACTTGTAAGACATGCATCAGGAGAATTCAAGTAACCTTGAGGACAGGTTACAGATATCAACATAAATAGAGTGGGCACCAACCCAACTCAATCATGTCAAGTCCCTTGACTTGACCCAAGTAGTTTTATCAACACACACACACGATTTGTAAACATGTGGACGTAGCCCAAGAGCGGTTACCCAACTGTCCTTGACCGTGGACACGGCTATTCGAATAGTTTTACACTCTGTAGAGGTTGCACACTGTACCCACAAGATCCGGGGAACTTCCGAGTCATCCACGACACGCGATACCTCAAGTACCTGGGGTAAGCACCCGATCACTACCTTTCCCTAGACGACACTAACATGGAGTCCACTCGTTGTTCCGTATCCTCACGATGTACATCATACGAGACTCGCTCAGGATCGTAACATCCGAGAGGGGACACAACGGTGTATCCGGTGCCCTGTGAAAACAGTCATGGCCGCCCTACCTGGCACGACCCCGTCCCGAGAGAGAGCACCAACTCTCCCCCGTCACTAGTAATGCGGGCTCCAAGCTAGTATCGGCCTAGGTAATCAATAATGCCCTTTCCCATATAAGGGTCGAGTGGTTGCGCATGTAAAGTTGGAATAACGGTCGCAACTTAAACCAATCCGTTTTTGAAAACAACACACACACTTGCCTCGGTACACCACTTCGTCATCAAGTGGCTACCCAACTCATCATCTCCCTCAGGCATAAGTGGCACCCGATGGGGTTTTCGAAAAGTCCTTTGAAAATACTTTGTCTCCATCACCATGCATATTCCCGTCCCTTTTTGCGTAGCACTACTTTAGCATCCTATCTACTCCCACCGACATAACCCTCATAAGAAGGTAGGGTCATGCACAATGCAAGTATCAATGAGGAAGAATGAAGGCAACCCACCAAAGTGTCTACCATCTCATCATGTTTCCGATGCAACAATAATAAAGTGCTATATGAGATGCATAAAAAGGGTTTCATAGACATGGTCAAAGGGTTGCTTGCCTGTTTTAACAGAGTCTTCGAGGTCTTCAAATATCTCTGGTCCAACTTCGAGCATTTCATCTACTTCGTCAACTATCGTCGGAAGCAACCATAATAAGCAACACAACAAGGCAGGAAATAAAAGTGCTCTAAAAATATGAGTTGGACTTTTCTAGGATACCTCTGGTCATTTGAGGGATGACCAAAGTGGTTCCATTAGGATTTGATCAATGGGCATCTCTGAACATTTCAATATGATGGAATGAAGGGATAAATGGGTGTGCAAGAAGTGTACAGAAACATTATTTTCAAAAATGAGAAGAGGCACCCATTTAACAAATGATGATTTTAGAAGCATCTAGGAATTGGTTTCACTGGATTTGGAGTTCAAATGATTTCTCTATGAATTTGCAAAGTTGGCTATACATGAAGAAATATACCACTATTTGAGGTGGAACAGAAAGTATTAGTAAAAATGTTCAAAAACTAAGTTTTTAACTTATAGACATCTAGGATTTTGAATCATGGAATTTGGATAAAAAATGGGCTCTCTGTGATTTTCTAAAGTTTATCACAGAAATAGGAAAAATAGGATGTGATAAATATTTGTGAAGGAAATGCTTTTGTAAAAATGTGACAATAGCACCATGTGATAGGGCATAATTTTAGAAACTACTAGAAATTTGAATCATTGGATTTGGAGCTCTGTTGAATTATTTATGGATTTTAGAAACTCACTAGAAAAGAATAAAAAGAAATATAAGGCATTACCCTTATCCTGCGCACCGGCGAGAGATAGCCGTGGGCCGGCCCAGCGGCTCGGCCACGCGGACGACATGCGTATTTCGCCCGGCCCGTCTCCACTTGCCAGCGTGGCCCAGTGGCTGGGCCACTGACGAGCGGGGCCCACCTGCAGGCTCGTCCTCAACCTCCCGCGCGCGCTCTGGCCGCAGGGAGGAGCGACTCCCGACGGCGATAGCCGGGGCTACAGGGCATCTCCGGCAATGCTCCGCCCATCGGCGTTCTCAGGAGGATGAGCCGCATCCATCGGTGTACGGCTCGCTTGCCGAGGAGAGCCGTAGCGGTGACGGCCTGGACGAGCGCGGAGGAGGCCATCGGCCATCTTCGGCTTTGAGCATGCGATGCTCCTGGGGACGAACGGCGGCGAGGGAGGGGCTTGTGGTGGTGACAAGAGGGTGCAAGGATATCCAGGGGGAAGAGAGAGGGGCTGAGGCCAGCGGATTTGAGCAGCGGCCGGCGGCTCGGCTCCGGCCTAGGAGGGGGATGGAAAGCGCGAGGAGGGGAGTGGGTTGGTTTAGGGGGTTCACGGGAGGGAGAGAGAGGCAAAGGAGTGGAGAGGAGGCTCGGGGGTGGCCTTAAATAGGAGGGGGCGAGGTGCACCGTGGCTCGTGCGCCGGCGAGCTTCTAGCCGTTGCTGGAGCCCACGGGGGCGCGCGTGGGCGTGTCTGGGGTGCTCGTGGGGTTGGTCTAGGGCGAGGGGGGAGAATAGAGATGGCGGGGAAGGGCCAGAGCATCGCACGTGTGAGCTCAGTCATTGGAGCTCTTCGGGCGGCTGGCACGCGTGCGAAAGGCGGCAGCAGGAGGGAGAAGGAGGAGGGGCCAGGGGCGTGGCGTGTTGCGGACGCCGAGGCACCTCGTCGGGCGCGCTGGGGAGGCCCAAGGTGGCCGGAGGTGCTTGGCAGGGGGTGGCTACAGTGCGGGAGCGCACTGTAGCATGCTCCAGAGCGTGCCTTTGGCTGCCATGGAATTGTTTCAGGGGCAAGGGCGTGCCCACTCGTGTCTGGTAGTGCTAGGGAGAAGTAAACAAGGTAGGAGTAGCATTGGATGCCCTAGAGAGCCACTAGATGAGAGGGGAGGTGGAGAGAGAGGTGGACAGTGGCTGTCCAGAGGGGTAAATGAGGAGGTTTCGCCCCTCAATCATTGAGTTGAGGCCAAGGGAGAGGTACTGGAGGTAGAAGAGGGTCAGGAGTAGCTGTGGTACAAAGTTGAGCCCATGGAGATTAGTGGAAGAGGTCAAAAATGGCATTTTGGTAAAGTGGCAGAAGGTGTTTGATATAGGTTTGGGCAAGTATATGATCTCCATTTGTCATGAGGCTTGACAGGGTCAAATGGTATGAGAAAATAAGAGGTTCCACCAAGATTGAGTTCATTTGGGAAAAGTTGCCAATGCAACTTTTGTAAACCCTAGAAATCAATAGCAATGGACTTACCAAGATTTAGTCATGCAAATCTGTTCTCCTTGATGCACCACCTGGTGTAGTGTCATCAATTGGTCATGTGAACATGCTCACAAAAGTTGGGGTCAAGGAGAGAAAGTTGGTAGTACAAAGTTGTTCAAATTTGGTTCTGGACAGGAAGGGTTTTGGGGCACTTTGATCAAGTTAACTTGTTCTCCAACTTGTGCCCTTTGGTCTAGATGAATTATTAGACCATTTGAGAATGTTCACAAGGTTTGAGAACATTTGGACATGTTTGGCAATGTAAAGTTGCTCAAACTACAAAATGGGCAGAAATGGTTTTGAGGGGATTTCATGGAGTTACACTATTCTCCATGGCATGATACTTGTCAAGATCATCAAACATGTCATATGTGACATTTCTGAATGTTCTTGGAATTTTTGGAGAATATTTCCTTTGCAAATATTTCAAAAGCTTGAAATATCCAGAAAGGGTTTTTGTGGGATTTGACCAATATTTTGAACATGACCATGTGTTTAAACTCTTATATATGGACAATATATGTCCACTGAGTCTCCCTAGGTTTTTGTCAAATATTTTTGAAACAATAAAATATATTTTTCCTATTAAAGACCATTTCTGGCCTTAAGAAAAGCTTTTAAATAAAATAGGAAAATAAATTTTAAAATTATATTTTTGTGGTTTCCGGGTATCCTATATCTAATAGGAGTCAAATATATTTTTGGAAAGATTTTTACTACCCTTAATTAAGTATTTGCAGTGCAAACCTCAATTCAGGGGTTTTTGAAAAACTAATTTTAGAAAATACTTTTTGGCCAAATTATTTTTGTAAGAAAATACTATATTGCTCTATACACATGGCATGATCATTGGGCAGAAGTTTGGGGCAAGGAAATGAAGTATCGAAGTTGGAGGATTTATTTGATTTTTAGATCACTTACAAACAGCAGACAAAAACCAATCAAGGCAAGGTCCCAAAACACTCAAAAGTTTTTGTCAAACCACATTTTATTATGATTGTTAGCTTAAGTGTTGTGCCATGAAAATCAGGGTGTGACAGACCTACCCCCCTTACAAGAATCTCGTCCCCGAGATTCCCAAACTAGGCGCGGAAAGGGATACAGAAACTTGGATCTGGGGTAGTCTTCAAGTCCTCATGTTGCTTCTGCTTCCGTGTAGTGCTGTACTTGATGGTGTGGCTTCGTGTATGACACTCGTCTTGATCCAGGTTGCTAATGGGTAGCTCGTGGTAGGTTAGGTTGGGCTAGGGGTCGATGGCTCGATGGTTAATGCCCTCGTAGAGATCGGACAAGTTAGGAAGTTGGAAACACTTCTGGGGTTGTGATGCATGGAAAGCGTTGTGCACATCAGGTAACTCAGGTGGAAACTCCAGCTAGTAACTGTCTTCTCTTCATCTCGTAGTGATCTCAGAGGGGGCTGTTAAATCTTGGAGTGATCTCGAAGGGGGCCGATGAATCTTGGTGTGGGTCTCCTTGTCATGGAAATGCTTGGTTCCTTAGAGAGGAGTGGCTTGCAGATACACCTGGTCTTCGACGCAGATGTTTACTTCTTGATGATGGTGGTAGTTCTTCCTCCTTGGCATGGCGGTCTTCAAATGTTCCTTGACTAGCTGAATGGCTCTTGTTCCGTCTTCGGGTGGACAAGTAGGTCACCAAATGATGATGACAACTATCTTGTCTAAGCACTCCATGAAGACTTTGTTCACGGGGTACATAAAGTAGGCTGGGGAATTAGTGGTGGTCTTGTTGAGTGTGGGCCAAGGTGTTCTTGATCTAGAGTCAAGACCCATGGTCATGGTCCGACCATGTTGTATCTTGGTAGGGCTTAAGGGTTTCAAGGATTCTAGGGTGCGAGTGAACGTTTATCACCTTATCTTTAAGCACAGTTTCTGAGATGTCAATGGTCTATCTAGTCCTTTAAACAAATCACATCATATCACCGATGGCATCATTTTGCATAGGTCAACTCCAATCATCACTCATTTTGCATAGGTCAACTCCAATCATCCTTGCGAGTACTTTGGATGAGTACTGACGGTTGCTTGGCCCCCTCTTTCAGCCCTTTTTCCTGTTCTTCCCGGATGCCGCAACCAGACGTTGGAGCCCAGGAGCCAGACGCCACCGTCGATGATGACTCCTACTACACTGGAGGTGCCTACTACTACGTGCAGGCCGCTGTCGACGACCAGGAGTAGTTTAGGAGGATCCCAGGCAGGAGGCCTGCGACTCTTTCGATCTGTATCCCAGTTTGTGCTAGCCATCTTATGGAAACTTGTTTAACTTATGTCTGTACCGAGATATTATTGCTTCCGCTGACTCATTTATGTTTGAGCACTTGTATTCGAGCCCTCGAGCCCCCTTGCTTGTAATATGATGCTTGTATGACTTATTTTTATTTTTAGAGTTGTTTTGTGATATATTCCCGTGAGTCCCTGATCTTGATCGTACACATTTGCGTGCATGATTAGTGTATGATTGAATCGGGGCGTCACAAGTTGGTATCAGAGCCGACTGTATGTAGGAATCCCCCTTCCAAACTCCTTGGCCGAAGTTGAGTCTAGTCATTGAAAAAGTTTTACTAACATGGTTGTGCGGCTTACGGGCCCACGTCGCCTTTGGGTGGTATTAGGATCTTTTACTCCTCGTCTATACTTTGGGACTCTAATCTCTCTTCTATTCGGGTTAAATGATTTTACTAACTCTAACTCTAGTTTCTCGTAATAATTTCTCCCGGAGAGCCCTCATTCCGGAAGATCACCTACTTCGTCAGAAGATTCGGAGGATATCCCTCGCTATTTTCCCGAGACCCTTGTGCTCATCGCCTTTGCAATTCACTGCCACCAATATATCCCTATGGATATCTACATGCACTTGTCATTCTCTGGATCATTCCTTGTTGCTCTTGTTGTTACAAGATGCCTCGAAATATTCGCCGTTGTCCCGAGGATCCTTTGAGTTTACTGTCTTGCAGTTTTATTTCGCATGAAAACCATTATGGTTTTTCCTCACATTTATCAAGGATCCGTTCTTCTGAATTGTTCATGTGTCTCACATAATTCTTAGGAATACTTTTCGATCTTTCAGAATCCTCTGCAGCCTGTTACTCTTGAAACTCTTGCGTGCTTGCATTATGGTTAATTCCATATGACTAGTGGTCCTCGTTAACATCCCTTGTCTTAGTCATTTTGATCCTATTGATACAATGTGTGCCTACGCACGCAGTCATCAGGTTATCCTTTTTAAAATTATCTTTCCGGCTCAGGCGTCATTCTGGACATGAGTTGGTTCTCGGCAATTCAAACCTTTATTGATTGCCCAACTAAGTGTTTTCAACTTATTCATGCTTGATCAGAGCGTCTGCTTCTCATCCTTCATTTAGGAAACAATAATTTCTTTCTATTTAAGCATCATACTAATCAGGTGATTCTTGAATCTGATGCTTCTGCATTCTTCTTCCTCTAAGTGAGTACCGATACTCACATCGGCTCTATTGTGGATCCCCCGATCCATTCTTGGATTGTTATCCAACAGTGTCCTTCATATTCAATCACCTTGTGAGTCCTTCGAGCTTGATTATCCAACAGTGTCCTTCATACATAATGCATTTGGTAAATTGTATCCTCTACTTGGCAAACCATGCTCTGCTTTCGAGCTTGATTATTTACTTTTGAAACTTGTGGTATACGTTACTAACATGCCCGATGGGTTGAACCTATGCCTTCACCTAATCCGTGAGAACCCGAAAGTTTTTCACCAGTCATACTCTTTTGGTGTTCTACCAGATAAAATTCCAACACTACAGTTATATCAAAGAGAGAGGTGAATGAAATGATATGCATTAAAGAAGTGGGAGTCGACCTTGAACTTTGTGTTCATGCCCATGAAAATGATGTAGACCGTCTTGGAAGCTTCTTACAAAATGATTATCCAGTTGTATGATTCTTTCGGTATTTTTGAAATTGATTCCTTACAGTTATGGTTCCGACCATGCTGTCCTGATCTAATATATCTGATGGGAATTCATTCTAGTGCCTCATCTATTTTTGGCAAGGTTGAAGTATCTACTGTCATAGGTCAATGACCCGGTTATACTTCTACCATGTTCTACCTTCGAGTATTACCCCCTAGTATCTCGAAGATGTCTTGCCATTGCACCACATTTTACTAACTTTGTTGAAGTAATGTCTTTCCTTGTCGTAATCACTCTACGGGTTCTGCGTTGTTGTCAACCGAGGACACCGACTAGTGAAATTATTCCCCACTACAAATCAAATACCCCTAGTATTTTTACCGGGGAATTCTAAACCCAATCTGGTCATTCCTAGGCTATCGGCTGCATCCTAGTCTTGCTATCTTTACCTGTGCTACCTCGCCCTTCTGTGGTGCACGAATTCTTTAGTGTGTGAGCACGACTTACGTCGAGCTTTCAACATCATGTTGCTTGTCTAGAAAGGCAACTTTGGTTCCGAGCTTGCATCTTATATATTGATCCTATAACTTGCCACTTCGTCATTTCCTTGCTTGTTGCCATTGTTGTTTGATTGTATCCTCTTGAAACCTCTTGGCAAATGTGTCGGATCACCTTCAACACTTTGAATTCTTCCGAGATGTCAACTATGTTCATGATGAGAAATACCCTCCTTGCCCTCAATGATTTTTATTATCATGGACAACACCCTTGTCTTCCTTTCATCGCAAACTCGTCCACATTATGAATGCAACTTGCTCTCCAGCTAGTGTTGTGTTATGCCTTGAAGTATTACTGTCTTTTCTGTCGAGAATGTTGTGGGGATTGCTCCACCTCTTAGAAATTCTCGGTATGACGATACTTCTCACCATCACCATTCTTCCTTTGGTCCCCGTGTTGTTTTTAACCGGGATACCGATATGCTAAAAATGGTGCTTGAGTTCTGTACTTCTAGCAACCCTATTGCTTTGAAGTTAACGATCGATAGTTCGTTCTTAGACTGTTGGTTATTGAATCATCACTCTAACATTGACCTTGCTGCCTAAGGTCATATCTCGGGCACACCTTTCAACTAATGATTGATGGTGTATGTTTTCCTTGAGCATACAACATTATATCATTTGAATTGACAAGTGTCATCTTCTTGTTCACATTATTGTAGAAATCCATTCGTTTGGAAGTCTTGATGAATTGTCGTTGAGCCCATTAGCCACCTCCGCATCCCCTCCTTGGTTTAATGATGAACTATTGTTTCAGGAACCCGCTCCCAGTGTTCATTTACTGAGAATCTTGCAATGTCATTTCATCGATTCGTGTCGCACCTTTTCTTCTCGGACATCCTGAGTCTGAGGTATCATGACACCAATCGGATCTGGATCTCGGTCAGATATGATGGTTGGGACAACTTTCCAGGAGTTATGATGTTGGTCCTTTGATGACCCGGTAATACGATGTCATGCCTAGCACCCCTGGCTGGAGGACCTATCATTATAATTTGTTTTGCAAGGATAACCATTCTTCCTGGAGTAAATAGTAAGACTTATTCAACAAGTTATTCTTGATGGATCCTTTGTGTTTCCTAAGTCTGATCTTTACCTGATGATCATGTCAATGCTATTTTGAAGAATGTCTTTGGTACTCCGAATTTCAATAAGAACATTTGAAGCCCCATGCTAAATTTTATTTATTAGTTATCCAAACACCGTTGTTTGAGTAATGGCTTGAAATTTCTCTCCACTTTCCTAAAGGGATTTTTATATATTATATCCCGTCATGGAAATCATGCTCTGCTTGCCCTTGGGAAGGATATACACCTGAAATATGTGTTTAAACACATTTTTCCTTTCCATTGTTTTGTTTAATCTGATGATCAGCTTTTCATTTCCATTATTTTGTTTAATCTTTCTTGTGATCAATATGATCTAAGCAGTAATAATTCACTGCTTTAGTAAACACCTCGGTGTACTCTAATCTATCAATAAGACCATGTTACTATTGTTGAGGACATTCCGGTAACTACCAATGGATGAGAACTTTGCCAATTGGTTCGGCTCGATCAACGAATGAGAAAATTGCTCTCTTCGTTCCCCGTCCTTGGTACTGACATTGTTGCCGGCTTAGCTGACAAGCTATTCACTGACATGCCTCCTTGTCACGGATGTGCAAGATGTCACCACCCTTCCTATTTTCAACCCACATGGTGGGCCCGTAACCCACAGGTCCACTGGATCGAAACATGACTCTTCTTTACAACCCGAATTCTAATGTATCTCGTGCATCTGGCTTCGTATGTGATTCACGAGCTAAAATCTATACCATTATTCATCCCGGAATCAAACACCATGTTATTCTTGTTGTTCAAACCCCTATTCCAGCTTCTGTCTAGTCATTGAATGATTGCCTACCCATTTGAAACTTTGGTACCATCGTATATTGCACTCAACGAATTCACTGAAATACAACTCGTGGGGTACCTTGTGTATTTCCCATTGAGTTCATCGTCAGATGCCCAACTTTGTGGAGATGCGTGTAACGCCCCGGATACAACTTTCCATATTCGTAACTCCGACTCTTGGCATTTCCGGCTATGTGATTTATTATTTCCTCCGTGGTTGGGTTTTGTCTGTTGTTTTGCATTTTGTTCTTGTTATGCATCTCGTCTCATGTCATCATTCGCATTGCATCGGCATCATTTTCATAAAACTTGCATCCGTTCGGGTTCCGCCGGGTCTCTCTGTTGTCCGTTCGGAGTCCAGACACACTCGCACGCGCCCCTGGCACCTCTGAAATATTATTTTATAAGTGGCATAAAAAATGTTCTCGGAAGGGGTTGCAACTTGTCATGCGGTCTTATTATAGTGTAGATAGGCCGCCTGCCAAGTTTCATCGCATTCGGAGTTCGTTTGACTGCCCAACCGTTAAATATATAACCGCGATATAGTCGGTATATACGTCGGACGTTTTCGGTATCCGGAAACCGTGCCGGGCCGCATTTCATCCCTCTCTTCTCAGCCCAAGGCATTCTACACAGCCCCCTAGGTCGAGCATACCCGCCTCGCGTCTGGAGCCGCTAGATCGAGATCCGAGGGTCCGAAACCCCTCCAAAACCCCCTAACCCTAGCCTTACCCCTATATAAACACCCCTCCTTCCTAAATTGGGCAACCCTAGCCCCTAGCATCCCCTAACCTCCCGCAGCTACCACCTCCCACCTTCTCCTCATTTTCCGCGCCGGCCCATCCCGCCTCCGCCACTTGGCGCCGCCGTCGCCACGTCTTTCCAGCCACTCCTAGGGCGCCACCTCAGCCAGCCGCAGCTCCCCTCCAATCCCCTCGCGCCACACGTCCCTGCCTCGCTCCCCCCACCGGTCAGCGCCGCCAAGGCCGCCGGGACCCAAATCGGGCACTGGGAGGCCCGCCCGAGCCCGCATCCGGCTCGCAGCCAGCGCCCGCGCCCCTGGCGCTCGCCTCGCCCCTCCTGCTCAATCCCGATGGGATCAGGAGCGCGTCGCCGGCCCTGCGTCCCGCGAGCCCGAGGCCGCCGGAGCACTGCCGGATCTCCGCCGTCGGTGAGCTGCGCGCCGCCCCCGTCCGGTTTCCTGCTCTCTCTCTCTCTGACCCCGTCCCTCTCTCTCTCCCGCAGGATGCCGCGGCCGCCACCGCCGCCCAGGGACCTCGCCGCCATGGAGCTCGACGCCGCCGGATCTCACCGTCTCCGTCCTCCGTCATTCACCTCTGCGCTGGAGATCCCCGTCCCCGCAACTCCGGTCGTCCCCTGCCGCGGCCTCCGCCTCGTCTGCATCGAGCGAGCGAGGGGAGCGCTCGCGTTGACCACGCCCCCAGGCCCAGCGCCCCTTTCGGCCTCACCTCCTACACCGATCTGGGCCAAGGCCCGATGTGAGCTGCCCCGCGCCTGGGCCGGCCTCGACTTCGGTCGAGCGTGCCCCTGCAGCCCAGCCTCACCACCAAGCCGGCCTGCCAGGCCTCCTAGACTGACTGGGCCGAGCCCATGGGTGAGGCCCCCCAGCCCTCCAGATTCGGCCCGTCATGTTTTTTTTCCTATTCTGTGAATTTCCTATTTTCCAAGGAATTGGCAGAATTGCAGAAAACCCCTCCATATTCATGCATTTAATTACTCACAAACCGTGCATCGGATTAAAATGGTTTAAACATGTAAAATGCTTAGAATGTTGTGTAGATTAATAATATGCTGCTTTCATCCATGTTAAAATGTTTAACTGGCTGTTTGTTTAAATTTGCATCGATGCCATGATAAAATGATTTATTTCATAACTAAATAACCGTAGCTCAGAATTAAATGTTCTTTATATGTAAATGGGGTGGAAAAATGCCTAGTTTAACATGGTGCACTTTATTTTCCTGTTTAACAACCTTAAAATATGGTTTAGGGCAGAACAGTACCAAATCCATAATATGCATATGGGGATTTTCCGGAATTGTTGTTTGTTACTTCCGGCCTCATTTAAACTTGCCTAGATAGGTAATTTTCATATGCTTCACCACTTGCCATGTTTAACAACATTTAACATTGTTGTGTACCTAAACGAGAGCGAACTAAATAACTCACATGTGGTGTTTCGTCAATATGCAACTCGTTGCATATTGATCTCCACTTAACTTGTAGTATTGTTTGTTGCACTTGCCATGCCATGCCTCATTAAACCGGACATGCATCATACTTGTTTGTGCATCATGCCATGTTTATGATTGTGCATTTACCACATTGTTTGTTTCTTTCCGGTGTTGCTTCTTAGTTCCGGTAATGTTGCGATTGTGAGGTTTCGTTCGACTACGTTCGTCTGTCTTCTTCATGGACTCGTTCTTCTTCCTTGCGGGATTTCAGGCAAGATGACCGCTAGCCTGGATCTCACTACTATCATTGCTATGCTAGTTGCTTTGTTCTATTGCTATGCTGCGTTACCTATCTTTTCCTCATCAAGACTCCCAAATTGCCATGAACCTCTAACCATTGACACCATCCCTAGCAAACCGTTGTTTGGCTATGTTACCGCTTTGCTCAGCCCTCTTATAGCGTTGCTAGTTCCAGGTGAAGTTGAAAATTTCTCCATGGTGGACAGGATTTTGGTTGGGATATCACAATATCTCTTATATTGTTGATGCATCTATATACTTGGTAAAGGGTGGAAGGCTCGGCCTTATGCCTGGTGTTTTGCTCCACTCTTGCCGCCCTAGTTTCCGTCATACCGGTGTTATATTCCCGGATTTTGCGTTCCTTACGCGGTCGGGTGATTTATGGGACCCCCTTGACAGTTCGCTTTGAATAAAACTCCTCCAGCAAGGCCCAACCTTGGTTTTACCATTTGCCTCACCACCACCTACTTTTCCCTTGGGAGTCGCTCTCTCGAGGGTCATCTTTATTATAGCCCCCCCGGGGCCAGTGCTTGTCTAAGTGTTGGTCCGAACCAGAGCCACTTGCAGCGCCACCTCGGGGAAACTCGAGGTCTGGTTTTAGTTGTACGTAGTGTTCATCCGGTGTTGCCCTGAGAACAAGATATGTGCAGCTCCTATCGGGATTGTCGGCGCATCGGGCGGTCTTGCTGGTCTTGTTTTACCATTGTCGAAATGTCTTGTAAACCGGGATTCCGAGTCTGATCGGGTCTTCCTGGGAGAAGGTCTATTCCTTCCTTGATCGCGAGAGCTTGTCATGGGCTAAGTTGGGACACCCCTGCAGGGTATAATCTTTCGAAAGTCGTGCCTGCGATTATAGGCAGATGGGAATTTGTTAATGTCCGGTTGTAGATAACTTGACACCAGATCCGAATTAAAACGCATCAACCGTGTGTGTAGCCGTGATGGTCTCTTTTCGACGGAGTCCGGGAAGTGAACACGGTTTCTGGGTTATGTTTGACATAAGTAGGAGTTCAGGATCACTTCTTGATCATTACTAGTTGACGATCGTTCCACTTGTTCTCTTCTCGCTCTTGTTTGCGTATGTTAGCCACCATATCATGCTTAGTCGCTGCTGCAACCTCACCACTTCACCCCTTCCTTTCCCATTAAGCTTTGCTAGTCTTGATACCCATGGTAATGGGATTGCTGAGTCCTCGTGGCTTACAGATTACTACAACAACAGTTGCAGGTACAGGTTTTGCGATGATCATGACGCGAGAGCGATGCTTGCTTGCGTTGAGTTCTTCTTCTGCTTCTTCGATCAGCGGATAGGTTCCAGGTCGGCAGCCTGGGCTAACAGGGTGGATGTCGTTTGAGTTTCTGTTTGTGTTTCATCCGTAGTCGGATGATGCTCTTATGTATGATGATGTTGTATTCGTGTGGCATTGTATGCCTTATGTATGTATCCCCATCTATTATGTAATGTTGATGTAATGATATCCACCTTGCAAAAGCGTTTCAATATGCGGGTCTATCCTTGGTGGAACCTTCGAGTTCCTTTTGGATAGGGTCGCATATTGGGCGTGACAAGTTGGTATCAGAGCCAGGTTCGACCATAGGAGCCCCTTGATTGTTGGCCATTGTTGAGTCTAGAAGAAAACTATTTTGAGTCTTAGGATTATATATATCGGAGAGTAGGATTCTTTTTACTCCTCAGTTCCTTCGTCGCTCTGGTGAGGTCTCCTGATGTAGATGTTTTGACTTTCCTCTCCTCAAATTTCACTAAAAAGTTTTAGGATCACGCGGGTATCTTCGAATCGTTCCGATGGTTTTGTGACGAGAACATTGTTCTTGGTGCCTCCTGTCTATTATGTGGCATTGACCCGGGGAGTTGAGCTCCGAGGTGTTGTCGTCACAATTTTATCGTTGCAGTTCTGGAATACCTGAGTTTTGTCGACATCGAAAATCTCTTTTATGCAGTTGTTGGTGAGATAACCTCGACGTCACCCAGTACTGGGGAGTTCGGGAGTATTGCCATAACTCGTATAATGGATGCTTTTCGAAGGTTGAGATACACGATTTCCGGAGTTTTTCTTGGTTATGTGTTGACGGATGGATACAGCTGGATGTAGGAATTGTTAGTTTGGGTGAGATATATTGCTTCCCCTGTATCCCCAACACCAGATTGCATAACCAGAAAGTTTCGGGAGTTTATAGGTGGGAATTCAAGTAGCTCGTAGGATATCTTTCCAACAGACACATGATACGATATGGGATCTATCATATGTATTTGTTTCCGGCTTATTCTACAAGCCAAATCCTTTGTTTTGTTTTGAGTTGTGGTATTCAAGTTGCTTCGATGTCAAATGTTGAATCCATACCTTTCCCTAAATGGTGTTCTCATATTTCTATGAGAGTGCTAATCCTTCTTGATCATCGAGGTTTTCATGCTAATTCTTTACAACCATGTGCTTCTCTTCAAGTGGATCCGATCATTTTCAACATCCGCAAGATCAACTCTAAGTTTTCTCACCGGTGTCCATTCCATATGCCCCAAGTTGCCTTTGTTTTCCCGCCCTCCCACCCTTTTTCTGCAAGGACTCATTTATTTTAATCAAGTATCCATTTATTCATGTGAAGTTTCTCCATTCTTTTCCGTCAATGTTCTTATCCGGTGACTCTCACGAAGATACTAACGGAGCTTTGAGTTTATCATTCTTCGTTCTCTTTCTCTTCTCTGGTGGTTTCAATTCAAGCCTTGTCGATCATACCCTTTCCTCGTTTCAATTTTTTTTCTCATGCCGGTGTATCTCTTGATCATTCACCTCTCGCTTTCCATTTGTTCCGGTGTGCTGAAGATACCTCAAAAGTATCGTGTTATCATTCCTAATCTGTTCAAGAAATCTCGAGGTTGTTATCTCTTTTCAAGCCATTTAATTCAACTGGTGCAATCCCCCCCTCTCAATCAATTGTTCAATGGTGTATCTTTAGTGGGCCCTAACCCACAGGTCTTTTTTCTAGGATCTTACCTGACTCTTCTAATTTCTCGGAGCTATTCCCAAATTCCTTTCGAAGTTTGACGTAAGAATGAATTTTCATCAGTCATATTCTTTCTTCAAGATCGCTAACAAAAATATTTTTCATTGTTGGCTCAACCTCTTTGCTTTTCATTCTCCCGGAGTATCTCAGTAATTTTGGTGGTGTTTCTCGTCGTCATTTGTAGATCGAAGAAGAGTTCCTCTTAAATCCTTACCCGTTCTTCCAGAGAATCATGGTTCTAGCTTTATGCCATCCTCTCATAATTGTTTTTGATTGTGAGAATTATTTTCTTACCTATCCGGAGCATGTCAAGAGTTGTTTCCATTTCTTACCTCCGAAGGCCATCATGTCATAATTCTTCATCCTCAGCTTGTAGCTATCGTTCTCCAAATCTTTCCGGTGCATCGTTCAAATATCCTCTAATCAGTTCATGTTCTCTTCTTTCTCATGTATCTAAATCCCTTCAAGTATCGTCATTAGTTTTCAAATTCTTTACGGTGAATTGTGCCCTTGCTACTCTCTTTTCCAATTTTCATGGTGGTTCGTTCAAGATTTTCACTTCCTTTGTTACCATATCAATTCATTCGTTGTTTCCAAATTCCACCGGTGGTTCCATCAAGACCTTCTCAAGTTTACGCTATATCCCTCTTAATCCTTTCTACGAGAATAAGTAGTATGCCAAATCCATTGCTTGTCATAAATTTAATTTGATGAAGGATAAGCATACAATAAATCTTATTCTTATTTCCTCGAGGTGATTCAATTCTTTTCTTCCAGAGATTGTTCATGATGAAGTAATTCTCGGTTCTAGTGTTCATCTTTTCTTTCTGGAGTTCCAAGTTCTCTCGGTTATCTCGTCGCGAAGCTCCATCTAAATCATCGCAAGGCTTCACCTTGTGTTTTCAACTTCTCTTTCTTTCTATCATCCTTTTATTACCGAAGTTCTCTATGGAGGCTCTACATGGTGGTTCATCAAGGATTCTCTTCATTCTTCAATTGTTCTTCAAGATTTCTCTCGAGGTGATGATCCGCCAAACTATACTCAAAAATAAACATGGTGCTCAACACATGTTTTTTTCTGAGGAGTTCAAGCATTCTTCATCTTGCATTCTGAAGTGCAATCCTTTCTACCTTATCTTTTTAGATGGTGTTATGTCATCCTTGGCAATTTCTCCTCGTACTTCATGATTCACAAGTTGTCAGGAATGAGTTAATTAAATCCATCATTTTCTGTTCGTTCAAGATATCTTTTCGACCAATCAATCTCTTTGTTGGAGTTATCTTGGGTTAGTTTTCACCTAAAGCCTTCCCTAAGGAATGTTGCTCATTGTGGTGACTATCAATGATCCAAGTTTTTCTCCTATCCTCTCGGTGAAAGGAGTTGTCATCTCCTTGTTGACCTCAATCCAATCTATTGTTTCCGTTAGTGGCAGAATTTCGACACAATTTTGAGAAGTTTTCCATAAGCCCACTACAAACTTGTGTTTTTCGTTGTTGATTTTCCAACAACTCCGTTCAATCCTTCCTTGCAAGGATGCTTTCCAAGTTCATTTATGGCAGAAATTGTCATTTTCTTCTCCGCCCCTTTATCCCAACAATCTAGCTTCTATTCTTTCGTTCCGGAGGCATTGTGATGATGCTCTTTTCACTCATCATCTTGCTTTGGCAAGATCATGTTCTTCTCCTTGCTTCTCCATTTAATCGGAGTGTTGTGTCATCTATTCAAGTTCTTTCATCTTCTCAAGTTTTGCCTCTCTTTTCAACCTGAGTGCTGTCTGAAATCCTTCTTACCCCTTGTGCCATTTTTTTCAATAGTTCCGGAGGCAGTGTGCTGTTGATTTCATCAAGTATCTTCCCATCTTCTCAAGTTAATGTCCTATTCCTTCCATGTTCAACCGGAGTGTTGTCCGAATTTGATATTCCTTGTTCCTTATTTATCTCATTTCAACCAGAGTGGTTTCAATTCCCTCTTGTCCATGGTGCTCGTCATTCATAGCTTTGCAACCTCCAAGGTTCACATGGTGTTCCTTGTTTCTATTCTCTAACGCAGTGCTCTCAATGGTTTTCAAGTCCATTGTGTTCTTCTTTCAACTTTTCAACCTCTCAATGTTCATTGGTTTCACTCGTTTGTCAAAGAAGCAACTTAGTTTTACCTCTTCTCTTCCTCTTCTGTTTTCCCTCCGGTGCCATCCAAGATCTCGGGACGAGATCCTCTCGTAGTGGTGGAGTGTTGTAACGCCCCGGATACAACTTTCCATATTGGTAACTCCGACTCTTGCCATTTCCGGCTATGTGATTTATTATTTCCTCCGTGGTTGGGTTTTGTCTGTTGTTTTGCATTTTGTTCTTGTTATGCATCTCGTCTCATGTCATCATTCGCATTGCATCGGCATCATTTTCATAAAACTTGCATCCGTTTGGGTTGCGCCGGTTCTCCATGTTGTCCGTTCGGAGTCCAGACACACTCGCACGCGCCCGCGGCACCTCTGAAATATTATTTTATAAGTGGCATAAAAATGTTCTCGGAGTGGGTTGCAACTTGTCATGCGGTCTTATTATAGTGTAGACAGGCCGCCTGCCAAGTTTCATCGCATTCGGAGTTCGTTTGACTGCCCAACCGTTAAATATATAACCGCGATATAGTCGGTATATACGTCGGACGTTTTCGGTATCCGGAAACCGTGTCGGGCCGCATTTCATCCCTCTCTTCTCAGCCCAAGGCATTCTACACAGCCCCCTAGGTCCAACATACCCCCCTCGTGTCTGGAGCCGCCAGATTGAGATCTGAGGGTCCGAAACCCCTCCAAAACCACCCTAACCCTAGCCTTACCCCTATATAAACACCCCTCCTTCCTAAATTGGGCAACCCTAGCCCCTAGCCTCCCCTAACCTCCCGCAGCCGCCACCTCCCACCTTCTCCTCGTTTTCCTCGCCGGCCCATCCCGCCTCCGCCACTTGGCGCCGCCTCAGCCAGCCGCAGCTCCCCTCCAATCACCTCGCGCCACATGTCCCTGCCTCGCTCCCCCCACCGGCCAGCACCGCCAAGGCCGCCAGGACCCAGATCGGGCCCTGGGAGGCCCGCCCGAGCCCGCATCCCGCTCGCAGCCAGCGCCCGCGCCCCTGGCGCTCGCCTCGCCCCTCCCGCTCGATCCCGATGGGATCAGGAGCGCGTTGCCGACCTGCGTCCCGCGAGCCCAAGGCCGCTGGAGCACTACCGGATCTCCGCCGTCGGTGAGCTGCGCGCCGCCCCCGTCCGGTTTCCTCCTCTCTCTCTCTGATCCCGTCCCTCTCTCTCTCCCGCAGGATGCCGCGGCCGCCACCGCCTCCGAGGGACCTCGCCGCCATGGAGCTCGACGCCGCTGGATCTCGCCGTCTCCGCCCTCCGTCCTTCACCTCCGCGCCGGAGATCCCCGTCCCCGCAACTCCGGTCGTCCCCTGCCGCGGCCTCCGCCTCGTCTGCATCGAGCGAGCGAGGGGAGCGCTCACGTTGACCGCGCCCCCAGGCCCAGCGCCCCTTTCGGCCTCACCTCCTACACCGAGCTGGGCCAAGGCCCGATGTGAGCTGCCCCGCGCCTGGGCCGGCCTCGACTTCGGTCCAGCGTGCCCCTGCAGCCCAGCCTCACCACCAAGCCGGCCTGCCAGGCCTCCTACACCGACTGGGCCGAGCCCATGGGTGAGGCCCCCCAGCCCTCCAGATTCGGCCCGTTATGTTTTTTTCCTAGTCTGTGAATTTCCTATTTTCCAAGGAATTGGCAGAATTGCAGAAAACCCCTCCATATTCATGCATTTAATTACTGACAAACCGTGCATCGGATTAAAATGGTTTAAACATGTAAAATGCTTAGAATGTTGTGTAGATTAATAATATGCTGCTTTCATCCATGTTAAAATGTTTAACTTGCTGTTTGTTTAAATTTGCATAGATGCCATGTTAAAATGATTTATTACATAACTAAATAACCGTAGCTCGGAATTAAATGTTCTTTATATGTAAATGGGGTGGAAAAATGCCTAGTTTAACATGGTGCACTTTATTTTCCTGTTTAACAACCTTAAAATATGGTTTAGGGTAGAACAGTACCAAATCCATAATATGCATATGGGGATTTTCCGGAATTGTTGTTTGTTACTTCCGGCCTCATTTAAACTAGCCTAGATAGGTAATTTTCATATGCTTCACCCCTTGCCATGTTTAACAACATTTAACATTGTTGTGTACCTAAACGAGAGCGAACTAAATAACTCAGATGTGGTGTTTCGTCAATATGCAACTCGTTGCATATTGATCTCCACTTAACTTGTAGTATTGTTTGTTGCACTTTCCATGCCATGCCTCATTAAACCGGACATGCATCATACTTGTTTGTGCATCATGCCATGTTTATGCTTGTGCATTTACCACATTGTTTGTTTCTTTCCGGTGTTGCTTCTTAGTTCCGGTAATGTTGCGATTGTGAGGTTTCGTTCGACTATGTTCGTCTGTCTTCTTCATGGACTCGTTCTTCTTCCTTGCGGGATTTCAGGCAAGATGACCGCTACCCTGGATCTCACTACTATCATTGCTATGCTAGTTGCTTCGTTCTATCGCTATGCTGCATTACCTATCTTTTGCTCATCAAGCCTCCCAAATTTCCATGAACCTCTAACCGTTGCCACCATCCCTAGCAAACCGTTGTTTGGCTATGTTACCTCTTTGCTCAGCCCTCTTATAGCGTTGCTAGTTGCAGGTGAAGTTGACGATTTCTCCATGGTGGACAGGATTTTGGTTAGGATATCACAATATCTCTTATATTATTAATGCATCTATATACTTGGTAAAGGGTGGAAGGCTCGGCCTTATGCCTGGTGGTTTGTTCCACTCTTGCCGCTGTAGGGTATAATCTTTCGAAAGCCATGCCTGCGGTTATAGGCAGATGGGAATTTGTTAATGTCCGGTTGTAGATAACTTGACACCAGATCCGAATTAAAACACATCAACCGTGTGTGTAGCCGTGATGGTCTCTTTTCGGCGGAGTCCGGGAAGTGAACACGGTTTCTGGGTTATGTTTGACGTAAGTAGGAGTTCAGGATCACTTCTTGATCATTACTAGTTGACGACCATTCCGCTTGTTCTCTTCTCGCTCTTATTTGCGTATGTTAGCCACCATATCATGCTTAGTCGCTGCTGCAACCTCACCACTTTACCCCTTCCTTTCCCATTAAGCTTTGCTAGTCTTGATACCCATGGTAATGGGATTGCTGAGTCCTCGTGGCTCACAGATTACTACAACAACAGTTGCAGATACAGGTTTTGCGATGATCATGACACGAGAGCGATGCTTGCTTGCGTTGAGTTCTTCTTCTGCTTCTTCGATCAGGGGATAGGTTCCAGGTCGGCAGCCTGGGCTAGCAGGGTGGATGTCGTTTGAGTTTCTGTTTGTGTTTCATCCGTAGTCGGATGATGCTCTTATGTATGATGATGTTGTATTCGTGTGGCATTGTATGCCTTATGTATGTATCCCCATCTATTATGTAATGTTGATGTAATGATATCCACCTTGCAAAAGTGTTTCAATATGCGGGTCTATCCTTGGTGGAACCTTCGAGTTCCTTTTGGATAGGGTCACATATTGGGCGTGACAATGCGTTCTTCCGGAGTTTTTTTTCCCTTGGTCGCATTCATAGGACGATGGAGATCCTGACGAAAGGATGATGACTTGATCATGGTGATTTGAAGTACAGAAATGAAGACATCAACAAAAGGGGTCAACCTCTTTGAAAGGGCAGCCAAGACCGAGAAGACTCGTTAGGTTTTTCGCTACCAACACCTTCCCCACTTAATTACTCCCCCGCTTAAATCTCGGGACGAGATTTCTTTTAGTGGAGGAGATTTGTAACGCCCGTATAATCATGCTACAGTAGTCCTACGTTAATGATGCCACGTCACCTCGGTTACTGTTGATAAACTTCGATAATTCAAAACCGAAACAAATTCAAAGTTTAATTAAAGGCAAACAAAAAAAGGTTTTCAAATATTAAAACCAAATTGTTCGGGTTGTGCCAAATAATGCATAAGTAATTGTAGTGGAGAAACCACAATTTTATAAAGTGTTTAACTACTCTAAAATAAATATGACAGTAGCAAAAACAATTAAATTAAATACCTTTTACAATTAATAAAATACTAAACAGTTTTGTTTCGTCACCAAACTTTTTGTGGCATTGGGGTATTTTGAAACACTAATCTAGGTACTACTTATATATTTTATAAAACAAATATATATATATATATATATATAATAAAATAGAAAACTAATAAACAGAAAATAGATAAAAACGAAAAACTTAAACGAAAGAGAAATAAAGACAGACCCCCCCTCCCATGGCCAACTGGGCCACAACCCACCAGGCCGGCCCAACCGGCCAACCCCCACTCCCCATAACCCCCCACTCCACCCGGTCAAACCCTAGCCCATTCCCCACTTCCCCCACGACGCTCTCCCCTCCCCCGATCCAGATCGCATCGGGGCATGACGCCGCCATGCGCCGCCGCCTCGCCCTCGTCCGTCCCCGCCCGGAGCCACCACGACAGCCTGCATCCCCGCTGGAACGACGTCTCCGACCTCCTCCTCAACCCCCGCTGCCCAGTCCCCTACGACCCCCGTGAGCTCCTCCTTATCCTCCATTAGCCCCTGTGGCCGAGCTCACACTCGCTCCCGCCCGTGCACAACCGTGTTGCCGCGCCCGCTACCTCCACTCCCGCGGCCCCCTAACCTCCACCCGTGCTCGGCTCCGGCCACGCCCGTGCCGGCCAACTGCGTCGGCCGTGCCCGTGGCCGCCCCCACTGCGCCCTTGGGGCGCGCTGACGTCGCCTCCCCACTACGTTGCTCTGGCCATCCTCACCTTCTTGCACCACCACTCTGGCCATCTACGCACGCGCCCGTCGTTGCCCTCCTGCCGGTGTCCCTCTCCGGTGATCGCCGTGAAGTCCTCGCCCCGCCGGCTGCTGCCCCGGGGCCCCCTACTCCCCTTGTCCGCCTCTGCCGCAGGCTCCGCCTCACCGCGCGAGCACGCGTTGCACCGTCCGCTGCCGAGCACGCCGTCCCCAACCGCTCCACCCCCTCCGCAGTTGCTCGCCGACCGCCGCTCTGGCTGCCTGGCCGGCGCCGGCGCCGGCGGTGCCTAGCATTGCTCTGCTGGGCTGCGCCCATTGCGCAGCGCCCGCAGCGCCCAGCGCCCGCTCGCACCTGAACCCACGAAGGCCCTAGGGCCAATGACATGAGGGGCCCATGCCCTGGAACCTTTAAAAAAGGTGTTAAAAATATAATAAATGTAATAATAATAAAAATTAATTAATTAAAGAATTAATTAACTTAATTAAGCCCAATTAATTAACCTAATCACTTATTTAAATAAACTAAACCTGTTTAGTTAACCTAAGTCAGTGAGAACCGGGACCCACACGTCAGCTTGACCCGGTCAATCGTACTGTTGACTGCTGACATCATACATACGTAATGCTGACGTCATCCCACACTATTTTGGATAATATTGATTTAAATTAATTAAATAAATTGTAGAAAATGTTTAAACTTTAGAAATCATAGTAAATAAACCGTAGCTCGGATGAAAATACTTTGTACTTGAAAGTTGCTTAGAACGATGAGACAAATCCGAATACGCAGCCCGTTCATCAGCCACACGTCCCTAGCACAGCGAACCT
This sequence comes from Triticum dicoccoides, assembly GCF_002162155.2. Classification (NCBI taxonomy): domain Eukaryota; kingdom Viridiplantae; phylum Streptophyta; class Magnoliopsida; order Poales; family Poaceae; genus Triticum; species Triticum dicoccoides. The sequence goes on from NC_041383.1 coordinate 604,885,967, forward strand.
GCAACATTTCACCTCTGGTTCACCTGTCCAAAAATGCGAAACACTGGAGATACTTTCCCGGATGTTTCCCCCTTTTGCCGATATCACCTACTACTTCGTTAGGGCACATCAAGCTCCGCTCATTGTCATGTCTTGCTTCGTCATGCTTATGTTTGCATTATATTTATTGTTTCTTCCCCCTCTTCTCTCCGGTAGACTACGAGACCGACGCTGATGCTGCCCCGTTCGACTAAGGAGTTGACGACCCCTCCTTCTTGCCAGAGCAACCAGGCATGCCCCCCCTTGATCACCAGATATCACCTATTATTCTCTATACTGCTTGCATTAGAGTAGTGTAGCGTGTTACTCCGCTGCTGCCCTATTCGCCTATAAGGAAGGCTAGGTCTGCTCACCAGCCCCGTACGCAACATGCAGGTGTGCAATGGGCGATGGGCCTAGACCCCTACACGCATAGGATTTAGACCAGCATGCTGACCTCTCTGTTGTGCCTAGGTAGGGCGGCGACATGTTGATCTTTCGAGGCCGGGCATGGACCAGGAAAGTTTGTCCGGCCTAAGGAGATCGAGCGTGTTGGGAAATGTGGTGCACCCCTGCAGGGAAGTTTATCTATTCAAATAGCCATGTCCCTCGGTAAAAGGACGACCCGGAGTTGTACCTTAACCTTATGACAACTAGAACCGGATACTTAAAAAAACACCCAGACAAGTTCCATAGACAACCCGGTGATCACTTTCCCACAGGGCGACGAGGGGAGGATTGCCAGGTAGGATTATGCTATGCGATGCTACTTGGAGGACTTCAATCTACTCTCTTCTACATGCTGCAAGACGGAGGCTGACAGAAGCGTAGTTTTCGATAGGACTAGCTATCCCCCTCTTATTCTGGCATTCTGCAGTTCAGTCCACCGATATGGCCTCTATACACATATACCCATGCATATGTAGTGTAGCTCCTTGCTTGCGAGTACTTTGGATGAGTACTCATGGTTGCTTGGCACCCTCTCCCCCCTTTTTCCTCTTCTTCTCGGATGTCACAAGCATACGTTGGAGCCTAGGAGCCAGACACCACCATCGATGACGACTCTTACTACACTGGAGGTGCCTACTACTACGTGCAGGCCATTGTCGACGACCAGGAGTAGTTTAGGAGGATCCCAGGCAGGAGGCTTGAGCCTCTTTTGATCTGTATCCCAGTTTGTGCTAGCCATCTTATGGAAACTTGTTTAACTTATGTCTGTACTCAGATATTGTTGCTTCCGCTGACTCATTTATGTTCGAGCACTTGTATTCGAGCCCTCGAGGCCCCTGGCTTGTAATATGATGCTTGTATGACTTATTTTTACTTTTAGATTTGTGTAGTGATATCTTCCCGTGAGTCCTTGATCTTGATCGTACACATTTGCATCCATGATTAGTGTACGATTGAATCAGGGGCATCATAGTTGGCACGCCCTGGGGGTGGCGCACCCCTTGGGCTTGTGGCACCCTGGTGCCCCCCCTGGTAATTTCCTTAGCCAATATTTTTTATATATTCTGAAATAATTCTCCATAAATTTTTAGCTAAATGTGAGAACTTTTATTCCTGCACAAAAATAATACCATGGCAATTCTGCTGAAAACAGTGTCAGTCGAGGTTAGTTCCATTTAAATCATGCAAATTAGAGTCTAAAACAAGAACAAAAGTGTTTGGAAAAGTAGATATGTTTGGGACGTATCAGCCAACAAGTGGAGGCTCTAAAGGATTTGGTGTGCCCTAGGGGGTGACCTCCCCCTCCCACATATATATAGGTGGCCAGGGTTCGGCCGACCTTGGGAAGGGAACTTCTCCTTGGTGCGCGTCACCTAGGAGCGGAGTCCTACCAGGACTCCATCCATGGTGGCTTGCCCTCGAAGGCTCCTTGGAGCACCCCACTATGGGCCCCATCAAGGCCCGTGTAGGCTTTGCCTTTTGGGCTATCTAAGGAGGCAGACCACTTAGACCCCTTGAATTTAAAAAAATTGGAACCTTCTGGAACCTTACAGGGTTTCTTGGACCTCCCAAGACCATCCCTGGTTCTTCAAGGACACTCCTGGGATCGCCGAAGCCACTCTCGGGAATGACAGGAACACTTTTGGTACTCATTCTCCTTTATCTCTTAGTACTTCTACAAACCACTAGTTGTTAGGTGCATGACCCTACAAGTTCAAAAATACATGGTCAAGAATCGGAAAACCTTCCAATCAATATTTATCAGTAGGATCTAGTCATCCATAATAATTCCCACATATTCATGAAGATCTTTATCGTGCGAACTTTTTTCATTGTATACAATTCTCTTTGCTTAGATATAATTTTAAACAACCCGAGGCGAGACAGTATTTTCATGATCAAAACTTTGATCACCATACCTGTTATCCCCGTTACCGCTTTTGTTCTCTTTTCTTGTTTTCGTATTCTGATATCCCCGTAAAAAGTATCATGCTTGTGTCTGGCCAGACGATGATGGATATCATAATACTGAGTGGGTCTGGAGAGTATCTCCCCATCATCGGAGAAACAAATTCCAGTCTTGAATCATAGAGAACCTTGACATACCTTTCTTGTGTACTCGTAAGCTACCTTTATGATTTCCTAGTTACGGGAGATGTTTAGCAACCCTAAAGTACCTATCTGGTATGAAGACCTACGATATTCTCATGGTCTATGGTAGGATCTCGTAGCATATCATAAGTTGGGTAACACCATTGTTCCGCAAACAATGTTGTCGTGGTGGGCGCACGGAAGATGCCAAGGGATGGCTAAAGAGAGGAGGAGGCTCGAGGGCGCTGGTGGGCTCCAGAGGCGAGGTTGGCATGCGCGGGCGTGGGACGCCGGACATACCCAGGTTCGGGGCTCTCCGGAGAGATAATACCCCTACTCCTGCCGAGTTTAGTTGGATGATCGATAGTACAATGTTGCTCCTAGAGCTATATGGAGGAGGAAGGAAGCTGGCCAAGGCTTGGGCTGCTCCTTCTCTCCGGTGCTGCCATTGGGTGGCTAGTCCTATGCTTGCTTGTGTTTCTCTCGTGTCTCATACATGTGCCTCCCCTGTAGGCATGGGTTCCTGGGGGGGGGGTTTATAGATCAACCCACCCAGGGTTACAATGGTAATACGCCGAGTCAGTGGGTCCGTATTGTCGGTGTCCGGGATACCGGGCTGGGTCCCGCTTGAGGCCTTGTGGTTCGCCGGGTTTCCCTAGGTACGGGCCCCGCGTGCCTAGGGGAACTACTCGCCGTCTTGTTAATCGTCAGGGTGTGGCCGAGTCGAGTCGTGTACAATGCTCTTCGTCAGGCTGCTGCTTGTTGTCGTCAGCGGCGAAGGCGAGAGAACTGTTGCCACGCCAGCCTTGGTCAGCGGGTAGGTAAGGGGCACTGTTGCCACGCTCCGGCTGACCATAGGCATGGGCGGAAGCACTGTAGTCTTGGTCAACGGTGATTGAAGTCTCATCCCATCGTACGGCCTGGATGGGATGGGAGTTGACCCGTGGTTGGGTTGCCATGCATGCCACGGGTGGGGTCGGCTTGTTGGGGAAGCCTTGGTGGCACCGGGTTGGGTTGTCTTGCGCTAGTTGTTGTGGCCGGGTCGACGTACGTTGCCGAGTCGAAGAGCTTGGCCGGGTTGCGGGCCTTGCCGGGTCGAGCGACCCAGCCAGGCGAGTGCCGGTTCGTGGGGCAATGCAGGCCCCGCCGTTTTTGAAAAGGATCCGGGTTCCGTTGCCTTCTCGGGGTTCATCCCCCCGACAGTAGTCCCCGAAGCTGTGAAGGTCCGCCATCTTCAGATGAGTGGGCCTTCGCAATTTCCCCCTTGAGCAAGGCGGATTCTGAGAGGGTCAGGTCCGGCAACACCCACTGTGTGCCGGTTTTCTCGGAAACCGGATCACGGCATCCCGGCTGTGGCGGGAACCGAGGAGTCTGCCGAATCTTGAGGCAATCCCTCAAGCTTCGCGCAGGCGTCACGTGGTGCCTGGAAGCCGGAGGGGCCTGACAGGCCACGCGCGTGACGGGACCGGGCGATGGGCCGGGGCCCGCCGCCGTGTACCACTACAAAAAAATACACTTCCTGATGATACGTGTTTGTCACAGTCAATCGCGTTTTTTGTCATGCATGTACATCCATGACAAATTTATGACAGAATCAAGATAGTCATACTTGTGTTGTCGTAGAAGTGTTCCATGACATTACCAAAATTATCATCACGGAAGTGTCCACTTCCATGACGATAAATCGCGCGTCACAGAAGTGCTTTCGTCAAGGGTGATCGACACGTGGCATCCACCGTAACGGAACGTCGTTAAGCTATCGGGTCGGGTTTTGGATCCGATAACCCGTTAACAGCCCCGACCAATGGGGATTTTCCACGTGTAAAATTATCATTGGTTGGAGGAGACACGTGTCAGGTCCGCGCTGGCACAGGTGTCACTCATCCAATGGGCGAGACGCGCCTATGATATGTTGACACGTGGACCGACCCATCAAGTTTAAATGGGTGACCCAATTAAAGGCCCACAAGATTTTGCGGACCATAATGGGCCGGCCCAGCTAAAGGCCCACGAGATTTTGCGGGCCATAATGGGCTGGCACAGCTAACAGCCCACAAGATTTCGCAGGCCATAATGGGCTGGCCCAGCTAACGGCCCACAAGATTTCGCGGGCCATAATGGTCCGGCCCAGGTAAAGGCCCACAAGATTTTTGTTTGCCATAATGGGCCGGCCCAGGTAAAGGCCCACAAGATTCTTGCGGATCATAATGGGCCGGCCCGGCTAAAGGCCCACGAGATTTCGCTGACATTAACAGGCCGGCCCAGCTGTAGGCCCACAAGAATTTGAGGGCTCTAGTAGGCCGGCCCATTAACTGGCTGCCATGTTTTGGGCCAAATGTCGGCCCATATTTGATCTGGTCCATTAATGGCCTGCCACGTTCCGGGCCTAATAGTGGCCCATATGAGATCCGGCCCGTTAAAAGCCTACCACGTTCTAGGCTAAATTACGGCCCAGATCAGGTACGGCCCTTTAAGAGGCTATGGGCTCAATTATGGCCCATATCAGATTTGGCCCGTCAACTGGACACTATGCTCTTGGGCCCACTTGCAAGAGGCCCGCTTAGTAATTCGGCCTGACATTAGTTTTGGCCTCTTAAGGATCCGTTTAACATTTCGGCCCTATATTAATTTCGGCCTGTTAAATGCCCGTCATATATTTGGGCCTAACTACGGTCCGGTTTGCATCCGGCCTGCTCGCAGCCGATATCTGATTGGGCCATACAAGGACCGAGACAATTTTGGCCTGTTAAAAGCCCGTGATTTGATTCGCACAATCATGGGCCGGGGTTCATTTCGGGCTGCTACCGGCCCGTTAGCTGTTCGGCACGTTTCAGGCCCAACCTACATCGTGATTGGATGACGGCCCGGTTATGTACCTTAATTTTACGATTTGGCCGGTTTACTGCGAAGACAGTAAAATAACTGTAGCATCGTGAATAAGAAAAAACCTAGACTATACAATAAAGAAATTACATCATATTACATCCACTGGGCATCAAAGTTCGCCACTATGATAATAAAGCACAAGCAGACAACAAATTACATACAACTGGCATCAAAGATTGCCACCAGTGCAAATAAACACACCGACAAAATAATATACAAAACCAACAGCACTTCAATAGAGTTCAAGAAAGGTTAGCCCTGCTGGGGAGCTGCAGCGCAAGCAGCTGAGCAAGATGATGATACTGCGCTTGTTCAACACTTAAATCTTCCTCACTCTGAAAGATAAACAAGCAGACAGATGACAGGTTTTGCACATAAAAGTATCAGTGCTGACAATGCATCACATTTCTTACTGACAAATAAAGTGACACAGTTTAAAATTGCATTAACACAATATGGTATTGTTCAGGTCAAGACATGGCAGGAAATGACATTGTGAAGGAGTTGGCAGCTTCACGACACCATTGGATTACAGATCAAGAACTCATAAGTATCAATGGTTAGTGTGCTGTCAATTTATCCCATTTCAGATTAGCAAATAAAGAGACGGTTTAAATAATACTCCCTCCGTCCAGAATTACTTGTCATCAAAATGGATGTGTCTAGAACTAAAATACATCTAGATACATCCATTTCAATGACAAGTATTTTCGGACGGAGGGAGTAGTAGAATGATATGACATTGTTCATAGTTAAGACATTGCAGAATATGACATTGTGCTATAGTGGGTAGGTTCACCACACCACTAGATTACGGATGAAGAACAGAAGCATACATGCTGTGCAAAAGAAGATCACTTGCTCTGTATACTTTAATTTACATGGTATGAATAAGGAACTTGGTTGTACAACTGAAAACTTAAATTGAGAAAGGATAAACTTTTGTTTATGAACTACTCCCTCCGTTCTAAAATAGATGACCCAACTTTATACTAACTTCAGTACAAAATTGGGTCATCTATTTTGGAACGGAGGGAGTACATAATAAACTTTAAACATGCAATTTGATGCAAACACCAAAAATAAAGAGCTGTTGCAGTCATGCCTAACCAAATATATACAACAAAGTTTGAAGGCTTGACATGGACAAACTTACATTATTGGTGAAGATAGGCTCTATAAAGGCCTTGTCCATGCTGATGGGGGGCAATTCAAGAAGTTTACCACATAATCTTCTTCATAAGCATTGCCTTTATTCTACATTTTGTTAAGAGTAAATATAGATGTGATAATATAAAAAAATGGAGAATATTTAAGATAAGATGAAGAGTGATGCTACATAAACAAGTAGCTATAAATGTAACTGCAGTGATACAGGCAAAAGGTACAGCCAAGAGCAATGCACAGCTAAACTTCTTCAGTACCAACCATATGGTAAGAGTAAATATAGATCTGATGTGTAGAAAATGGAGGGCAAAGGAAAATAAGCTGCAAAGTGATGGTACATGAACAACTACCTGTCATTATAAGTACACTGGTAAAGGACAACATGTACTTACAAGAACAATGCAGAGCTAAAAAACATTGGCATTGGATACTGAAGAATTTGGAGCGAACAATTGATAAGAAAGCTATCATGCATACTGCTGTCACATAATGAACCAGGTATGTATGCAAGTACAGTGATACAGGACAACAGGTACTAACAAGAGCAAAGCAGCGGGCAGCATATTTGCGATATCCTGTCGTTCTTTTCACACCGGAATTCTTCTTCGAGCAAATTTCCTGCAAACAAGATCTGTAAGGCACATGCGGAAAAGTAGAAATTCGAATTGTCATGTGATTTCATAGACAGTACCTCATCCTGGGAACGAGATCAGTGCGTAACAATGGTTTTCCATTCAATGTCTTCTAAATTTAGCACATGAGACTTCACCGGAAATTCGTTTATAGATTTGCCACCAAAGTGTGATTTCCTCAGGTAACACCGATACTGCTGCAATGCTTCCTTGAAAAGCACAAGCAAGCTTTCCTCGTCATGTCTATCCAGATTGACCCTCGCCTAGTTACAACAATGTAATGTAAATCATTGATGTGTTTAATCAGCAGAAAACAGGAAAATAATAACCATGAATAATAGCACTTACATGTAAGTTGGACAGGAAGATGTGAAAATGGTGGTTGTCTTCACAATAATCTTCCCATGATGGGAATATATGCACATAGTCCCTAACAACATTGAAAGCATTGTCTTTTAAATTGGGAATAAATGGAATGGGGTTCCAATCTGCAGGAATTGGCCGTCTCTACAGTTGGGATAGGTCTTCGGCCGGTGGACTTGCTGTACTTTTTGCTGGAGTGGGATTTTTCTATGGTATAGCTGGTGCTATGGCAAATGAAATCGGTATACCTTTTGCTGGAGTGCAGGTCCTGTGTGGTGGGGCTGGTGGTGTGGCCAGTGAAGTATGGGTACAGTCTGCTGGAGTCGGTCCTACGTTTTGTGTCACAGCTCTATCGAACATGGTAAAGAAGAGCAAGCAGATTTTGGATAATAAAATGTTGGTTGCGCACTGCCCACACATGATGAACCAGAGCGCATTAAGAATGCAACTCCCAGCTGTCTCTCGACCATTTCAGGCGGTTGGATGAAGATCCTACGTCTCCTAACCCTTTTCTTCCTCGTCTGTGATTCTTCCCATACAGAACACCGCACGGGCCGCCGGCCGGACCATCGGCCCCCACCGCCTGTGTTCCTCCGCCACCCCCACCCCCACCCGCGTCGAGTTTTCTTTGTTCGGCGAGGCCCCACAACCACCCGAGCCCCTTGGACCGCACCAGCGAACTCCAGTGAGCTCTGAAAAATCGACTGACCCAATTTTGAAATTTAGTCTACTGTGATTTAACTAGTGTGGAATATAAAAGGGGAAAACCATAAGCATTGGGAGTATAGTGTTGAGCGTGCCATGGCGGATTTGGATGTGCAAACCGGACAAAGGCAACTTCGTAACTAAGACAAGAAATCAGAGTAAAGCAGTGGCGATCTATTTTCTTGCTGCGATAAATAAGTTGAGCAGATACAAAAGAGTACCGCCTCTGGTGCGGCGCCGTGTACGCATCTGGTGAGAATTTGACGGAGCTGTGGTAGCGATGGCTGTCGGCAGCGTGGAAGCAGATCTAGGAGGGTAGACGGTGGCGGCGGGGCGCGGTGGACGAGACGGTCGTAGGAGCGGCGCCGACAAGGTGGACGACAGCGGGGATGAAGCGAGAGGTAGGGATGCAAGGATCCCGGTCCGAAGGCATGGATGAGAGAGGTCGATTTCTTGTAATGGACGGCGGTGTCGAGGTATCAGCTCCGGCATGGTGGAGGAGGACGGCGGTGGATCGGGTGGCGGACGGCGGCGGACGGAGGAGGGTGGGGTGGAGAGGGTGTCTTGGCGCCCACGGAGTACGAATGGGGAAAAGGGAGGTAGAGAGGAAGGGGGAACCATGTAGTCACGGCGCGCTTGTTTCAAATGCAAGGAAATTTACAAACTTAGCCCCCGTTTCAAATTTCTACTACGTACATCACAGCAACATTAGTCGGTTGGGGATAGGATGGTAATCTCGCATACATCGAATATTTGCCGACGAGAGTTTGTTTTTGGCACCCACCGTGTATGAATATGAATCAGGGAGGGAGTCGATTTCGACCGAGGGAACACTGTGTTTTGGTGCCCACCGTGTATGAATCCGGGTGAGAGGCGGTTACGTCGCGTTTGGGTGAAATTTTGGTTTCGGGCAGTTACTGTGACTTTCCCCGCTTCGTTCAAATTTTGCATAGTGCATGTTTACCGTGCCAACTCAATTCGAATCCCATTTGTATTCTACTATTTTTTTCGGGCGGGATCCATTTTCAATTGGAATTACATTCTATATACATCATTTTTTTACATATATACTTTCAAAAGCACAACAACAAATTCTGCTCCTTTATATGTATAAAATGATTTACAAATACAACGATCTCGAAATCTTAATGTTGAATTCGAAAAAATTTAACCAAATTAAGTTCTACTAAAATGTATGGATCAGTAATATCTACATATTAAATAACATAGATGTGCGTGAATTCATATGAGTATGCATGTTTGATAGATCAATTTTGGTTCGAGTATGGATTACATGTATCATCATCTCTAATTCAAATATTTGAATCCCTTTTTTGTTCACTCCTTTCACGTCCATCTCTCTTGCATGCATGCTCCTTCAGGTAGCCATCACTCTCTTTTCTCCAGCTCACCCGCACGCTCACTTCATGTTTCACCTATCCTCTCAAACATGGTCTCTCAACGTCTCCCTTGAGAAGTGTCACACTCTCCCTATCATTATACATTACACGGTCTCCACTCGTCTTTCACTTTGTGTTTCTCTCTATGGGATTCTCTCACACACCCTATATGTTTCTACATATGACTCATACCACTAAAATTACTCTCTCTCTCTCTCTCCTGTAGACACAACATTTGTTGCGGTCTCCTTTTCGTCTCCATCCCAGACTGACACCGATCAGACAACCCCGACTACCGTCTCCTCTCTCTCTCTCTCACAGACACACACACAACTCCTGCTTCCACCCCCTTCCCGACTACCGTCTCTCTCTCACACACACAAAACTCTCGCTTTCGCACCCCGACTCGTATTTCTCTCACAAGCATTTATCGACTAGCTAGCCTCTAGATAGGTTTATACACCCGCACACTCATGCTTCCACCATCGCATACATGTCTCTCTCTCGCTCCTTGCATCTATGTAGCTTTTTCTTCCCTTCTTGAGACACGCCCTCTCGATCGTGCACACACACACTATCGCCTCATTTTAAGTTGATACATGTCGCACACACACTACTTGTGTCTTTGTCACACATGCACTTCGTCCTCCTCCACTCTCCCTCTCTCGCACACACACATGGGCTTTTTGCAACAACTAGCAAGATGCCATGCGTTGCACGGAACATCAAGATGCATTTGTATGAGTAGTTTATCTTGTGGGGGAAAAGGATGAACGAGGGAAGACCTTATTTGCAAATATGGAGAGGGGTGTGGGTATCTTTTTGCAAAATTGCCATAGTTTCCTTCCTATCAGTCAGATATAGATCGGACGGCCTATATTGCAGGATGGCAGGCACACGATCATCACCGACAATGCTTTTTATAAGAGTAGGGATAAAAAATAGAGTTGGTGATGATGGTGGGCCAACCATCCTGCAATGTAGGTCGTCCGATTTATATCTGATGGATAGGAAGGAAAATATGGCAATTTACCCACACTCTTCACCACATTGGCAGATAAGGCCTTCCCTCGTTCATCCTTTTCTCCCACGAGATTTTGATGTTCCGTGCAACGCACGGGCATCTTTCTAGTAAGCGTAGAAATTAGACATATACCACTTCTCGAATCTTGAAACCAACAACATGCCTCCCTTATCTCATCAAAACCGCCAAAGGAATATATTTTGAGTGAAACATAACATATTTTTAGTGATATACGTATTTCAAAACTAGACTTTTTTTCTATCAAATCAGTGAATATGTATTAATCTACTTTGATTGTGTGGCAACGCATTGGCACATTGCTAGTAGTTATTATAATTTTTTGGACACCAGACAAACGGTGGAGTACATATACGAAGAGAAGAGGCGCACGCACGCAGTCGACCTCTCGCTGTCTCGCACACATGAGTGTTACGTAAAGGCGACGTTAACAAATAAACCCTAAAACCCTAGGTGCATGATTGCTGCATTCGCGGGTACCGGGTACATGGTGGAGCACCTTTGTAGGAGTTGATGGTCGGGACCACAGGTGAACGACTTGGAGCGCGGTGGCTCGCCAGTTGCCACAGACCAAGTAGCCACGTTTAAAATATCGTTTTTTAGCGGGGTTAAGAGTTCTGAATTTAAATGGCACATTATAAGTAGTAAGTAGTTTTTAGAACGATTGGTATGGAGCGAAAATGGAATTCATAGTACTACATACCTCCTTGGCGTATGGTTGTATGGGTTTATGTTACAAGATATTGAACCTGGTTGTTCTAGGGCAAATACTATGGTTTAGATTTAGATGCTGGTTTTCAGTAATCGGAAGGGGAAACCCTTCTTTGATTAAAAAAACTACTACCTCCATTCTGGTTTACTAGTCCCCATCATGCTTTGGGTCAAAGTTTGTCCACGAATTTTACTTGTAAAATGTGAATGGAAAACGAGATTTTGTTATACCCAAACAACAAAGGACTAGAGGGAGTGATTGCTCTGACACGGACGCGACCTCTCATAGTGCAGGCATTGAACCGGCGCGCCGGCCAAGAGGGCCGCACTCGCTGCAGGCCCGGCTGAGCACGCCTCCTCGTCGTGTGCAACCAGCTTAAGACTGCCCCGCCTGCCTTCTTTGAATCCGTGCGTGTGCCAGCAACACGTCCTTCCGTGAGCCGGCAGGCATTTTAGAACACAAAAAATGACTAAAATATAATTAATTTACGCATGGTCTTGACTTGTTGTGCTCACACTGGTAGCAGGAACTAGTAGAGGTTTTTCTTTATTTATAACTCTCCTCACATTTTTTTTGCTTTGAAGTGAATCATGGTTGTGGACATTATGTATGAATGTGCAGATATCTGTGAACATGAGTTTGATTTGGAAGTTGGACTTGGAATGTCGGGCTTGCGCGTGAACTATACCATGTCATATGCTTCGTCTGTTATTGTTTGGAAAGTAATTGCTGTTATTACATGACCCAAAAAATACATTTTGTGCCACATCAGTAGATGCACAGACATCACAACAGGCATGCTGACTGGATAAACATTTGAACCTAGCTATTATGAAGGAAATTTTGTATTGACAACCATTTTAGATAGCAGGAGACGCCTAGCCTGCTCTGCCTCTGCTAGCTTATTTCTGGAACAATAGCACCCAATTACTTTTATGGGAACAATAGCACCCAGGAAAATTGAAGGGTAGGTATGAACAAAATTGGAACTGCACATGTACTGCTAAGTGATTCAATACACACATTACCAATCGAGGAGGAGAACGATGGTCGCGGAGGCCTCTATGAGTCATGGTCGGCAACGGGAGTCAGTTCAGTGTCCACGACGGTGGTACTTCTGCGCTTGGCGTCGGCTTCCGGGAAGCAGATCCGAGACCGTGGAAGACGATGCCGGGGAAGAGGCTCCGTCTACGACGACGACGGTGGACCGGCTCCAGTGCGGCGTATGAGGTCGTCGATGAGGCAGATGCGCTGCGGTGGACGAGTGCGCCGATGTAAAGGGGAGGAGCACGAACGCTGCAGTGCCGTGGAGAAGTCTATTTTGCAGTGGGGATAGAAAATGGGGAGTATTCAGGTGTACTACTCTTGGTGCCGGGGTGGGGCTGGCTGGGTAGGGTGAACCTGAAGTTACGAAAACAACCCCCTACCAAGCGTCGTACGTAGGCCTATTCCGAAGGCTATGATGGTAACTTCCCACTGCTCGAATCAGGGTCGCGGGAGATTTTCCCGCCGACCTCAAAATTTTGTGACACTGGACTCCCCGTGTGGCGTGTTGAGTGATTCGGCTAAGCAACTAGCAAGTAGTAGTAGTAAACTCTGCATATTAGGTTTGACCGAAGTCAAACTTCCTAAAGTTTGACCAAGTTAATATAAAAATATAAACATTTACCATAACAAATATGTATGATGTGGAAGTACATTCAATATGAATCTAATGGTATTTATTTGTTATTGTATATGTTAATATTTTTTGTTATAAGCTTTCTGGGAGTTTACAAAACTTGACTTTGACCAATGCTAATACGCGGACTTAAATAAAAATGGTGGGAGTACACATTTGTTTTCTTAGTTTGTAGTGAACTAATCATTTGTTGAAATTGTGAAATAAAAATATTAGGCTATTGACTTCGAATGTAATGGTCTATACAATTCAATAGTTACAATCATTGTTGAATCCCAAGATGTATACAAGGTCTATAGTACTTCACAACATGCTCAAACTCACATAATCCCAGTCAAATGAGAATCTAAATGCATTTCATAGTTATTACTTTGGAGGATGCAACAAAAACAACCAAAACTCTACATTAGCCATTATAGAAGCAACATTTTGACATATCCCATTGTGTGAATGAAACGTGGAGAGAGAGCTTTTGAAGATGGAGCAGATAGGGTGGGAAAGATTGTATGTATGTGGACGAGAGAGTAGGAGACAAACCTAACGAGACACACACACACACACACAGAGAGAGAGAGAGAGAGAGAGAAAGAAGTTAGGTCTGTGAGAAAGATGGAGACATGTAATATACGTGATTCTGTATACGTGGAAGGAGAAGAGACAACATGTTTGATGAGAGATCTGGAAAAACATGGACGAGAGGGGAAGGATCTCATGGGTTGAGGGATTGACAATTTTGTGCGGGGGAGAGAGGGATTGGTAATTTTGTGCAAGAGAGAGAGAGAGCATGGGGGGAGGAGTCAGTCAGCCGTCGTCACATCACCCTGCTTCCAAATGACCCCGCATTCTCTAGCCGGTGTGGTCGCCTTCTTCGATCTGCTCGATGCCCTCTTTGAAGATTGAGGTGTTGTGCATGTTGGGGTGCAAAGAAGCACAAGCGAGAGTGGTCGCCGTATAACCTTGGATGGGGATGAATTGTGTGCTCGGGGGAGTGTGTGTGTGTGTTGTGTTGCGTCCGTGTGTGTGTGTTTGTGTGTGCGCGCGCGTGCGTGCGTGCGTGCGTGTGTGTGTGCGTGTGTGTGTGTGTGTGTGTGTCAGATATTGAGCGAAAACAAACCTAAGGAGAGAAATGGGTATTCACGAAGAGATTGCGCGGGCCTTGAGGTGGGCAGGGGCCGAGTGAGGGTGTCAAAATGTGCGCGTTGATGCATATGTAGCATGCGATCGTGCGAGGGACCGACGAATCGAGAGAGATGGTTGTTGTGTTACGGATGCTCCTCTCTCTCTCTCTCCCTCTCTCTCTCTCTCACACACACACAAGTAAACTAGAAGTCCGTTCTCTCATGTATACACAACGTATCGGCATCTGTCTATGTCTCACTCATGCATGATTGTTTGCACATTCACACTTCTCTATGTCTGTATCACACGCACACCGTCTCCACATTGCCCTTCCGCCACAACACACATACGGACACATACACACGTTCCCTCTCAGTCACACACACAAAATAAGTATTAAAAAAAACTAGGGCGCACCTAAAACGTCCAAATCCAAATAAACACAAACTGGAGCTAAATTCAAATATATGGAAATATTGCAGCGTCAAGAACTTTCCCAGGAAAAAAAAGTTGAGTAATATTCGAGGATTGTTTTCACACACACAAAAAGGTTCGATGGATGTCCTTCGAGCGCGACACGGTGACGCACCGTTCGATCGACCGCGCGGCCGCGGTTCACGCGCTTGCACAGGATTCCGTATCATGGCTGTGGTACTAACTTAAAAAAAAGCGCTGCCTAAGTCTAATGTTTACGTGTACTAGTACGGTTTTCTTTTAAGTTTGACCAACCTCATATAAAACTAAAGTAAGCTCCCATACGCGCACTCATCAATATGCCGCCGTCGCCGTTGCGCATGCCGATGCCCGCCTGCTCCGGCCAACAATGTCTCGCCCATCACCGCCGTGTCGCCGCCATCCCTGTGCCATGAAGCCAAAGGCTCGCCCTATCATGTCGTCTGCAGTCCCTCCTCGCCATGCCGCCGCGCTGCCAAGCACGCGAGCAGCTGGTGGAGCCGCGTCTATGCACGCAGCGTACGAAGAGGAGGACGAGCGCGTGCTCTAGCACACCGGCAAGCCAGTCGCGCGCGCGTCGAGCCCGCAAATCGGGTGCGGACGCGGAATCTACCTTCGAGACCTTGAGTGCCACGTGGATCCTGCAATCTGAAGGAGCAATTTGGGTCAGTCAACTCATGTGAGCCGTTTGATGCAACCATCTTCTACCATCTTCTTCCACCTCTTCTACCATCTTCTTCCTTCGCTCCGTCGAACTTCTTTCACAAATCGACTGACCCAAATTATACTACTAGTACGAACGTATTAAGTACAGTGGGAACACGAAGGTACGAGCTGTAGTACCAACTGCAAGAAGAACAGTAGTAAGACATAGTACTAGTACTACTCTACATACTAATCAGTTCAAATAACGAGAAAGAACATAAACATAGTTCTGCTGGGGCCTCAGCACAACACACCCTTGAAAATAAACTAAGCAACTAGTTAGCTTGACACTACAGTAGAACCAGCATGAGCGACGGCACTGCCACCTACTCGGAGTCCGAGTCCATGTCCTCGACTTCGTCCTCGTCCCTCTTCCTCTTCCTCTTCGCCGACTCTTCTTTGCTTGAACCGGACACTGGGCTGTGCTTCTTCATCCAACCCATGTAGATATTTAAACAAATGTAGGCATCCATTGATGCGTACAGGATGTGATCTTCATCTAATGTCTTCGACTCCCATGCATGATGAAACTTGTGATGAGGTTTCTTCAGTTTAGCGTATGAAGGATCAATCATGGCTGCTGCCAGGGTCAGCATTGAAGGTTGAGAGGAGGACACCAGGCTTGCCTTCTAGAGATCGAAGGGCTGGCCTACAACGAGACCTATCCGACACAGGACTTCTTTGTCGTTCTTAAAGCCTACAGTAACGAATTTCACTCTTTTGTCCTTGAGGAAGTTCTTAAAATCCTGGCACTCAACGTCGGCATGGCATATGTGGTAGACCAAGCAAATGTTATGTACGCAAACCTGGATCATGACGGGCTTCTTCCTCTCTTCGTCCTTTAGATCCTTCTCTCATCCCAAGACTGTGGTGTACTCAACATCTAGCCTAGCGACCCACTCATCCGTTGAACTATTGAACATGCGTAGGAAGCGAGCAAGCCATACTTTCACCGTCACGGCTCCACGTGTGTAGATGATGATGAACTGATCGCCGGTGATGGCTCTAACCTGGTACTCAGCGGCGACCATGGAGATTTGGGAGGCCATGGATTTTGGAGGAGGGTTAGGAGAAGTTGAACTATTGTACCCCGCAAAAATTGGGAGCGAACTAATGTGAAAGGACGGACGACTGGGAGCAAACTGTTGTCAGGTAGAAGACGGGGACGAGTAGGGTGTGCGAACGGCGTGGGGTTGCTGGCTTGCCCGGTGGATAAACGGCTGCAAGCCCCCAAAGAGTTCTCGAGAACTATGCGGGGCCCACTAGATGTCATGTCTACTAGACCCATATCATAGGCCTGACGGTATAGCTTCTGCCTGTTCGCACGCCATGCCAGCGCGTGGATGTAACTTCACTTAATTCCGTCAACCGTCGCACCTCCCTCGCGCGGACGCGCCCTTTGAGACTTCGACCGGCTAAAAATGAGCAATTATTTTTGCCTACTCCGCATGCATGATACTTCCTCTGGTCCTTTTTACTCCCGTCAACCGTTTGCAAAGTGTTTGACCAAATATATACTTTTTTAAACACCACCTTATATTAATTAAACAGCCACACCAGTACACTCATTCGATACAATATTCACCACACATGGCAGTACATTATTTACAAGAATACCATCTAATCTATTGTCAAAGCTATACTTAGCGATTAAGTGTGCCACCTTATTGGGCGAACGGCTAATCTTTGATAATTGAAGATTGTTGATCAACTTCGAGATGCTCAACGCTTTCATCTTCAGGTCACGCATAGCAGACCTGTCATAGTCCGCCGATGCAAGAGACGCTAGCACAAAAGCGCAATCAGTCTCTAAAATTACAGGATTATGAAGATAAATACCTATGTAGAGACCGGCAATGTAAGCCCTAAGCTCCACTTCCTCCACGCTTTGACAAGCATCAATGAAATCCCACGACCAAATTTATACTAAAAATATCAATATCTACAATGTTGATTATAATGAGTATAAGAACTACGTTTTATAATGAGTGTAAAAATATTGATTTGACATTGTGAATGTTGATACTCCCTCCCTCTAGGTGAGTAAGTCATCTTAGGCTGTGCACCGTGACCAAGGAGGAGGGGAAAACGAGAGACATTAATGTTTATTTGCTAATTAAATAGTATTGCATGCAATGAACTAACCACTGCATGTCATGTTTGATAGTCTCAGGTCATTAAAAGCATGCACACCCTCATCTCTTATTGGTTGATATGTCAAGAAACAAGAAACGAGGTAGAAGTTAATGCACCGCGCCTACGTGTTTTGGGATTATTTGGTTTTCGTAAGATGACTTACACACCTAGCTATTAGAGTACCACTACCTCCCTTCTAGTTTAAAGGGCTTGACTCAAAAATTTCACCTACTCTTAGCAAGATAGTAGAGGCGGTGGAATCGTTTTAGAAGTCCGCAAAAGTACTCAACTAATGTTGTCGTTCTTCACAAAAAAATGTGTTCACAAAAAAAGTCTAACCCCCCTCTCTTCTTTAATTCTTTGCCACAACAGCATGTTTGCTATTCCCGTGTACAAGCTAAGATACCACCATGATGGCCAGCCTTAATCATCGCATGCAATAATTTAGTGCACCTTGAAATATGAACATGTGTGGGCGTCTTTGTTTTTAATGACTTGAGACTATACGTAGCCCGGCATGCAAGATGACTTATTATGCACCGTTCCCCATACCTGCAGGAAGCCCGTTCGTCTCCAAATCTTTTCCTCTCCATGTGTGGAAACAATATGCCTGCCAAACTCTCCTTCTCCATCCGGCGGTCCCACCACTCCACCCCGTGTGAAAAAATCTGCATGCATGACTCTCCTCCCCCCACGCTCGTCCAATCCGTTGTGACCAGCAATATTTCCACCCCTTCGCTCCCCTTAATTTACTCCAACAAATATGCCCACGTAGCTTTTACTTAACTTCAGGTGCATTGGGTCACTGACATACGGGCCCATCAGTGTACTGGCCCACATGTTAGTGACGCAACTGGACCTGCAGTTAAGTCAGTGTAGCTCAGTCCATATCTTACGTAGGTGTGCCATTGCTCGCTATAAATACTGCGCCTCCCACGACATCGCTATCTCCTCCCCCTCACGTTCATGTTCATCGCTATCTCCTCCCCCTCCCTCTCACGTCGACTACCATGGCATCTCCCCTCCCAAGCCCTAGGAGCCCCTCGCTGCACCGCGCGGACGGTCATGCGTCGCCTTTCCGTTCCTCGCCGCCACTAGTCGAGGAGGACGCGTCGGCGTTCTTCTCCTCGCTGCTATGCAACGCGTCGCCGTTCCGTTCCTCGCCGCCACTAGTCGAGGAGGACGCATCGGCGTTCCGCTCCTCGCTGCGACGCGACGCATCACCGTTCCGTTCCTCGCCGCCACTAGTCGAGGAGGACGCGTTGGTGTTCCGCTCCTCGCCGCGACGCGTCGAGGTGGACGCGTCGGCCTTCTCAATCTCGCCGGCACGCGCGTCAGAGGACGCGTCGGCTCCCCGCTACAAGGAGAACACCGCGCCGCCCATCGAGCCACCCAGCCTTGAGGAGCTTTGGAAAGAAATGGATGTCGCCTTGTGGTTGGCTTTGCCTCCAGCAGAGCGCGCCAAAATAGAGGCGGAGAAGAAGGCCGAGGAAGAGAAGCGCACCGTGCAACAAGCTTTCTGGGAGATCTATGTCGCATCCGAGAGAGTCAAGCAATTGGTTCTTTGGCAGAAGGCTCGTGCAAGGGCCATGAGGGTGGCGGAGGACGCCCGTGCCGATGCCCTGAGTGCAGTCGGGCCCAAGCGCCTCATCTACGCTTGGCGGTACATGGACCGGGTGCACACTTCCAGCCAGGAGGAGTGCCTGTTGGCGCCGGATCACCACACCGGTGAGATCACGATCGCCCGCCGGCAAGCCGCCAATCATCACCTGGCGAGTTGCGAGGCTGAGGAAGAGGCGTTGTGTCGGTGCGCTGGGAAACGGCCGCGCACCAGGGCACTCATGGCGCGCTGCAAGCACTCCTGCGAGCGTCGTGGCTTTTAGGAGGAGTATAATTTTTGTTTCGTAAGGCGATCTCATTAGTTTTGGGACGCAAATGATAAATCCCGAACGTTCAGGAATTTTTAGCGTCCTTAATTAAGTATGTAAAAGGGAAAGTTTGGAAATGGTGTGTATTATTACGCATTTTGCAAGTACGTGCATATAGCACGAACTTTATTATATACTATCGGACTACACGTCTCTCTCGATATATGCTTGCAGACTGTGCTACTCCCTCTGTCCAAGTCAATAAGTCATCTTTGGTTGTGCACGGTGACCAACAATGAGGGAAGACTTGTACACCTAGACGGAGGGAGTACTACTATTACTTATGTACGTGCAAATGCACGTTTGAACATTATGATGCGGTTTTTTGTAAAAGTGGAAAAACAACACTAGTCAAGCTTGTGAAACGATTCAATGCAAAACAAATGCAAAAATGCTCGTTTGATTGTTTACTTTTAGCTTCCTTCTCTGTGGTTATTTCTCTGTGCACCGTGACCAAGGAGGAGGAGAAAAAGAGAAACGTTAATGTTTATTTGCTAATTAATAGTATTACATGCAATTAACTAACCACTGCATGTCGTGTTTGATATCTCAAGTCATTAAAAGCATGCACACTCTTTATCTCTTATTGGTTGATATGTCAAGAAACAAGAAACGAGGTAGAATTTAATGCACCACGCCTAAGTGTTTTCGGATTATTTGGTTTTCGTAAGATGACTTACACACCTAGATGCACCGCGCCTAAGTGTTTTGAGTAACATTTTATCAGTTAAATCTTTGGTCAAAATTTAGCACAAATTACAATGGTGAGGAATAAACCAGGACGGAGTAGTAGTTTAGAAGCCCAAATAAATGAGTGAGGCGCCTTATTGTTACTCTCCACTGTGACTAGTCTTGTGGGAAAAGCTGGGGAAGCCGCCAAAAGAACTGGCCCTAGGAGTAGTAGCTAGGGATCGAGCGTGGGAGATGAACCGGAGAAAGTAAATGTAGAGAGATGAAATGCAAAAAAGACGGAGGGATGTGATGGTTGCTTGTCCGTTTATTTTACTAGGCCATTTATTACTGGGAGTGGTTAGCACGGGTTAGGATCCTCTGCAGTACTGTACGGTGCTGTACAGTCACTGTTATGTGGGACCTGGCCCCACATGTCATCCACACTACAGCACCATACGGTACTGCAGAGGATCTCAACCCGGTTTTGTGATATGACGGCTTTACTGCCGCGCCACGAGAGGGGTGAGAGGTGAGACTCCCGTGCAGCGCCTCCCTCTACACTTGTACTACATCTTTCGTGGTTTATTAGTCCCCCATTGAATTTGACTGAAGATTTAACTGACAAAATGTTAGTGCATGTCAACAAAAACTATATCGTTGGATTCGTATTTGAACATAGTTTTGAATGATATAATTTTAGGTGACATGCATCAGTATTTATCGTACTATATATAATGTTAGTTCAATTTTTGGTCGTACTAATCTATAGTAGTAAGGATCCCGTGCTTTGCACCGAAGAGTGAAATGCATTGATCGGGGAGTTGTTTATTTTGACAAAGGATGTGGGGGTCATCTCATGTGTAACGGGTATCGATAGGTTCTTCGGATATTATCTCATCTCTAGAGCTCACAAACATCCGGGTGAAATAGATAAAAAGGTATCTTTTGCAAACAAAAGCGTTCAACTGTTCAACCTGCATCCAAAACTTGTGAAGAAATAACACTTATTGTGATTTGCAAGAAATGATATTTAAGAATTAGTTTTTGAGTATCGATTGCTATACATGTTGGCTAAAGATGACATGACACTTTCTTATAGTCAACATATGGCTATACTATTAAGTAATATTAACCATGCCCTTATACACCTAGACGGAGGGATTAAATCAGGATGACTTGAAAGGGGGCAGAGGAGATGTAAGGAATGGTTCATCGTAAGTCTTTCACCAGTACTATAGTAAAAATTCATAAATGGAAGATTCTAGACTAAACCATAAATGGATACACTTTTATTCATGCGCGATACTCCAATAGAGCAAGATCCTGCATGGAAGTCTCCACATGCTTAGACAGCGGATTACATTGAGCGAAGACTAATGATCAACATTTAACTTGATAATGCGTATTTTTTTAGAAGAACAGGGAGGCTCCTCCCCGGTTCCATTATCAAATGAAACCCAAATTGTCTTACATCAGCTCACTGAGAGGAGCAGTTCAAAGGAAGGACTGCGGTGAAAGCCACTCAAGTTTAACGACAAGCTTACAAAATCGAAAGCGGCAAAGACACGGGCCATAAGCGCCCCCACACACACTACATGTTTTCTAAGTGCACTTGATAATGCGTATGTCCAGGTGAACCTCCTTGGAGTGCCCGTGCACCGAGTTGGTGGGTAAAGGATGGAACAGATGCCATGGGTTTTCCAAGTCCACATTGGAGGGATAGTCCCAGCTCCCCAGAGTCCAAGTCTGTCCGATGAGCCCGGTGTCGCCGCCCACGCGACGCGGAGGGGTAGTAACATTGACCACGCACCCGTACATCTGCCTCATGTCAGTGTAAGCATCAGCGGCGACCCCCTTGACGCACATTACAGAGACGGGGCGGCGGCCTGCGCGGGCCTCGCCGGTGCCCACGATCAAGAGGAAGACGCTGCCATCCTCCTCCGAGACAAGCAGGCGGCGGTGATCCTCCAGCGACTCTGGCATGGTGAACCGGTAGCATGTGTCGTACTTGATGTTCTCCGCCAAGGGCCAGCAGTGACCGCTGCACGCATCCGTGAGGTGATGCACCATGTCCGTCAGCGAGCCACCAAACGGCATCGGGCACTCATAGCAGTGGACGAAGGGCTCCTTGGAGGCATCGACCAGGCCGTCCATGAAACAGGAGTGGCTGTAGGGGACGTTGCGCCAGTTGAATATATGAGCAAGTTACTACGAGATTTAATCCGAATAAGCACAAAATAAATCATGACGGCTATAACAGAGATGAAATTAATCATGTGGACTAGCATAGTAGTAGGATACAGAGTAGAAACATGAATTCTACCACGATTTTGAACAAGAAGGACAGAAACACATACGGTGCAATGGGAGCAGCACCGTTGACGTTGAGGTTGTCGCCCATGTCGTTGAGGAAGAGGTTGCTGAGGTCGGGGAAGAAGTCATCGTCGGTGAAGTCGTGGCTGCCAGCAGTCGCGAGAGTGTGCTCCCCAGATTTCAACAGCGCCCGCCGAATGGAGCGCAGGAGGGAGTGGCTGTAGCTTGTAGGGGACGTTGCGGCCGCCGAATGGAGCGCAGGAGTAGCACATGAAGCAGTAGATGGTGTCCTAGTACTCTATCTAGTACTCCCTAGTCTCTATCTATCTATATCTATATATATCTACTCTTATAGAAAACCGAGTTGGTGATGATGGTATGCCTGCCATCTTGTAATATAGACCGTCCAATCTATATCTGATGGATAGAAAGCCAACTATGACAATTTTAAAAAAGATACCCGCACCTCTCTCCACATTTACAGATAAGGCCTTACCTCGTGCTCCTCCCTATGTCTCTATCTCTACTACTTTTTTTATAACAAATCGAATAGTGCTGCGCCGTCTGCTGCACGCCTGGCTGAACATGCCTCCTGGCCTCCATCATCACCAACTGACTCTTTTATAGGAGTAGGAGTAGAGAAAAAACCGAGTTGGTGATGATGGTGTGCCGTGCAATGCACAGGCATCTTGCTATTTTTTTGCATATAAGTCCAAACACCACGTAGACACGGTCTTTGAGCACGGTTCGTAGTCATTCCACGATCGGGCATTGAAGTTTGTAACTATTTTAGATTAGAATATACTACTCCTCCGGTGCTAGTAGTAGAGCAGAGTCCTACTCTACTACTCTACTCTAGCAAGCTAGGGCATAGTACTGTAGTAGGTACTGTAGGGAGTACCAGTACTATGATCACTCAAGCAAGTTGTCTGGCATCGATATGACCCTACGCTGCTGGTATGTGTTTCGTAAGTCAAGCGGCGTGCTGTAGTCATCATCACCTGTCCACTTCCCGCAGCACATATTCGCTTCTCCATCTTTGTCCGCACATAATCTCGTCCAAGCTTCCATCCCCGCTAAGGCACCTCCCCCCCCCCTCGTCCGAAACCCAAGCACTAACAATGGCAAAACTGAGCAGCGTCCGCCGAAAGAGTGGCTGGAATTCGCTCCCCACAGAGGTAATCAAGCTCATTGTTTCGCGTGTGGACAATCTCAGTACCATGCCGCTCGTTGCGTGCTCGTCGGGGCTGTACCGTTTACTCAAAGCCCTCGGGCCGGAGCTTTTTAAGCCAGCTCCTTGCTTGCTGATGCCGCCTGATCTTCAGAAACGGCGTGTCACGCAGCATAACAATCGTAGGGTGGCAAGCATCAACCCCCTTAACTGCGATCCAATCCCCGTTAGCCTCAGCTACATTAACGGTATGTACTGGGTCGGCATGAACACGTCTTGGATGGTGCTCGTCGACGGTCGCGGCAGCTGGATGCTCGTGGAGGTCTACACCCGGCGACTGATCCCCCTTCCTTCGATTAACACTGCACTGCTTTGGCACCGCGGCCCAGAATACTCGGAATCTTACAGTAGCCAACATGATACCAAGTTTGATTTGCTCAAGGTTGTAATCTGCCAAGTGCCCACAAGATCTGGGAATTATAAAGATTTCAGGCTAATTGCGTTCTTCAACCGCGGTCTCGCCTATCTGACAGGTCACTGCGGTAAGTGGATAAATCTGCACGTCCATCGCAGGATCATACATCCTCCATGGTTCTCTGATGCCATTGAACACAAGGGCTTCATTTACGCTGTCGACTCCTTCTATGGCTGGACGTATTGCTGGCCTACTCCAGTCATCGCTACAAACAGCTGTTACAGCAGTATGTTACTTTCCTATGATATCATAATGGCTTGATTATATTACTGTCAACATTTACTGAAAAAAATATTCATGCTCATAACATGATGTTCTTAAGATTGACTAAATCAAGAGCCCTTTTTTATTTGACTCCAACTTGATATGATGTTGTAGGCCTCCTGGTGTCCCCACCCTTCCTAATCCCAGAACCTTTCAAAGAAAAGCGGCATGGCAGTTGCAGGTGGTTCCTGGCTCGATCAGACGACGGCGAAACATTGATGATCGTTCGCACGTACCGGACGTGTTGTTTCGCGAAATACAATCACAGTCACTGCAAGGTCTTTGAGCAGGATCCCAACTTCTCTGGGCCTTCAGGAATTTTTGACTGGAGGCTGGTAAGTAGCCTTGGCACACGCTCTCGGTTTGTCGGACTGAATTATCCGATTAACTAGGAGATAACAGACGGCAAGGATCATGATGGCAGCGTGGTTTTGTTCATCAGGCAAAACTGTGTGTACACAGCGTACCATGTGTCTCTGCATGCACCATACCCTAATATGTGCCGCCACGCTCTGCAGCCCAAAGTAGGAGAGAGGGTCACAAGTATCAGACTTCGACCTGCTGGCTGGAGTTTCCCCCGTCAGGCACCCATCTGGTTCAAACCGTCAACCAATCTCCACAGCTTAATAAATAGTAACGTCTAACTGAGCTAGTTAGTTAGATGCATAAACTTGGTGTAGTAGGATATTTCTTTAGTTTGATGCATACACTTGTTCTTTTTTGGTAGCCCTTTTGTAATGATGGCTGATGTTTGGTTTGGAAGAGAGAGCTGCGTCTTCACTCTTCTGGCCTGCTTACTGCTTCTGTTGCACCCCCAGCCCTGGTTGCTGCTGCTGCTGTTTTCAATGTACAATCAGTAGTATATTTCGTCTGTTGGTTGAATATAAATGTGTTGTTAGAATGATAAGCACAATGTTTTGGAAGTCGTTGCATGGTTCGATCCTTTAGTGCCCCGTACCGTATGTAGCTCATACTATTTTTCGTACGGAACACATTTTCCACTTGTTGATAACATGCAGCCCACTAATGAAGGCCCAATAGAGAAGGCCATAATTAACTGGAAGGGACGCTCTCACATGAATCCGGCCTAGGTACATGCTCATGGTCCCCTAAACATAAATAAGTAAATAAATAAATAAAGCTAAATGCTCATGCACCAGTTCTTTGGGAAAATAGGTAGCCCAGTATTTCTTTTTGAAGAATACCCAAGCTAGGCCTATTTGTTTTCTCCGAATTACTCGGCTGCAAATCTTTCAAGACGAGCAAATGGGATATTAGTTTTTTTTTGAATTTTGTTCTTCACTGATATCTTTTACGTATTTCATTGGATTTAACATGACATAGTACTAACTTATTTTTAAATTTGTTTTAGTATGGCTATTAATTTTTGGATTAAGAATATTTCGTTCCCCAGCAAAAATTTCCCACATATTTAGTTATTTTTTTGACCCTGGTACTGACCAGAAAATGGCCGGCAATTCTAAAAATGGAAAATGGGCTGCAATAAATTCCATATGAATTATAAAATGAGTAAAAATTATAAAAATAATAGCAAATGGGCTGTACACGCCATAGATTTCGAGGCTGACTTGTTTACGCAAGGCTTTGTCAGTGAATACACGATTCTAGCCGCCGTGCTTCTTCAATCTCTGATCTTCCTGCTCGAGCCGCCTAAACTAGCACCGACGGGAGTGCCTGCTCCCTCCTCTTGTGGCCCGTTGTGATGCCGCGCAGGCTTCCCCGACCCACCCTACTCCCTCCGCTGGCCTGGCCGCACGTAATCAACTGCCTCCTTATTACGCGAAAAAAAAGATTCCTCCCACTGACATCTGGGGTGCACCGGTTGGGAGGCTGACCTATGGGCCTACTACGTTGACGCGTACGCATGGCTTGTCAACTTAGTCAACAAACGATTCTAGCAGCAGTAACCGTTGGATTTGAATTGAATGGTCCTGCTGCTTCTTCAATCGCTGCTCTTCTTACACCAGCCACCCAAACCAACGCCGGGGAGACCGCCTGCTCCTGCCTCCAGTGGTCGACTGTGCTGCCGTTGAGGCCTCATCGCCCCCTACTACTCCCACCGCTAGCCAGGCCCTGCGGCGAAGGCAGCCTCACACCGCAGCCAAACCAGTGAATCCTGGTACTCCTCTCCGCGTGGGCATCCACTGCCGCGTCTTCCCCAGCTCCGCGTCGCCCCCTTCCTAGGACTCACCATCGTCCACCGCCTTGGTGCTCTCGGCGCGCCATGGTCAATGTGGTTAACGACATTCCATTGGGAGAGTACTGCACGTGTAGAGGCTGACAGCTGGGTCCACGGCCACAACCCAGTTTTTTTGTGATTTGTCAAGTAAGTCATTTTGTTAGGCCTGTTGGGCTGCAAATCTTTCAAGACGAGGAGAGCTTTCATTTGGCTGGCCGAGAAAATGGCCCATCAGTAATGAGAAACGGGTTGTACATTTTTAAAACACATCAAACCGGCAGTTAGTTTCAAATATCTTTTTTTTATTTCGAGATTTTAAATTACATTAATTTTTATGCGTGGAGAATTTGTTGGATTTTATGTTGATATACATTTATTTTTAAAATTAGTTTGAATGTGAGTCAAAATTTCGGGATTAAAAACAGTTCGAACCGCACCGAAATATGCAAAATTTCGTATAAGTTTTTAACCGTGGCCACAATATGGGCTGTAATGCTAACAAAAAGAATATGGGCTCCAAAAAATCTTAAGAATTAGCAAATGGGCTGTAAATTATTAAAAATAATGGCAGATGGGCTGTATGCTGTTTTCCACAGATTTGAGGCTTACCTAAAAAAAGGTTGACGCACAAGCAGTGACTGTTGGATGGCCATCCAATGGCCGTTGTGCTTCTTCAATCTCTGCTCTTCCTGCTCCAGCCGCTCACACAAGCGCCGGCGGGACTGCCTGCTCCCTCCTCCCCGCGGCCGGCTCTGACCCCTTGGACCCACCAGTTATATCTTCGTACGCAAGGAAGTGCCTCCTTATTACGCACAAAAAAATGAATACTCCCCCTGTTAGCTGGGACCCAGTATAGTAGCAGGATGACTTGTGGGCCTACTAAGTTGACGGGGATGGAGGGCTTTGTCAACTTAGTCAATATGCACGATTCTAGCTCCAGTGACCGTACGATGTCCATCCAACGACCGTAGTGCTTCTTCAACCTCTGGTCTTCTTGCTCCAGACACCCAAACCAGCGCCGGTCATGCCTCGTGCTCTTGCCTCCCGTGGCCGGCTGCGATGCGGCGGAGGCATCACCGCCTCCTACTACTCCCACCGCTGGCCAGGCCATCCCTCTACTCACCCACACCCCCTGTTATTCTGTGGCGACGGCAGCCTCACACCGCAGCGAACCAGTGAACCCTCATACTCCTCTACGCGTGGGCATCAACTGCCGCGTCTTCCTCGGCTCCGCGTCGCCACCTTCCTAGGCCTCGCCATCGTCCACTGCCCTGGTGCTCTCGGTGCGGCATGGTCAACATGGTCAAGGAACGGCTTCCATCGGACGTGGACTGTACGTGGAGAGGCTGACAGCTGGGTCCACGGCCGCAGCAAGGAAGTGCCTCCTTATTACGCGCAAAATAATTATTCCTCCACCTAACAGCGGGGACCCACCGGACGGGCCATCATATTTAACGAAAAAAAAACATTTCCCCCTGACTGCTGGGACCCACCAGCTACACCTTCGCACGCAAGGAAGTGCGTCCGGGCAAAAAAAGACGATTCGCCCCCCTGACTGCTAGGACCCAGCAGCTACATCTTCGCACGCAAGGAAGTGCGTCCGGGCAAAAAAAATGATCCGCCCCCCTGACTGCTGGGACCCACCAGCTACATCTTCGCACACAAAGGAAGTGCGTCCGGGCAAAAAAAACAATTCGCCCCTCTGACTGCTGGGACCCACCAGCTACATTTTCACACGCAAGGAACTGCCTGATAGTCGGGACCCACCTGGTCGAAGCGTACGTAGCATTGTCATTCTGGTCGCAAACTTGTACGTACATATATACTGGTCGATGTAGAGGCACGCACGTGTCATAGTAGAGGCGCGTACGTGTCATAGTAGAGGCGCGCACGTAGCATGTACACGTACGTACAGCGGCCAGGGTTCAAGAAAGAAAATACGGCCATGTATGTGTACATATGGGCGGGGTCTCGAACGCCTAGTCGCGCATATGTACAGTGAGGGCTCGTGTTCATGGGGAGGCAATAGAATGCGTCGTGTTCATGGGGAGGCAACAGAATGCGTCGTGTTCATGGGGAGGCAATGGAATGCGTCGTGTTCATGGGGAGGCAACGTAATGCGTCGTGTTCATCGGGAGGCAACGGAACGCGTGGGAGGCAACCGGCTTGGACGGAACAGGCGATGGAAACGAGGCCTGGCATACCGCAAAACGGAGGAAACGGACCTCCTACGGTCGAAACGGGGGTCCTGTTGATCGGGAGGGGTGTGGTGTACCGCAAAACGGACGAAACGGACCTCCTACGGTCGAAACGGGAGTCCTGTTGATTGGGAGGGGTGTGGTGTACCGCAAAACGGATGAAACGGACTTGTGTTGGAGCGCTACGGTCGAAACGGGGGCGAGGGGTGTGGCGTACCGCAAAACGGGACTCCACAGGATAATATTCATCTCCACCGTCGACCTCCTCCAGCCTCCACGGGCTATCGTCGACCTCCTCCTGCCTCCACGGGCTCCTGTTCATCCAGCCTCCACCGTGCGCTACTCCACCGGCTACTGTTCAACCACCCCTCCACGGCCACCCCTCCACCGTTTACTTTTCATCCAGCCCTCCACACCACGGGGTCCTGTTCAACCACCCCTCCACGGCCACCCCTCCACCGTCTACTGTTCATCCAGCCCTCCACACCACGGCTTCTTGTTCATCCAGAGGCAAGCCACCAATCACTATTCATCCAACCCCCCCCCCTCGCAACACTCACTGTTCATCCCAGAGGCAGCATCGATCGGCTTCAGTTAGCAGCAATAGCGAAGGAATCGCTCCATCGGGTTCAGTTAACAGCCATCGATCGATTGCTTGGGTTCAATAACGCATAGCCTGCAGTGCAATCGCTCGGGTTCAGTTAGATCCCAACGCCTCGCTCGGCTTCAGTTAGAGCCAATGCCTCACACACACGCACGTACGTACAAGAGAAACGCGCAACGCTCCGCCCCCAACCTCCCACCGTAACCGGCAACTCCCTGAAATTTTCCTCCCCCTCGCTTCTACCACGGTTTTTTCCATCATGGACGGCCCAAAGAATGTCATGCAGCTGCGTCTCCGGCCCGCCCAGGATGAAAAGCCCATTTTCTGTCATGATTTTTTGTCATAGAAGTAGGAGCCCACCACATCTATGATCATACCGGGTTTTGTCACAATTATTATCATAGAAGTGTCATATGTATGACAGAAAAAATATTGTTCGGCCCAAAATGTCACGGATGTGTCTTTTTTTTGTAGTGCACCCTTGGCCCATGCGCGCGGATTTATTGCAGCGTCCGGGGGTCTGTTGCTCTTCCCCGGGCAGTTACTGCGCATGTACATGCACACTTATTGCGGGGTAGTGGAACCGGTGCGTGCAGACGATCCCACTTCCCCACGTTTGAACCGAGGGTTATAAATTGAGGGGGGCAAGGGGGTGGCGGACACCATTCTCGCTCATGCCCTCCTGTCCCCCTGCTCCTACTCTGCTCTTTGCTACCGACGTATAGCTGCGCCTGCAGCCCCGAGCAGAGCTTCCTCCGTCGTCCATCGTCTCTCTTCTTTTGCTGTCCATGGCACTGCCGTCGGGCTCCTGGATGGGCTCGATTGTCACCACCGATGACATCATCCATCTTCAAGCTTCGCGGCGCCTGCCGCAGGAGACGGACGTTGGCGCCCACCTGCCACGCAGCGAGCAGAGGCCCCGGTCCGAGGATCGCGTCGTCTTCCTCACGCATTTCGAGCGCGGTTTTGGGCTGCCAGAGAACACCTTCTTCCGCGCATTCTTGGAGTTCTTAGGGCTCCAGCCGCATCATCTTGGTGCCGGCGCCATCGTCCAGCTCTCCGGCTTCGTGACCCTGTGCGAGGGGTACCTGGGGGTCGAGCCCATGATCGACCTCTGGGCGCGCTTCTTCTCCTTGAAGCAGTAGGGCCCATCGGCCGGTGAGTTCACTGACTGCGGTGCCGCCATCATCTCGGAGCGGTCAGGGGAAGATTTCCCCAAGATCCTGCTGGAGGTTTCTGCCAAGAAGTGGCAGAACTCCTTCTTCTACGTCCGCAACCACGGTGCGGACCATATCAATCTTCCTCCCTTCGCCGTCGCGCCGCCGCGGGTGAAGACGAACTGTGGCTACTCGCTTCGGCGCCCGTCACAGGAGATCGTCATCCTCTGCGAGCGGGTGACGGTGATGAGGACGCAGGAGGGGCTCACCGGCATTGACCTCCTTGCCGCGTTCATCACTCGTCGGGTCCTTCCGCTTCAAAGGCGCTCCTGCCTCATCGGCAAAATGATCGGCCTTCAGGACCCCAACCGCATGGGGTCGACATGGCTGTCTTCGGAGCAGGTCGCGCGCGGCGTGAACAACATCTCCAAGGCCAACCTTGGAGAGGAGTGGCGGTTCGGCAAGGCGCCGTACAGCCAGTCGACCCCGGCACCGCAGGTGAGTGTCTGGTCTTCTTACTTTGCTGCTGTGCATCTTCTCATTCGTCATGACGCGACGCGGGAGATACTCTTGAACGCGATTCGGCATCCTTACGCCCGGGCTCCGTCGCAGGTGGCGCCGGTGGCACTACAGGAGCCCGCGGCCCAAGGCGGCGAAGAGGTGGCCGACACCAACGCCGGCGCTGGGCGTCGCACGGGTAAGTCCTGAATTCCTCTTTCTTTATTTGTCTTGAATTGTTGATCATGTCGCGGTGCGGGCGACACTGACGCCGATTGTTGGTGTAGTGGCGATTGGCGGGGAAGGCGGCCACACGGGCAGAGCCGGGTCCTCGCATGGGGCAGCGGTGAGCCGCCCGCATGGGAAATATAGCGTCGCGCCGCGACCCCAAGCCCCAAAGCGCGCGACAGACATGATCGAGCCTGGGAGGCCGGCCAAGAGAAGGCACGGCGGGAGGCCGACCCCGGTCCCAGTCTTGACGGGGTAAACTTTATCTTCTGCGTGTGTCCGGATTGTCGAGCCAGACTTGTCTTCTTTTTTGGCTTATTCTGCCTTCTTCTTCGGGTCGCCAATCGCGCTGGCGAGGGCGGCGGCGGAAGCCGCAGCCGCCGAAGGGGCCGCGTTCCGCAGGAGCTGGTCCGACCTCGCCGACCAAGCCGAGGCGGAGGGACGGGCCGACTCGCACCTCGGCCTGGTCCCGAATGACGCCGAAGCCTTGGCTTGGCGGGACAGGAACCGGGCCGAGGCGGAGCTGGAGGCGGCATCGGTCCGGGCTTGGACCGACGCGGCGGCGGTGTGGGCGTGAGCCAGCGTGGAGTCGGCCTGGCGCGAGATGCCGGAGGGCACGGTGGTGGCAGCGACAGTCTTTGAGCCGTCGTCGGTGAGGGAGCGCGACCGGGGAGGCCGGGCTGAGGTAGTGATCCTCGACCAGGAGGTCGTGGAGGTGAAGGGTGATACCCCGCCGCGGGCCGACGTGGTCGTGCGCGCGGGGGATGATGGTGGTGGAGGCGGTGCCGTCTTGGTAGAGGCGCCGCTAATGTTGGAGGCGACACCGCGGACGGTGGTGCCGGAGGCCACCCCGAGAGCTGGGCTGGTGGTGGCACAGCAGGACGTCCCGGCGCCCGGACCGAAGGCGGCGACGCAGGGCGTCCCGGTGTCCGGGTCTGCGTCGGAGGAGGTGCTGGCCGCGTCGTGAGCGGCCAGCAGGGGGCACACCTTGGTGCCCCAGCAGGGTGGACGCCGTGCAGCCGCATCGCACCCGGCGCGGAGCGGGGGCGCCACTGTCTTTGGCCCTCAGACCCAGGAGGAGGTGGTGCTGGATGCCGTTAGCTGCCGTCTACGCAGGCGGACGGATCGGCTCGAGGCCTTTGCCCAGGCCGAGGTGGAGCGGACGCGCGACCTGGAGCGAGCCATTCTGGTAAGTCTTCCTTTTCTTGTAATTTCTTCTTTGTGGGGGCGCGCCAGCGCACCCACTGGGTGTAGCGCCCGAGGTTCGGGCCAACTACGTAGTAGTTGGGTCGAATCTTAGGAGCATTGGCCTTGTTCCGACTTCTGTCTTTTTCAGCATCTTGACGCCTTCTAGGTTGCCGCTTTCAACCGTCTCCTGGGCAAGCATCGGGAGCTCAAGGAGCAACTTGCTGCCAAGGAGGAGGAGCTTCACATCGCTGCAGGTACCCTTGTGCTCCTTTCTAGTGGGGGCGCGCTAGCGCACCCACTGGGTGTAGCCCCCGAGATTCGCGCCAACTGTGTAACAGTTGGGCCAAATCTTAAGTCTTGTCTTTTTCTTCTACTGAATTCTTCTTCTTTGCAGCCGAGGTGATGTCCTGGCGGACTCGTCTGCTCCGGGCCGGCCATCACTATGACCGGCTCATTGCCGATACTGGCCGTCTTGGCGTCGAGGCGGCGCAGGCGAGGGTCGAGGCGGCCGTGGCCCGACGGTCTCTTGATGAGGCCAACCGGCTGCATGAGCAGCTGGTGGGTCACAAGAGCCACCTCGAGGCCGAGGTGGAGCTTCTTAAGGTGGAGGCTGCCAAAGTGGTCGAGACATAGCAGGCCCTGGTCGAGGCAGACCAGCACCGCGGCCAGCTGGCCGCCGACAAGTGCCGGCTCTAGGCCGAGGTGGATCGCCTGCGGGAGCAGGCCACTGCGGCTGAGGAGGCCCGTCAGGACGAGGCCCGCCGCTGCGAGGCGGCCAAGAAGGCGGCCGAAGACAAGGACGCCGAGCTGAAGGCGGCCATTGCTAAGGCGGTTGATCTGAAGAAGGCACTCAGGGAGCGCGACCATGCCATGGAGCAGGAGCGGCGTGGTATGTTGCTTGAGGCGCAGCACCTGGAAGAGTCCTTCTCCAGTAAGTGATGTTTCTTGTAGTTTGCCGGGTCGGGACCCGTCCTTTCTTCCTTGTTGTTCTTCTTCTAACTTGATTCTTCCTTTGCGAAGGGCCCTTCCCGGAGACGCAGCGGCTGGCGGAGGAAGTTGTCCGCTATCAGCGCGGCCCGACCGGCGTTGCTGGGTTTGGGACGGATCCGCGGACGGCCTGGACCTTCCCGGAGATCATCGCCGCTGCTGAGGCCCGCCTGCGGGTCTTGGGAACGCAGATGGAGCGGCTGTCCCGGGCTAGCACCGCAATGACGGAGGCCTTGTGGCCGGATTCCATCCATCCACGCAGCTGCTCGCGCCTGGCGCATTGGTTGGAGATGGGTCCGGACCGTCTTGGCGAGTGGCGCGTTTCCGCCGCTCTTTCTGGTGCTGAGATGGCGCTCCGGTTCACGCTGTCTTGGCATCCAGATCTTTAACTGGACGCGCTGATGGGCCAGTGCGGTGGCTCGGAGCTGTTGCTGCAGGAGCAAGCCTGCCGGATTGCCTCCTGGGCCAGCTACATCGCCGAGTTCGCCTTCCATGATGAGTTCCATCCGGAGCGGACGTAAGACGGCAGGGCCGTGGATGGCGATGACTACGGCTTGCTTCTTAAGGATTCGGAGGGGAGCTCGGAGGAGACGGGTGTCTACGATGACGCGGATGCCGAAGAGGACACTGGTGCCTCGCCGGACCCGGAGGCCGCCAGGGGAGAGCCGTCGACGTTGCGACGCGGCGCTGGAGATGCCTGAGACACTTTGTGTAAAAATTGTGAAGTAGCAGGTCCACCCACCCACTGGGGGTTTTAGGGTGTAATGAACTCGGGCCGTGGGCCTTAGCTTAAATATTTGTGTGTAAATGTCGTGAGTGCTTTTTTGCTCTTTGCCTTTCGCTTTTTTGGACTGATTTCATACGCTTTTCCTCTCTCAAACCTCCCCCCACCCCCCGTGAGTCAGACGGCCGAGGCTCCGGTCCGTGACAAGGAGTTCGATTCTTCGAGAGGGGCGCGCATGACTTAGGTCCTTAGAAGCGTGGAGCGCGAGTGAAACACCCAGTGGGCCGGCTGGCGGCAATCCGGCTTAGCCGGTTGGTGAGCAGCCGGTCGTGCGGCTTCTTATTTGATGAGTGACGGGCCGGATTGATCGACCCGGCGGCCTTTGACTTAGTGTATGAATCGTAGAGGTGCTTTGGCCCGTTGTGCTTGCCTGCCGACAGCCAAAGCTGGATCTGCGGTTTTAGGGCAAAGTGGGGGACCGTGGCATCCCAACTTTATGAGGAATCACCAAGTAAGGCGGCGGGGTGGCGACCGAGCCGGCCTTCCCCCAAGCCCCCGGGTCAAGCGAGTCAAGTCGATGGCCGAGTTCAGTGGTAAAGTGATGCAGGAAAATAGGGACGCAATAAATTGGTCGACAAAAGGCAGCCCTCGAGTCTCGTTCGGGGACTCCATAGTTTCATGTGTTTACAAAAGGCGACGATACGTACACTCGTGTGGCTAACTGTAAAATGGGTGGAGTAGTTCCGCGTTCCATGACCGGGTCGTTTCTTCACCGGCGGTGTCCTTCTTGCGCTTCTTTGACTTGCGTGCGTCGATGAGGTAGTAGGCGTTGCGATCACGCAAGGCCCTGCTCACGATGAATGGGCCCTCCCATGGAGAGGACAACTTGTGCTGGCCTGCCTACTCTTGGACGAGTCGGAGGACGAGGTCGCCCTCGCGGAATGCGAGGGGCTTGATCTTCTTGCTGTGGAAGTGCCTCACGCCTTGCTGGTAGATGGCCGAACGGCTGAGTGCCAGAAGGCGCGCTTCCTCGAACAGGTCGACGCCGTCTTCACGTGCCTCTTTGGCATCGGCTTCGGTGTACATCGCGACATGCGGCGAGTCGAACTTGACGTCGGTCGGGATGACGGCTTCGGCTCCATAAACAAGGAAGAACGGGGTGAACCCGGTCGACCGGTTCGGCGTGGTGTGTAGACTCCAGAGAACTGCCGGCAACTCGTCAAGCCAGCTGCCAGGTGAGCGGATGAGTGGCTCGACGAGTCGCGGCTTGATGCCGGACAGGATGAGTCCGTTCGCCCGCTCGACCTGCCCGTTGGACTGCGGATGTGCCACGGAGGCCAGATTGAGGCAGATGCCAGAGACGGAGCAGTATTGCTCGAGCGCGCCCTTGGCGAAGTTGGTGCCGTTGTCGGTGATGATGCTGTTCGGCATGCCGTAGCGCACCGCTATGTCCTTGATGAACCGGACGGCTGTTGGCCCATCCAGTTTCTTGATTGGTCTTGCCTCGATCCACTTGGTGAATTTGTCCACTGCCACCAGCAAGTGCGTCATGCCACCTCGAGCGGTTTTGAAGGGTCCCACCATGTCGAGTCCCCAGACCGCGAATGGCCAGGCGATCGGTATGGTGCGGAGTGCTGACGCCGGCTGGTGGCTGCATTTGCTGAAGCGCTGGCACCCCTCGCACTTGAGAACGAGTGACTCGGCGTCTTCAAGGGTCGTGGGCTAGTAGAAACCATGGCGGAACGCTTTGCCCACCAGGGATCGCGATGCAGCATGGTGCCCGCACTCGCCCTGGTGAATGTCGAGGAGGATGTCGATGCCTCGATCCTGCTCGATGCAGCGCTGGAACACACCGATGGAGCTGCACTTGATGAGCTCGTTGTTGATGATGTTGTAGGAGGACGCCCGGCGCTGCACTTGCCGAGCCTCGATTTCGTCCATGGGAAGAACCCCGTACTCCAGAAATTCTGATATCGGCAGGGTGCAAGATGGGGCCGGTACCACGATGAAGACGACCACCTGGGTGGGTTCCGAGTCGGCGGCCCCTGGGCCGGGTTGAGCAGCCCCCGGGTTGGGGACGGCGATCGCCGGGTCCGGGATGATGGTGGCCGAGCCGGGTTCAGCAGCCCCCGGGCCGGGTTCAGCATCCCCAGGGCCGGCTTGCAGAGCGGCCGGGTCGTCTGGGACGTGGATGGACTCGGAGTCCGGCGATGGCTTGACGGACGGCTTGCACAGGTGCTCGAGGGAGACGCCGGACGGGATGGCTTGACGTGACGAGGCGATCTTGGTGAGCGTGTTGGCTGATTCATTCTCCGCGGGCGGGACGTGGTGGAACTCGCAGCCCTCTAAGGATCGGACAACTTCTGGACGAGGAAGCGGTAGCTTGCCATGTTGGAGTCATGGGCGTCCCATTCGCCAGAGCATTGCTGCACCACCAGGTCCGAGTCGTCGTAGCACAGGATGCACCAGATGCCGAGTTCCTTGGCAAGCCGGAGGCCGTGCACAAGGGCTTCATATTCGGCGACATTGTTGGAGGCGGCGAAGTGGATCTGGAGCGCGTAGCGGAGCCGGTCATCCTTCGGAGATGACAGTATGATGCCGGCCCCCAAGCTGAGTCGCATCTTGGACCCGTCGAAGTGCATGCGCCAATGCGTCAAGTCGGGAGGCGACAGCAAGTACTGGGTCTCGGTCCAGTCGACTGGAAGTCGACCAGGGCTTGAGACTTGATCGTAGTGCGGGGCTCGTAGAGGATGGTGTGGCCGGCTAGCTGGATCGCCCACTTGGCAACTCGGACAGAGGCATCCTGGCACCCGATGATTTCTCCAATAGGCGTCGTGCTGATGACGGTGACGATGTGCTCTTGAAAGTACTCCTTCAGCTTCTTGGCGGTGAGGTATACACCGTAGCACATCTTCTGGTAGTGCGGGTAGTTCTGCTTGGAGGTGAAGAGCACCTCGCTCAGGTAGTAGACAGGACGCTGGACGGCCTGGATCTTGCTCTTCTCTGGTCGCTCGACCACCAGCACCGTGCTGACCGCTCGCGAGGTCCCGGGTATGTAGAGCAACAGCGGCTCCTTGTCAGTTGGTGCGGCCAGGACTGGTGCGGTGGAGAGCATTCGCTTGAGGTCTTGGAAGGCCTCGTCTGCCTTGCCGTTCCATTTGAACGGGCTTGTCTTCTTCATCAGCTGGTACAGGGGTAGCGCCCTCTCGCCCAGCCGGCTCAGAAACCGGCTGACCGAGGCCAAGCATCCGGTGAACTTCTGGACGTTGCACAGCCGAGCCGGCTTGCGCATGCACTCGATGGACTTGATCTTCTCCGGATTCGCCTTGATGCTGCGTTCCGAGACGAGGAAACCGAGTAGCTTTCCGGCCGGGACGCCGAAGACGCATTTTTCTGGGTTAAGCTTGACCTTGTATTCATGGAGGTTGGCGAATGTTTCCTTCAAATAATCGAGGAGCGTGAGGTGCTGCTTGGTCTTCACCATGATATCATCCACGTACACGTGGATATTGCGGCTGAGTTGCGGCAGCAGGCATTTCTGCATGCAGCGTTGGAAGGTGGCGTCGGTATTCTTCAAGCCGAATGACATGGTGATGTAGCAGTACGCCCCAAAGGGCATGATGAAGGACGTCTTCAGGGCATCAGCCGGGTCCTGCTTGATCTGGTGATAGCCGGAGTAAGCGTCCAGGAAGGACAGGAGCTCGCACCCGGCGGTTGAGTCGATGACTTGGTCGATCCGCGGGAGGGCGAACGGATCCTTGGGACATGCCTTGTTGAGGCTGGTGTTGTTGATACACATGCGCCAGGTCTTGTTCTTCTTCAGGACGAGGACTGGATTGGCCAGCCACTCGGGGTGAAACACTTCCATTATGGAGCCGGCCGCCAAAAGCTTGGCGACTTCTTCACCAATGGTTCTTCTCTTCTCTTCAGAAAATCATCGTACGGGTTGACGGACAGGCTTGGCATCCTTGCGGACGTGAAGTTGTGCTCGGCGTATTTCCTCGGGATACCCGGCATGTCCTTGGGGGTCCATGCGAAGATATCCCGATTCTCACAGAGGAAGTCGACGAGCTCGCCTTCCTATTTGTTGTTGGGGCGGGCGCCTACGACAACGTACTTGCTGCAGCTGGGGTCTTCCGGGTTGAGCTTCACTCTCTTGGTCTCCTTGGAGGGCTTGAAGGCGGCCTCGTCGGCCGGGTCCAGGGTCGGGATCGACGCAACGGAGGCTTCACCGGCCAGGGCAAGAATCCGGTAGAGCTGGCGCCGCTCCTCGGCAATGACCAGCGACTCGGCCAGCTTGGCGCCGTCTCGGGCGCACTCCAGGGACTTGCAGTAATCGCCGGTGATGGTGATGAGACCCTTGGGACCCGGCATCTTCATCTTTAGATATGCGTAGTGGGGAACCGCCATGAACTTGGCGAGCACGGGCTGGCCCAGCAACGCGTGATACGCGCTGGACAGGTCCACCACCTCGAACCAGACTGGTTCGCGTCGGAAGTGGCTGCTGTCGCCGAACAGGACATGGAGCCGGACCCGGCCAATGGGCGACCAGGAGAGGCTGGGTATGATGCCATGGAAGATCGTCCGGGTCGGCTCCAGGTCCTCGGCCTTGAGGCCGAGCTTGGTCATGGTGTCGCGGTAGAGGATGTTGATGCTCCTGCCGCTGTCGATGAGGACTCGGGAGAACTTCCATGTACGCCGCGCGACGATGGTGGGGTTGAGGACGAGGGCGTAACCACCCGGGCTTGGCATGACTGCTGGGTGATCCTCCCGGGTCCAGGTGATCGGGCGATCCGACCAATGCATGAACTCCGGCTTGGCTGGGACGACGGTGTTCACCTCCTGCCGAAGGAGGCGCTCGCTGCGCTTGTCATTGCCTAGGCTGGTGAAGACGACGTAGGCCGCGTTCTGGTCCGGGTAGGCATCGTTCCGCATCGCGCCGCTGGCGGGAGGCGGCGCCGGAGGCGGAGGCAGCTGCCCCATGCCTGGAGCTGGAGCCGGAGGAGGCGGGACGTCTCCCCTCATGATGCGCTTGGTGATGGCGCACTATTGAAGTGTGTGCGTGGAAGGTCTTGCGCCGCTATGGTGCTTGCAGGGGGCGTCGAGCATCTCTTCGAAACTCATGGCGGGTTGCCATGCCATCTTGCCGATTTGCCGTTGCTTCGCCGCCGGGTCCGCCATGGGCTCGGCAGCCGCGATGAGCCGGTTGTCGTGACGCTGCGCCGGTTGGTCGGCCTTGCGCTTGTTGTTCTCGTGATGCTGCTGCCGGCTGCTTTCACCGGCCGGCTTCGGAGGGTGAACCAGCTTCGCCATGCCGGCTTCAGCTAGCGCCACCTGGATCTTCATGGCGGAGTCGGCGTTGGCGTACTTATCCGCCGTCACCATGAGCGCGGCCATGGTGGCCGGTTCGGAGCGTAGGAGCTTGTGCTTGAGGAGGGTGCCGTCTCGGTACCCGCTGACGAAGTACTGGATCGCCTGGACTTCATGGACGGCCTCACAGTATTTCTGGAGATTGGTCCAGCGTGCGAGGTACTCGCGGCCGGTCTCTGTCGGCCCCTGCACGCACATGGCGAACTGGCTGGGGCGATCGGGTCCCTTGTATGTCCCCGTGAAGTTGCGGACAAAGGCCTCCTCGAAGTCGACCCACGCGTTGATGCTGCCCATCGGCAGGCTATTCAACCATGTGTGGGCCGACCCCTGGAGCATGAGCAGTGCATAGCGCATGGTGAGACGACGATTGGCACCGATGATGCCAATGGCCGTGGTGTAGCCGGTGAGCCAGTCTTTCGGCTTCACCGTCCCGTTGTACTTGGGGGTGTCACGGGTAAGCACGAACCCTTTGGGAAAGGGCTCCTCCCAGATGCGTGGTCTGAAGCATGCTGGCCCGATAGCGCCGCTCTCCTCCACCTCCAGGGAGCGAGCGAGCTGATCAAGGCGGTGGCGCACGTCGGCGTCGTCGATGGCGCGCGGGCCGAGTCGACTGGCGGCCAGGCCCCGAGGGGCCAGGTCGGTTGGAGTCGGACGACGGCCATGCTGGCCGGGTCTGCGTTGGGTCTCCGGGGCGGGCTCTTTGCCCGGGACGTCTGCGGCTGCGGTGGCCGGGTTGCGCCGAGTCCGGGTTTGGCCAGAGTGCGCAGGAGTCCGTCGGGTCCGCCAAGGCGGGCGGAACCAGAACTCGCCGACTTGGCGAGCTGGTTAAGGCGATCCTGCTGGGTGTTGGCGGCGTGGAGGAGCTCGCGCATCCGCCCGATGCACTCTTTGAGCTCCTCGCCCATGAATTAGTCGACGCCGGCCGCGGCTGCCCCCGCAACGAGCATGTTCTTCACTAGTGTCGCATAGACGGTCCGGACGATGCTGAAGGCCCGGCCGATCGCTCGTCCCCGAGTGCGAGCATCGGCGACCTGGCTTGGCTCGGCCGCGGCGGGCGTGAATCCGTGGGCGGCATCATGCTCCATCTGAGCGGCCTCCAGGCGACGCCTGGTGGCGGCTAGCATCTCGGATAGGTCCATCATCTGCTGGCGTCTATCCTCGAGCTGGGTTCGGGCTTCGGCGATGTTGGTGGCATCGACATCGGTGCCGGTGGGGATGCGGAGGCTCTGCATCGCAGCGTGCAACGAGTCGGACGGCTCGGTCCGTGCCGCGGCGGCCCTGGCTTCTGCGACCCTCCTCGCCTTGCTCGACGAGGAAGAGGCGCCATCGCCGGTGATGAAAACCTCCACATGGGTGTCCATCGCCCCGGCGGTGAATCCGCCGCCGAGGGAGAGCGGAGAGTCGAAGTAGCTGAGCACCTCGCTGGGGTACTCGTCCACCGCAAACGCATCGGAGATGCACAACGCGGTGAAGGAGGCAGCGAGCGCGCCGATGACATCGTCCGCCAGAGCGACGTACTCGTCGTAGTAGGAGAAGGGGCCCGTTTGAAGCATGCTCCCGACCAGCTCCTTGAGCTACCCCACGGTGGGCACCAACTGTCGTGGTGGGCGCACAACAGATGCCAAGGGATGGCTAAAGAGAGGAGGAGGCTCGAGGGCGCTGGTTGGCTCTAGAGGCGAGGTTGGCATGCGCGGGCGCGGGGCGGCGGACATACCCAGGTTCGGGGCTCTCCGGAAGATAATACCCCTAGTCCTGCCGAGTTTAGTTGGATGATTGACAGTACAATGTTGCTCCTGGAGCTATATGGAGGAGGAAGGAAGCTGGCCAAGGCTTGGGCTGCTCCTTCTCTCTGGTGCTGCCGTTGGGTGGCTAGTCCTATGCTTGCTTGTGTTTCTCTCACGTCTCATACATGTGCCTCCCCTGTAGGCGTGGGTTCCTGGGGGGTTTTATAGATCAACCCACCCAGGGTTACAATGGTAATATGCCGAGTCGGTGGGTCTGTATTGCCGGTGTCCGGGATACCGGGCTGGGTCCCGCTTGAGGGCTTGTGGTTCTCCGGGTTCCCCTAGGTGTGGGCCCCATGTGCCTAGGGGAACTATTCGCCGTCTTGTCAACCGTTAGGGCGTGGCTGAGTCGAGTCGTGTACAGTGCTCTCCGTCAGGCTGCCGCTTGCTGTCGTCAGCGGTGAAGGCGGGAGCACTGTTGCCACGCCAGCCTTGGTCAGCGGGTAGGTAAGGGGCACTGTTGCCACGCTCCGGCTGACCATAGGCATGGGCGGAAGCACTGTAGTCTTGGTCATTGGTGATTGAAGTCTCGTCCCATCGTACGGCCTAGATGGGACAGTAGCTGACCCGTGGCTGGGTTGTCGTGCATGCCACGGGTGGGGTCGGCTTTTTGGGGAAGCCTTGGTGGCACCAGGTTGGGTTGTCTTGCGCCAGTTGCTGTGGCCGTGTCGACGTACCTTGCCGAGTCGAAGAGCTTGGCCGGGTTGCGGGCCTTGCGGGGTCGAGCGACCCGGCCAGGCGCGTGCCGGTTCGCGGGGCGATGCGGGCCCTGCCGTTTTTGAAAAGGATCCGGGTTTCATTGCCTGCCCGGGGTTCATCCCCCTGACAAATGTGTTCTCATTATTTTCTACATCCTTGTGACTTTACAATGCCCATGATCAGAATAACAAGACCGTCTACTATACATGAGCTAGTCTTAGAGGCGAGACTAGAGATCAATTTTGGGTTAATGTTTCCAGACATGCAACTGGGTTTTCTCTCAATCTCACAATCATGAACCGTTGCAGTTATTTCCAACAACAAGAGAGGGAGATTCAAAGGACATAGATCATCCTGATGGCATGGGACATAGGCTAAGGACTGGCAGGGGGCACACACCTACTTGGAACTAGCATCTCTAGACAACCCTAAGGACGAGCTGGAAGGAGGAGTATGCGTCTGAATCCTGACCGATGGGAAGGTGGAGCACAAGATTTAGCATAGGGGTGGGCGACCAACAAAGAGAGGAGGGGCATATTCATGCCACATCAAGGTCGTGACGACTATGGAGAACGATGTAGAGCAGGGGCATGGATCGGAGCATCAAATCCAAGTGACTGGATGCAAGGATCAAGTAGAAGAACAACCCAGGGCAGGATGATTGGAAAGACAAGGAGATGACCATGCACACAAGGGGACGACCAAGGTGAGGTCGTGAGTTAGCACGCCGATGGCCAGGGGAGTCACACAACACTCAATCCACCATACACCGCATGGGAGAATGACCAACATCCAATCATGAGAGAGCAACGACCACGTCTTTGTATCTTCACGGCCGGGAACTAATGGAGTCAAATCCAGCAAATCTCGGGTAGGGGGTCTTGAGTTGGTAACCTTGATGTGATGGTAACATAGACACAAGTTTTACCAATGTTCAGGCTCTCTTGAAGAGATAACATCATAATTCTTGCTTTAGTTGTATAGATTGAGGGGGCATAGAGTGTGGGTTGATCTACCGCGAGATCGTGTATGAATGAGTTGGCGTCTACGGATCTCACGCCTCAGCTTATATAGATACCAAGAGTGCCTAGGGTTACACATAGGTTGGTTGCATCTAGAGATAAACGTGCCAAAGATCGCTTCTTAGTCATGGAGTACGCACTAAGTCTTTGGAAGATTCCGTCTTGATTCTCCAGGGTCTGACGAATGTGGCCCACTGGATGGTTATTTTGGGGGTTCCTTGACCCGGCCCATATGTCCTGGAGCTGAGGTAGCTAACACCCCCTAGTCCAGGACATCATTAGGAACCATCAAGGCAGAGGCGACTTCACCACAGCTATGTTTTTTTTTCTTTGAAAGGAATGGAAATGGTGAGTGAGGGCAAAGGGAGTTCGCAGAGCTTGTCCCTTACTTTTGATTTTTTTTCTTTTGACATGCACATCTTGGCCCTTCTAATTAACAAGTTTTAAAAAGTTATAAACCATCAATGAGTTAAGGCTAGTCACAATGGAAGGTACTATCTCTATAGTGCATAATATCATAACTTGATGTCAGAGTGACCTGATTTATTTACATGCATGACATATACTCCTCCTACGCCAGCCTAAAGCTTGCTCAATTAACTTGGAGTAGTACATCATCTAATATGAAATGGTATCGTATTATGATACTTAATTCTCTCTTTTCTATCGGATTTCGGGTTCCGCAAACCCTTGATAGGTTCGAACTCTGGGGTGCGTGTGGAGATCTCAACCTACCTAGCCTGCCTACTCGCGATCCTCTAAGCCTAGTGCGTCGAGCTCAAAGGGATAGAGAGACACAGCAGTTTATCCTGGTTCGGGCCACCTTGCGGTGTAATAAGCTACTCCGGCGTTTTGGTGGATTGCCTCGAGGGGCTGAGGATGAACTAGTATAGTGGATGAACTGGCCTCAGGAGGTGAGGTGTTCTTGAGCTCGGGAGAGCTGGTGAGGTGGTCGGGTAGGAGTGGATCAGACCCCTATTCTACTTGTTCCCTCTCGATTCGCCCCCCCCTTCTATGGTGGTGGCTAAGTCCTATTTATAGTGGCCTTGGTCCTCTTCCCAAATGTTGACGGGAAGGGATTCCACAACGGCCGGATTTCAAAGTGGACATGAAGTACATCCTATCCTGACTAACAAGGAACACCATGTGAACCTTGGAGGTTGCAAATCTATGAATGACGAGTACAATGGACAAGAAGGAATTGGAACCACTCTGGTTGAAACGAGATAAACAAGGAACAAGGAAGAACAAATTCGGACAGCACTCCGGTTGAAAAGAGATGCAAGACTTGATAAGATGAAAAGAACTTAGCAGAGAACATAACACTCCGGTTAAATGGATAAGCAAGAAAATAACATGAACTTGACAAAATGACGTGATGGGTGAAGAGCACAACATCACAATGCCTCCGGAAGAAATGAAAAAAATGGAATGGAATGAATGGAGGAAAACTTGATCTTGAAAGATCACGCTAACAGGAATTGCTAGAACGGAGTTGTTGGATTATCAACAATGAAAGGATAAGCTTGTTGTGGGCTTATGGAAAACTTCTCGAAATTGAGGCGAAATTCTGCCACTATGGGAACAAATAATATCATTGATAACACCAACAAGATGAAAAACTCCTTCCACCAAGA
Source organism: Triticum dicoccoides (assembly GCF_002162155.2). Lineage (NCBI taxonomy): Eukaryota > Viridiplantae > Streptophyta > Magnoliopsida > Poales > Poaceae > Triticum > Triticum dicoccoides. The sequence continues at coordinate 604,930,646 of NC_041383.1, forward strand.
TGAGAGAGAGATAACTTGGATCATTGATAAGCACCACAAATAGCAACATTCCTTAGGGGAGGTTGTAGGTGAAATATAACCCAAGATAACTCCAACGAAGAGATTAATGGATTTAAAATACCTCATTCTTGACAACATGTGAATCGCGAAACGTGAATGGAAATTGTCAAGAATGATATAACACCATCTCAAGAGATAAGATAGAAGGAATTGCACTTCGAAATGCAAGAAGAAGAATACTTGAACTCCACAAAACAGAACATGTGTTGAGCACCATGTTTATTTTAGAGTGTAGCTTGGCGGGTCATAACTTCGAGAGAAATCTTGAAGAACAATTAAAGAATGAAAAGAATCCTTGACGAACCACCATGTAGAGCCTCCATGAAGAACTTCGGTAATAAAAGCATGATAGAAAGAAAGGGAAGTTGAAAACACAAGGTGAAGCCTTGCGATGATTTAGAAGGAGCTTCGCGACAATATAACCGAGAGAACTTGGAACTCCGGAAAGAAAAGATGAACAACAAGAAGCCAAGAATTTATTCCTCCTGAACAAACTCCGAAGGAAAGGATTAATCACTTGGATGAAACAAGAATAAGAATTATGTCATGCCTATCCTTCACCGATTTAAATTGATGACAAGCAACGGATTTGGCATACTACTTATTCTCGTAGAAAGAATTAAGAGAGACATAGCGTAAACTTGATAAGGTATTGATGGAATCACCGATAGGATTTGGAAACAACGAATGAATTGGTATGATAATAACGGAAGAGGAAATCTTGAACGAACCACCGAAAGAATTGAAAATGAACGTAGCAAAGCCACAATTCACCGGGAAGAATTGGAAAACGAATGAAGATGCTTGAGGGGATTTAGATACATGAGAATGAAGAGATCATGAACTAATTAGAGGGTATTTGAATGATGCACCAATAAGATTTGGAGAACGATAGCTACACGCTGAGAATGAAGAATTATGACATGATGGCCTTCGGAGGAAAAAATGGAAACAACTCATGAAATGCTCCGGATGGTAAGAAAAGAATTGTCACAATCAAAACAATTATGAGGATGGCATCAAGCTAGAACCATGAATCTCTGGAAGAACTGGTAAGGATTTAAGAGGAACTCTTCTTCGGTCTTGAAAGTTTGAGAATGACGACGAGAAACACCACCATGAATTGTTGAGATACTCCGGGATGAAAATTAGAAAGGTTGAACCAACGATGAAAATATTTTGAAAGTAATCTTGAAGAAAGAATATGACTGATGATAATTCATTCTTATGTCAAACTTTGAAAGAATTTGAAAATCGCTCCGGATAAGTTAGAAGAGTCAGGTAAGATCTTGGAAAAAGACCTGTGGGTTAGGGGCCACTCAAAAAGAAACACCTTCGAAAAATTACTTGAAAGGGAAATTGCATCGGTTGAATTAAATGACTTGAATGAGATAACAACCTCGAAATAACATGAACGGGTTTTGAATGGAAACTAATCTTTCGAGATATCTTTGCACTCCGGAACAAATGAATAGTGGGAGGTGAAAGATTAAGAGGTGCACTGGCATGAGAAAGCATTAGAAACGAGGAAAGGAATATGACGAATATCGAAAGTTTGAATTGGATCCACCAGAGAAGAAACAACAATGAAGGATGATGAACTTGAAACTATTGAGCATCTTCATGGGAAATTACCAGATAAGAACATTGAAAGAAAAGAATGAAGAGACTTCCCACAAATAAAAGGATACATGATTAAGAAATCTAAGTCCTTAAAAAAAGGGTGGGAGGGCGGGAAAACAAAGGCAACTTGGGGAAGATGGAATGGATACCGTTGAGAAAACATAGAATTGATCTTGCGGATGTTGAGATGATCGGATCCACTTGAAAAGAAGCACACCGGTTGGAATTAGAATTGGGATGGCAATCTCAATGATCAAGAAGGATTAGTATTCACATAGCAATATGAGAACACCGTTTAGGAAAGGTATGGATTCAACACTTGACTTCGAAGCAACTCGAATACCACAAATAAAACAAAACAAAGGATTTGGCTTGCAGAAATAGCCGGAACAAACATATGATAGAGATTCCGTCCGAAGTTTTCGTGGTGGGGCCCACACGGGCTCGAGTGTACAGCACCATCATGTACAAGGCAGTGCACATGACATATGAAGTGTCCCCGAACTAGCATAGCCAAGGGTTCTTTAAGACACAACGAGACCACTATAAAAACAACCGTGGAAAGGCGGACCACTAGACGTCGAACCCCAATCTCATATCATGCATCTGTCGGAAAGAAAAAAAACTAGAGCTACTTGAATTCCCACCTATAAAACTCCCGAAACTTTCTGGTTATGCAATCTGGTGTTGGGGATACAGGGGAAGCAATATATCTCACCGAAACTAACAATACCTACATCCAAGTTGTATCCATCCATCAACACATAACCAAGAAACTTCGGAAATCGTGTACCTCAACCTTCAAAAAGCATCCGTTATACAAGCTATGGCAATACTCCCGAACTCCCGCCCCAATACTGGGTGGCCTCGAGGTTATCTCACCAACAACTGCATAAAAGAGATTTTCGATGTCGGCAAAACTCAGGTATTCCAGAACAGCAACGATAAAATTATGATGACACCACCTCGGAGCTCAACTCCCCGGGTCAATGCCACATAAAAGACAGGAGGCACCAAGAACAATGTTCTCGTCACAAAACCATCGGAACGATTCCAAGATACCCGCATGATCCTAAATTTTTTTAGTGCAATTTAAGGAGAGGAAAGTCAAAACATCTACGTCAGGAGACCTCACCAGAGCGACGAAGGGACTGAGGAGTAAAAAGAATCCTACTCTCCGATATATATAATCCTAAGACTCAAAACATTTTTTTTCTAGACTCAACAACGCCAGCGATTTGATCAAGTCGGGGGCTCCTAAGTCGGGGATGGCTCTGATTACCAACTTGTAACACCCACGATGCGGCTATATCTCCCACGTGTCGAAGCACGACTTAGAGGCATAGCCGCATGGTGGTTTTGTCGCAAGAAGGGTCATCTTCACACAATCCCATGTAATGAACAAGAATGGGATAAAGAGTTGGCTTACAATCGCCACTTCACACAATGAACATATAATTCATACATCATTCAGAGTACACACATAGTCCGACTACGGACGAAGCCAAAAGAAAAGAAGATAACCCAACTGCTAGATCCCCGATCATCCCAACTGGGCTCCACTACTGATCAACATGAAATGAAGCATAGCAACAACCAAGATCTTCATTGAGCTACCATCTGAGCTCGGTTGCATCACCTGCACTGGTATCATCGGCACCTGCAACTGTTGGTAGTATCTGGTGAGTCACGAGGACTCAGCAATCTCAAAACTCGCGAGATCAAGACTATTTAAGATTATGGGTAGGAAGTGGTAAAGTGGTGAGGTTGCAGCAGCGACTAAGCATATATGGTGGCTAACATAAGCAAATAAGAGCGAGAAGAGAAGCAAACGGAACGGTCGTGAAGCTAGCAATGATCAAGAAGTGATCCTGAACTCCTACTTATGTCAAACATAACCCAAAACCGTGTTCACTTCCCGGACTCCGCCGAAAAGAGACCATCACGGCTACACACGCGGTTGATGCGTTTTAGTTAAGTCAAGTGTCAAGTTCTCTACAACCGGATATTAACAAATTCCCATCTGCCACATAACCGCGGGCACGGCTCTCGAAAGTTTATACCCTGCAGGGGTGTCCCAACTTAGCCCATCACAAGCTCTCACGGTCAACGAAGGATATTCCTTCTCCCAGGAAGACCCGATCAGACTCGGAATCCCGGTTTACAAGACATTTAAACAATGGTAAAACAAGACCAGCAAAGCCGCCCGAATGTGCCGACAAATCCTGATAGGAGCTGCACATATCTCGTTCTCAGGGCACACCGGATTATCCAAACTTCCGGTAGACCAGCCCAGAGTTGCCCCTGGTGGCCACCGGCGGCTGACAGGTTGGACCAACAATCACGACGAGCACTGGCCCGGGGGGGTAAAATAAAGATGACCCTTGAGTCTGCAAAACCCAAGGGAAAAAGGCTTAGGTAGGCAAATGGTAAAACCAAGGTTGGGCCTTGCTGGAGGAGTTTTATTCAAAGGAAACTGTCAAGGGGGTCCCATAAATCACCCAACCGTGTAAGGAACGCAAAATCAAGGAATATAACACCGGTATGACGGAAACTAGGGCGGCAAGAGTGGAACAAAACACCAGGCATAAGGCCGAGTCTTCCACCCTTTACCAAGTATATAGATGCATTAAGTAAATAAGAAATATTGTGATATCCCAACATAATCCTGTACATCATGGAGCAATCTTCAACTTCTCCTGCAACTAACAACGCTATAAGAGGGGCTGAGCAAAGAGATAACATAGCCAAGCAACGGTTTGCTAGGAAGGGTGAAAAGGTTAGAGGCTGACATGGCAATATGGGAGACATGGTAAACAAGTGATAGGTAGCGCAGCATGGCGATAGAACGGAGCAACTGGCAAGCAAAGATAGAAGTGATATCGAGGGTAATGGTCATCTTGCCTGAGATCCCGCAAGGAAGAAGAAGAACGAGTCCATGAAGAAGACAAACGAACGTAGTCGAACGAATCCTCACAACTCCGGAATGAAACCGAAGCTAACGAGAGAAGCAAACCGGAAAGAAGCAAACAACATGGTAAATACACAAGCATAATCATGGCATGATGCACAAACAAGTATGATGCATGTCTGGTTTAAACAGGCATGGCATGGCAAAGTGCAACAAACAATACTACAAGTTAAGTGGAGCTCAATATGCAACGAGTTGCCTATTGACGAAACACCACATTCAAATATTTAGTTCTCTCTCGTTTATTTACCCAACAATATTAAATGTTATTAAACATGGCAAGAGGTGAAGCATGAGCAAACCACGTATTTAGGCAGGTTTAAATGAGGTCGGAAACAACAAACAACAATTCCGGAAAATCCCCATATGACATTTAGCAATTTAATGCAAACAACAATTTTAAACATTTTAAATGTTGTTATCATGATGCGGATGACATAATCAAGGTTTATGCAATTTTATGAAAACGATAACATGAGCATGATACGAGGCATTTGTCGCCATGGCGGAAAGAAAAAGGTGCCACAGCGGTGAAACGAAAATGGTGCCACGGCAACATTCCGATCTCGGTAACTCATGGAGGTACCGGTGCAAAAAGGAAGTGTGACGTGAGCGAGTCATGCAAGATGGTGGGGTGATCCCGGCTACCGGGTTCCCACGGGTCAATGGCATGGGAAACGAGGAACGAACATGCATGAAGCAAACGGACATGGTGCAAACATATGGTACATCTCATACATGCAAGGGCATCTCAACGCGGTCATCTCGGGTTATACCTTCGAAGCGTGCGTTTCGGGGCGGTTCAAAATCGTCGAGGGAAGTAGTCGTTCACGTTCGTTTCGAAGAGGCACTTGACGAATCCAACATCTTCGGGGCGACGGTAGTGGAAGTAGTGGAAGTAGTGGAAGTAGTGGTACACGTCTCGAAGAGGGACTTGACGCATCCATTGTCTCCGGGTCGACGGTAGCGGTACACGGCGACGGTAGTTGTTCGGGGTCTTGGCGGGTCGTCGTGTAGCCATACATGTTCGTCATGGTACACGGTTTGAAGTCGTACATATACGGTAGATGTTCAGGGTCGCCGTGAGGAACCTGTCGAAACCAGGGTCTCGGTCGTCCATAGAGGTACTTGGCGAACTTGAGGTGGTCTTGGCTTGCAGGGACAACATGCGAGACTTGGGCGACGCTGGGCATCGGGATCAGGAGCAAAGGAGGCCAGGGCTCCTGGATGAAGCAGGGGCGGCTTGGCGAGCGAAGCAGGAAGCAGCTATTCGATCAGGGGAGCAGCAGCACGCTCGCTGGGGTCTGGGCGCCGACGAGGAGATGCGGGAGGCGATAGGGTCTTGAACAACGACACAGGACCTGACAGCATCTTGGTGCGGGCGCCAGGACAGGGCCTCGGAGTTGGCCGGAGAGGACGGCTCGGGCAGTGGGACGACGCGAGGTCGCAGGGGCCGGAGGACGGAGGAGCTTGGCGGCGAGGACGTCGTCGAGGAGGAGCGAGGTCGTGACCCTAGGGCGCTCGAGATGGAGGCAGGGCCGGGATGGACGGGGCCGGCACAGATGAGGAAGGAGGGCGGCATCACTAGCAGGGGAGGCGCGCCATGGGGTCGGGGACGATGGATCCGGGCGGCGGCAGCGGCTCGGGAGCCTCTCCCGATCGGGACGAGGACGAAGAGGGCCGAGCGAGTAGGTGGCGGCGTGAGGGACGCTGGCGGCAGGGTCGCGCATGAGGTGTTTCTCCTGTGGGTGGCGGCGCACGGGAGATAGGCGGGGAGGCATGGGCGAGGTGGATCGGGAGGAGCGGGGCTCTTCTCCTCTCTAGCGGCGCGAGCAGGGGAACGAGAGAGAGGGGGGAACAAGGGGAGATGCTCGCTAGGGTTAAGGGTTGGGGCGAGCTGGGCCTTGGGCCATGGAGGAGTTGGGCTGCGGATGGGCCTAGATGGCCTGGTGGGCTCTCTCTCACTCTAAAAATGAAAAACAAAATAGACATGAGAAGGAAAAGAAAAGGATGTTAGAGGTGGAGCTTGAGCGGGAGGGTATTTTTCCCGGACTCGCAAAAATGCGCTTGTTCCAAGAAAAATGGTGTGGACAAGATTGCAGGAATTAAATTCAAAGTCATTTGAATTTAATTCAAATGGTTTGAACAAGGACTAGGATTTAGAAGTGTCCAAAAATGTTGAGATTTTTGGTGGAGCTCCGGAAAATGATGAAGGAAATTATGGGCAAGGTTGGAGACCAAGAATTGAGATAACAACGGCATGGGATATATTGCAAGTGGGTTATGGTTAATTCCTAATAAATGGAATAATTTTATTATAGCTCCCTAATAATAGTAGGAGACTTTGAATATGTTTTAAAGAGAAATCACCATGTGAATATCCCTTGATTTAAATGGATCGAAGATCCATACAATTTATTTAGATGAGTTTTAAAATTAATGATATGATGGCATGATGACATGATGCAATGCAAATGAAGCTAAGAAGAATGCAACAAACAAATACATCGCACGGCGAAACTCGGAATAGCTGGAAGTCTTCTGGAGCGTCGGTCTCGGGGCGTTACAGACATGCTCCCGGAGTTTGTGGTGTGGTCGGAGGCAGCTGCCGGCACCTCCCGCTTCTTTTCAGGTGAGTTGCCATCCTCAGGGCTCGACGGCCTCTGGCTGCAGGCTGACGGCTGCTGTAGCAGGGCCTCGTGGGTGGGGACTGAGGCCGCCGCCACGGGCAGCATGGTCCTGACCAGTGGCTGGCAGGCATTCGCTCGCGCACGAGGCCTGAGCGGGAGGTGCACCCTCCACTTCAAATACGACGGCCTAGCAACCCTCTTCGTGAGGGTGTTCAGGGAGGACGGCCGCCGCGTGCGGTGCTTCCCAGAAGACGGCAGCGGCGACGAGGGTGACGAGGGTGAACTTGGCCTTGGCGACGTCCACTCCTCCCCCCGCAGTGGCATCTCTTCCTCAGATGAGAGCTCGAGCAGTGGAGGCTACGACCAGCCCCCACATTGTCGAGCTCAGATCGAGGGCGGCGGTGGGTCATCCTGCCGCCATGCTCCGGTGAAGCTGGAGGGAAGCCTAGCATGAGCTCGAGGCTGCCGAACATGGACTCGAGACCTGCCGTGGCCTCGGGCCGCTTGCGGGTGAACTGGTGGAGCGCCGGGGCCACCTTGAGGTGCTACTTGAGGACGCAGCGCCAGCGCTGGATCCGCACGCCCTTGGGTCATTTCTTTTTAGCCTTTCCTTTCTTCTGCAATTCGAAAAAAGTAGTGTGTCCTGCTGGGATCTGTAATGAACTATGGCAGTTATGCCCCTTATAAAATGGTTATTATCTTAATGCCATGCCATGATGTCTGTACTCTGGGTAGGCAAGGGTAGAATAACTTAGCTTGGCGCGTTGGTAGGGGCTTTCCTCCTCATGAGGGCGAGACCCTTGGTGAGGGAGTCCTGGACTAAGGGGTGTCCCGATAGCCGAACTATCATCATCGGCCGGACTCCAAGACTATGAAGATACAAGATTGAAGACTTCGTCCCGTGTCCGGATGGGACTTTCCTTGGCGTGGAGGGCAAGCTTGGCGATACGGATATGTAGATCTCCTACCATTGTAACCAACTCTGTGTAACCCTAGCCCTCTCCGGTGTCTATATAAACCGGATGGCTTTAGTCCGTATGACGAACAACAATCATACCATAGGCTAGGTTCTAGGGTTTAGCCTCCTTGATCTCGTGGTAGATCTACTCTTGTAACACACATCATCAATATTAATCAAGCAGGACGTAGGGTTTTACCTCCATCAAGAGGGCCCGAACCTGGGTAAAACATCGTGTCCCTTGTCTCCTGTTACCATCCGCCTAGACGCACAGTTCGGGACCCCCTACCCGAGATCCACCGGTTTTGACACCGACATTGGTGCTTTCATTGAGAGTTCCTCTGTGTCGTCGCCAATAGGCTTCTTCGATCATCATCAGCGACGCAGTCCAGGGTGAGACCTTCCTCCCCGGACAGATCTTCGTATTCGGCGGCTTTGCACTGCGGGCCAACTCGCTTGGCCATCTGGAGCAGATCGAAATCTACACCCCCGGCCGTCAGGTCAGATTCGGAAGTTTGAACTTCACGGCTGACATCCGTGGGGACTTGATCTTCGATGGATTCGAGCCACAGCCAAGCGTGCCGCACTGTCACGATGGGCATGATTTAGCTCTGCAGCCGGACAGTACCCTGGAGGCCGCACTCGAGTCCGCTCCGATCTTCAATTCAGAGCCGGCTGCGCAGATCGAGGACGGTTGGCTGGACACCGCCTCGGGGGCTGCAACCTCTATGGCGATAGAGCCGAACACTAACCTTGTCCCTCATAAAACTCGTCACTCCGAGGTGCCGGACTCCTTGCCGGACGCCGAACCTCCCGCGCCCCCTCCAACCGAATCCGGTTGGGCGCCGATCATGGAGTTCATCGCCGCGGACATCTTTCAGCACTCACCTTTCGGCGACATCTTGAGTTCGCTAAAGTATCTCTCGTTATCAGGAGAGCCCTGGCCGGACTGCGGTCAGGATGGTTGGGATGCGGGCGACGAAGAAATTCAAAACCCACCCACCACCCACTTGGTAGCCACTGTCGACGATCTAACCGACATGCTAGACTACGACTCCGAAGACATCGCCGGTATGGACGACGATGCCGGAGACGACCAAGAACAAGTGCCTACCGGGCACTGGAAAGCCACCTCATCATATGACATATACATGGTGGATATCCCAAAGGATGGGAACGGCGAAGGAACAGCGGAGGATGACCCCTCCAAGAAACCGCCTAAGCGTCAGCGTCAGCGGCGCTGCTCTAAATCTCACCACAGCAAGAATGAAGATTCCGGCACCGGAGATAATAACACCCCAGACAGTGCCGAAGACAACCCACTCCAGCAAGATTCAGCACAGGAGGACGGAGACGCCAGCCCTCATGAGAGAGCGGCAGAAGAACAGGTAGAGGATTATATGCCTCCCTCCGGAGATGAGGCAAGCCTCGACGATGACGAATTCGTCGTGCCTGAGGATCCCGTCGAAGAAGAGCGTTTTAAACGCAGGCTTACGGCCACGGCAAACAGCCTCAAGAAAAAGCAGCAACAGCTTAGAGCTGATCAAGATCTGCTAGCCGACAGATGGACTGAAGTCCTCGCGGCCGAAGAGCATGAGCTCGAACGCCCCTCCAAAAGCTACCCTAAACGCAAGCTTCTCCCCCGATTAGAGGAGGAGGCATATGAACCTGCATCACCAGCAGACAATACGGCTGACCGACCACCCCGTGGTCGCGACAGAGAGGCCTCTAGGCCCTTCACTAGAACCGTACCCCGGCATCGCTCGAAAAGCACAAGGCCACAGGGGAACGCTCCGGACTTGCAAGATATATTGGAGGATAAGGCAAGACAATCAAGATCATCTATGGATCGCGTGGGCGCCCCATGATATGTGACGACAACCGTCGCACCGGACACAGTAAGTCCGGCCGGGCCGAACAAAATAGACAAAGCTCTTTTGAGCTCCGTTGTGACATCGCCCAATACAGAGGCGCCGCACACCCACTATGCTTCACAGATGAAGTAATGGATCATCAAATCCCCGAAGGGTTTAAATCCGTGAATATTGAATCTTACGATGGCACAACAGACCCCGCGGTTTGGATCGAAGACTATCTCCTTCACATCCACATGGCCCGTGGTGATGATCTTCACGCCATCAAATATCTCCCACTCAAGCTTAAAGGACCAGCCCAGCATTGGCTTAACAGCTTGCCAACAGAGTCGATCGGGAGTTGGGAAGACCTGGAAGCCGCATTCCTCGATAACTTCCAAGGCACGTATGTGCAACCACCAGACACTGATGACCTAAGCCACATAATTCAGCAGCCAGACAAATCGGCCAGACAATTCTGGACACGGTTCTTGACCAAGAAAAACCAAATCGTCGACTGTCCGGATGCGGAGGCCCTCGCGGCCTTCAAGCATAACATCCGCGACGAGTGGCTTGCCCGGCACCTGGGATAGGAAAAGCCGAAATCCATGGCAACCCTCACATCACTCATGACCCGCTTCTGCGTGGGTGAGGACAGCTGGCTAGCACGCAGCAACAACCTCAGCAAAAATTCTGGCAGTCCGGATATCAAGGACCGTAATGGCAGGTCGCGTCGCAACAAAAACAAACGCCGCATTAACAGCGATAATAGTGAACATACGGCAGTCAATGCCGGATTTAGAGGCTCTAAACCCGGTCAACGGAAAAAGCCATTCAAAAGAACTACTCCGGGTCCGTCCAATTTGGACCGAATACTCGACCGCTCGTGCCAGATACACGGCACCCCTGAAAAGCCAGCTAACCACACCAACAGAGACTGTTGGGTATTCAAGCAGGCAGGCAACTTAATTGCCGAAAACAATGACAAGGGGCTGCATAGCGATGACGAGGAAGAGACCCGACCGCCGAACAATAGAGGACAGAAGGGTTTCCCCCCATAGGTGCGGACGGTGAACATGATATATGCAACGCACATACCCAAAAGGGAGCGGAAGCGTGCACTCAGGGATGTATACGCGATGGAGCCAGTTGCCCCGAAGTTCAATCCATGGTCCTCCTGCCCGATCACTTTTGACCGAAGGGACCACCCCACCAGCATCCGCCACGGCGGATTCGCCGCATTGGTTTTAGACCCAATCATTGATGGATTTCACCTCACCAGAGTCCTGATGGACGGCGGCAGCAGCCTGAACCTGCTTTATCCGGATACAGTGCGGAAAATGGGCATAGACCCCTCAAGGATTAAACCTACCAAGACGACCTTTAAAGGCGTCATACCAGGTGTAGAAGCCAATTGTACAGGCTCAGTTACACTGGAAGTCGTCTTCGGATCCCCGGATAACTTCCGAAGCGAGGAGTTAATCTTCGACATAGTTCCATTCCGCAGCGGCTACCATGCTCTGCTCAGACGTACCGCGTTCGCAAAGTTCAACGCGGTGCCGCACTACGCATACCTCAAGCTCAAGATGCCAGGCCCTCGAGGAGTAATCACGGTCAACGGAAACACTGAACGCTCTCTCCGAACGGAGGACCACACAGCGGCTCTCGCGGCAGAAGTACAGTGCAGCCTCTTAAGGCAATTCTCGAGTCTGGCCGTTAAGCGACCGGACACAGCTAAACGCGCCCGGAGTAACCTACAACAAGACCACCTGGCACGTTCCGAGCACGCGTAGCAGTGCGGCCCCAACCCCAGCCCCTGCAAAACGTCAAGACAAGTCCTTCGCGTACACCATTACGCTCTGAAGATACCATGGGCATGGGGAGAGGGGCACGACCACGATAGGCCCAGAATGCGGCTCAACCACACCAGGGGCTCTCAAGTGTGTCGTTCTTTTTTTTCCTTTTTTTATTATTTTTACCCACAGGACTCCGTTCGTCAGAGGCCCTGTCCGGCAGCAGACCTGCCGAACTCACGATGCAACAGCCAGGGAAGGAGAAAGGCTACAACGAATATCCAGGTGGTCTCCATTACGAGCATTAAATCTGTTTTATACACCATTCCGCATCCTACCCCTGGAGGGGGACATGTTTAATAGTCCCACCCCTTGCTTATCGCACCATTTGTATCGTTCTGCATTTACGACAATTTTTCTTGAATAAGTAATGCAGCACCTTTTTGCTTCCAATTGCATTTCTTTCTTATACATATGTTCATTTATGACATGTTGCATCTATACATTTTGGTAAGGCTAAATACACCAGGGGCTTATGTTTCCCGCATCATGGTGTGATAAGTCCGAACACTTTCACAAGTGCGGCACCCCGAACTTATAGCATTATATGCATCGACTCCGAATCATGTCTTGGGTCAATAGTTGGGTTTGCCTGGCTCCCATGTTTTGGTACCTTACGTTTCGTTGTCGGCTAAGGTAGCACTAGGAGAACCACTACGATTGCGCCCCAGTTGAGCTGGGTGAGCGCCTCAGTGGAGAAAGCTAAAACTGACCGTCATGATGAGGCGAGAGCCGGTCGCTGTTCGAGAGGTTTTTTGTGAGTCCCTCAAGACTTATGCCGCTTAGAGCGAGGAGCCGGCTTTGTCCGGCCTAGGCGTGGATAGCGCCCCAAATTCGTCCTTCCGAAGACTAGGGGCTTCGCCGAAATTTAAAATTATAGAATTCTATGGCTAAGTGAGAGTGTTCAAGCATTATAAGTCCGGTTGCCTTGTTCGTTGTGTTGAGCGCCTCCCTAGATGGACCCAAATATGGGAACAAGAGTGCTCAAATTTATCCCGAACACCCCAGCACTCGTGGCATGGGGGCTAAAGCCGACGACTTGCCATCTCTCAGATTTGATAAACAGTCGCACAGAAGGTAATATTTTAAATTAAAACGCGTTGCTTAGCACATATGAACTAAGTTTTTCAGCGCACAGGATAACAAAATGCGAGTCTACTCAAATATTACATCTTTGGAGCACTCGCCCGCAATTGTGCGGGCACCCTTCAGCACACTCTTATAATACATCTCGGGCGTGCGATGCTCCTTGCCCTGCGGTGGCGCGTCCGTCACAAGCTTCTGGGCATCCATCTTGCCCCAGTGCACCTTTGCGCGGGCAAGGGCCCGACGGGCACCTTCAATACAGGCGGAGTGCTTGATGACTTCAACCCATGGACACGCATCCACCAGCCGCCACACCAGGCCGAAGTAGCTCCCAGGCATGGCCTCCTTCGGCCACAGCCGAACTATGAGGCCCTTCATGGCCTGTTCGGCCGCCTTGTGGAGCTCGACCAGCTGCTTCAGCTGGTCGCTAAGGGGCACCGGATGTCCGGCCTCAGCATACTGAGACCAGAAGACCTTCTCCGTCGAGCTCCCCTCCTCGGCCCGGTAGAACGCGGCAGCATCGTACACGCTGCGAGGAAGATCTGCGAACGCTCCTGGAGAGCTCCGAATTCGGGTAAGCAACAGGTAATTAACACTCACATGCTTACTTTGCATGAAAAATGCCTTACCCGCTGCTATTTTCTTCAATGCCTCGATTTCTTGGAGGGCCTTGTAGGCTTCGGCCTTAGCGGCTTTGGCACTCTCAAGAGCCGTTGCAAGCTCAGACTCTCGAGTCTTCGAGTCATGCTCCAGGCTCTCATGTTTTTTCACGAGATCCTGGAGCTCTTGCTCTACCTCCGCCACCCGCGCCTCCTGCTTCTCTTGCTCGGTGCGCTCCGCGGCCGCATTACGTTCGGCCGCGGCCACCACCTCCTTCAAGGTAGCCACCTCGTTAGTGGCCCTGCAATACCCACGTCATCCTTGTCATTCTTTTTGCAACCAAAATCCTTTTTTGTAAGGTACAATTTTAATAAGGTGTTACTCACCTTCCTTGTCCTCGCGCTGCTTCTTGGCACGGCCGAGCTCGTTCTCGGACCGCTCGAGGCTTTCCTTCAAAGTATTGACCTCCGCAGTCAGTGCGGCAAAGGTCAGCAGCGCAGCCTGCAACCCCATATTGACATATTTTTTATGACTCCTGCGTATATCTTTTTAGATCCTCAGTCCGGCTTTTCTTTCCGAACACCGAACCGAGCATCAGGGGCTACTGTCTATGCAGTACTATTTTAAATATATCAAAATTCTTACCTCAAAGCCTGTTAGAAGGCTGCTACAGGCTTCGGTCAGCCCGCTCTTGGCGAGCTGCACCTTCTGAATCACCGCACTCATAACAGTGCGGTGTTCCTCTTTGATGGAGGCGCCATTGAGCGCCTCCAGCAAGCTATCCGGCGCCTCCGGTTGGACGGAGGCTGCCGGCGTCATGGTCTTGCCCTTCTTGCGAAGGGGCCGCCCGCCGGACTCCGGAGCCACTATGGGTTCCGGGGCCGAGTCCGGTGCAAAGTCCGGGAGGTTGTCCTGCGACACCTCCAGGGCCTCCTCCTCCTGGCGGGTACCTTCCCGGGATCCCACCTCGGCATCGTCCGCATCACGGGGGGTGGAGGCGGTCGGAAGAGAATCCATATCCGACGCACCTAAGGACCCGCTCGACGAAGCGGGAAGATCATCCTTGGGCGGACTGCAGGGTTGTATGCGGCATTAAAAGGACACTATGTGGCAAAAAGAAAAAACCATGAAGTTATTCGGGAGTCTGGATACTCACGATCTTGCCAGGGGCTTGGCCCTTGGAGGCCAGTCCTCTTCGTCGTCGCTGGCGTTGGCAGAGCAGTCCGGGGAAAGAGTTTTTCCCTTCTTGGACCCTTCGGCCTCCCTCGTTGGGGAGGCCTTCCTTTTCCTCCCTCCCCCTGCTGGGGGAGAGGCTTTCTTCTTCTCCTCCTCACCTTTGTGAGAGGAGTCTGCCTCGGAGTCATCATCCGATAGCACCTGAAAACGGGAACTCTTCTGATTCCCCGTGGCCTTCTTCTTGGCCTTCTTCTCCGGCACCACGTGGGGTGCCGGAGCCAGCAGCCCTGTTAGGCGGGCGTCCGCTGGGTCCTCTGGCAATGGGGCCGGACAGGTAGTTTGCTCGGCCTTCGCCAGCCAGCCCTGTCAAAGGAAAGGGAGTTTAGATCCCGCATAGAGTCAAACTATGGAAAACCAGCATCTCGTAAAGGACAAAATCACTTACCTCGTCAGCTGGACGCTGCGAGCTGAATCCGCGATCTTCGGTAGCGGATGCGGGAGCCTCGGCGCCCTTGAACAGCACCTTCCAGACATCTTTGTACGTAGTGTCGAAAAGCCCGCTCAAAGTCTGGTGCTGCGCCGGATCGAACTCCCACATGTTGAAGCCCCGTCGTTGGCACGGGAGAATCCGGCGGATGAGCATGACCTGGACTACGTTGACAAGCTTGAGCTTCTTGTCCACTAGCTTTTTGATGCAGGCTTGGAGTCCGGTCAGCTCCTCCGAATCACCCCAAATCCGGCCGCTCTCTTTCCAGGAGGTGAGCCGTGTGGGGATGCCAGATCTGAATTCGGGGGCCGCCGCCTCCGCACTCCGCTTGGCTGCCCTTCACAACCTTCGGCTTGACACTGAAGGTCTTGAGCCACAAGCCGAAGTGGGGCTGGATGCAGAGGTAGGCCTCACACACGACGATAAACGCCGAGATATTGAGGATGAAATTCGGGGCCAGATCATGGAAATCCAGGCCGTAGTAAAACATGAGCCCCCGGACAAAGGGGTGGAGTGGGAAGCCCAGTCCGCAGAGGAAATGGGGAAGAAATACTACCCTCTCATGGGGCCTGGGGGTGGGGATGAGCTCTCCCGCGTCGGGGAGCCAATGCACGATGTTGCTGGACAAATATCCGGCGCTGCGCAGCTTCTGGATGTGCCCCTCCGTGACGGAGGAGGCCATCCACTTGCCTCCCGCTCCGGACATAATTGGAGAAGGTTGAGGTGAGATGTGCGGACTTGGGCGCTGGAGCTCGAGTTCGCAGAGATGGATAAGCCAAGGAGGAAGAAGGCGCAGGTAAAAGGGTTGGATCTTTATCCCCTTATATGGGCGGACGGAAACATGTGTCCCCACCGGCTTGATAAGACTCGCTTATCTCCCAAGCGCCGCAATTAATGGCGCGGTTGGGTTACCCACGTCCGTATTGATGGGAATCCCGGAATAAGGGGAGCACGATCTCTGCTTCGACAAGACGGTCCAAGGAAACCGCTTCGCTAAACACGCTGAGGTGGTACAATAAAAACGATTCAAGTAAAGGCTTGGTAGTGGTGTGATGTCAAGCCACCAAATACGTCAGCAGATCGAACTTGTGTAAATATTATTTTCTCTACGGTGGTGCGTGGAATTTATTTTGCAGAGCCGGACACTATCCTGGTGTTCACAATCTTCCATAAATTATTCGGAGGAGGAACCCGCCTTGCAATGCCGAAGACAATATGCGCGTCGGACTCATTGTCATTGAAGCCTGGTTCAGGGGCTACTGAGGGAGTCTTGGACTAGGGGGTGTCCGGATAGCCGAACTATCATCAGCGGCCGGACTCCAAGACTATGAAGATACAAGATTGAAGACTTCGTCCCGTGTCCGGATGGGACTTTCCTTGGCGTGGAGGGCAAGCTTGGCGATACGGATATGTAGATCTCCTACCATTGTAACCGACTCAGTGTAACCCTAGCCCTCTCCGGTGTCTATATAAACTGGATGGCTTTAGTCCGTAGGACGAACAACAATCATACCATAGGCTAGCTTCTAGGGTTTAGCCTCCTTGATCTCGTGGTAGATCTACTCTTGTAACACACATCATCAATATTAATCAAGCAGGACGTAGGGTTTTACCTCCATCAAGAGGGCCCGAGCCTGGGTAAAACATCGTGTCCCTTGTCTCCTGTTACCATCCACCTAGACGCACACTTAGGGCCCCCCTACCCGAGATCCATCGGTTTTGACACCGACACTTGGCATCTGGTGGAGCCCCATTCCTGGCGACTCGGGATGCGCTTCAGGCCTTGGGAGGTGTTGTAGACCCACTGCTGAGCTGTTTAGAGAAAAAGAAAGCTTGTCTAGCACCTCGTTCCTTTTTGTGCGAGCCCCCTGTCATAGGTTAGCTGTGGCTTAATGCACCGCATCGCGCTGCCCGAGGGGCACATACATGAGGGGGTGTTGGTGCCTGTGAGCTTGATCGAGGGCTGCTCGCGAGGATAAAGCCGAAGCACTGGGGCAATGGGGTTCGGCACGGTGTGCCAAGCGAGGGCAGGCCCGTGCGCACACACCTGCCTAGCCCCCACACACGAAGCGCGCGAGGAAGAGCGATGGGCAACTGCCGCACCTTCCCGGCCCCCAGGCTAAGAACGAACCAAACAGGAGGAGAAAAATCCAACTTGGCGAAACAAAAAACGAAAGCACCAACTCCACTAAAGATCACTAAAAGATTTCGAGCAACTTCGGAAAGCAAATGAACAGCCGCGTACGGCACCTAATCTAGTCTTCTCACCAGCGCGGAGCTAAGTGTTTCCACTAAGACGTGGGAGGGAGCCCCGTGAGGCCCTAGGGCGGCTCTCAGGAGACTCCGGAGCGTGTACATCCCCACTCATTATTACGTGAGAGTGTCACGAGCGGAGACCTTCACAGGCCGGAGCCTGGCTTCATGGGTAGAACTTCCGGAGGTGCTGGATGTTCCAGACGTTCTAGATGGGGACCCCATCCTGTGTCTCCAGGCGCGCAGTGCCAGGCCTGGAGACATGGGCAATCCTAAACATGCCCTCCCACATGGGAGAGATCTTGTGCTGCCCCTACCTGGAGAGCACTCACCTCAGGATGGGGTCGCCTACCTCCAATGTCCTGGAGCGAACACTGCGGTAGTGGTACCGCCGCAGCACCTGCCGGTACCTTGCTGCTCGGAGCGAGGCTTGACAGTGGCCTTCCTTCCCTAGCACGAGATCCATATCCCGCGTGGCGTCCTGATGTGCCTTGTAAAACGCTAGGACCCACGTGGAGAGATGCTTGACCTCGTGTGGGAGAACTGCTTCATCTCCGTAGACGAGGAAGAATGGCGTCCCTCCCGTTAGCTTGGTCGCGGTGGTGCGGATGGACCACCACACGGACTGGGGCTCGTCGAGCCAACCCCTGCCGCAGGCCTCGAGCTTCTTCTTGAAGGTCCTTGCCTTGAGGCCCCTCAGGACCTCGGCGTTGGCCCACTCGGCCTGGCCGTTGCTCCTGGGGTGCGCCACTAA
The DNA here is from genome assembly GCF_002162155.2 of Triticum dicoccoides. Lineage (NCBI taxonomy): Eukaryota > Viridiplantae > Streptophyta > Magnoliopsida > Poales > Poaceae > Triticum > Triticum dicoccoides. Next base: position 604,948,950 of record NC_041383.1, read on the forward strand.
GGCGTAGCATATCTGCCTTCCAAGGTTAGCACAATATTTTTTGAAAAGGTGCTAGTGAACTGCGAGCCGTTGTTGGTGATGATGCGGTTAGGGACCCCAAATCGGCTCACAAGGCCCTGGATGAACTTGACGGCTGATCCAGCTAGGATGGTGCGGACGGCTTCTACCTCCGCCCACTTGGTGAACTTGTCGATGGCGATGTAAAGGTAGAGGTAGCCCCCTGGCGCTCGATGAAATGGCCCCAAGATGTCCAGCCCCCATACCGCGAACGGCCATGTGAGTAGGATAGTCTGGAATAGTCTGGAGGCCCTGCACAGGCTGGTGGATTTGCTTGGCATGGAACTGCCATGCTTCGCAGGAGCGCACCAGCTCAATGGCGTCCTTGAGTGCAGTGGGCTAATAGAAGCAACTGCGGAACACCTTGCCCACAATGGTGCATGATGAGGAGTGATGTCCGCAATCCCCACCATGTATGTCCGCTAGCAGCTCAAGGCCCTGCTCCTTGGAGATGCATCATAGCGAAACGTCATTGGGCCTCTTGTGGTACAACTCACCTGTCGGTGGAAACGACACCTCTAGGATCAAAACGGGATCCCTGCTATGGTTGCGGGGCGTGGGGTTGAGAGGGGAGTAGGACCAGAGGCCAATTCAGAGTACACAGGGCGTTTATCCAGGTTCGGGCCGCAATGTGCATAACACCCTACTCCTGCCTAGAATCTCTATTTGAGTGTTCTTGTTGTTCTTGAGCTAGCTACAATGACTGTAACTTGTCCAAGGGTCTGAATCCTTCTCCTGGATGCCTTGGGCCTCCTTTTATAGGCAAGGGGATCGCCACAGTGGCACACAGGAGGTGGCATCGGTGTACTGTAGTTAAGTCTATCTCTAGTCATACAAAACAAGGTGCATTAAATGCGAACCAACATCCCGTCTATCACAGCTCCACCCTGCTTCGACACGCGTCCGAGCCAGCAAGGCACATGGTGCCATGTAGGCTAGCAGGCAGCTGAGGTGGTGCGGTGGAGAAGTCTTCACGAAGATTTGCATGCCACCATGTTGGCATGCGCTAAGTTGGCTTGAAAGCCTCACATCGACATGCAAGCACCTGCCTAGCTGGTGGGCTGGCAGCTGCATGGGGAGTGGGGGCAGGATCGTGGCGGGCGTGGGCCTAGTCGTAGATGTCACAGACGTCCTCAGCAAGGGCCTTGCCGGGGCCCCGGCAAGGGTCTTGCCGCAGCGTTGTAGTCGTCACTGGCAAGGATGTTGCCGGAGGCCTTGTGCACTTCCTTGGCAAGGATCTTGCCGAGGTTCACTGCCTTCTGTTCCTCCTCTGATTTGGAGTGTCTCTTGTCTCCACAAAGATCTGCATGCCACTACAGAGGTGCCTCCCGAGCCCTGGTTCCAATGAAGTTGGGAACCTTGGGCAAAAGGGTGGCGCGTTCTGAGTGCGTGGAGCTGGGCAAGTTGCCCCAGCAAGACTCTTGTCGGGGCCACGGAAGCTGCCCCGGCAAGGCTCTTGCCGGGGAGAATCGCCTTGCCCTCTTGGTACTCTGGTCTTGGCGCTGTGTCGATTGTTCTACGGCTTTAACCCCTTTCCCCTTGCCCTACTTAGCGTGGCAGTGGTCGCGCGGCTCCGACTGCCCGTGCACTTGGTAAGGGGTACAAAGTAGTGCCCCTTCTTTAGTACACCAATAGGAGCCCCCCCGGCCTGGGCCACACATAAGCACGGTGCGTTTGTTGGGCTAGGCCCAAAAATAGTGCGCGGGCAGGCAGGGCGGTTTTTACCGCAGTAACTTTTCGCCCATTGCGCTTCCCCACGACCTGCGTTGAATGCGTGACGTGGGGGTTGCACGCGCGAGTGATCGAAGCATGCTGGCGTCATTTGCGGCGAACAGTAAGGAGGCGGCGTGCGTGTCTCTTTGAGACCACAGGGCTGCTGCTCATTTACTTTTCGTACCTGGGAACCGTCGCTCCACGCGTCCCATTACGCCTGTCCCTCGTGCCACATACGCCGCATGCACAGTGCAGGGCGAGTGACATGTGCGCGTAATACAGGAAGACATGCACACGTGGGTTGATACCCACGCGCCTTCAATTGGGCGGGGAGGGCGGTCGACGGCTTCGCACGCTGTCACCTTAATGAGCTAGATTGGCCGAAAGGGGCGGCCGAGCCCTGCGCCTGCCCCTTTATAAAGAGGGGAGCGGGAGGAACGGCGCCTCTCAGTTCTTCACCATCTGCCTCTCCCCATCTCTGCTCCTTCCTCTCTTCTATCATGGCGACAGGCCGTGCTGATGCTTCATCAGTGGCGGCGAGGGTCTCTGCTCGACAATGCGTCACCCCTCCCCAAGAGCCTGTGGTGGTGGAGCCGACCATGAGGGGAAGGGGGAGGGGGAGAGGCCAAGGCCGCCGCGGTGCTCGGGGAAGAGGAGGACGGGGCAGCGCATCGGCCTCGCCTCCGCCAGCGGACCTTCCCCCAATGGAGGGCCACGTCGGGCACAACCCTTACGAGTTCTTCATCAGGTTGCGCCCGCCGGCGCACCCTCGTCTTCGTCTCCCGACTCCGTTTGCTCGGGAGATGGAACTGGACCCACCACAGGCGCTGAGGCTGCACATGAGAGGTTGCGGGAATAACGGCACATGGGCCGATGTCGACTTCCCAGCCCCCCACGTCATGTATCTTCACCGTGGGTGGAAGACCTTTGCCCGCATCCATAGCCTGACGCCGGGGCTCATTCTCTACTTCAAGTGGATGGAGAACGGGCCGCTCTCCGTAAACGTCTTTGGAGTCCTTGGCACTCGCCTAAAGTGCTGCGGTGGAGAGCTCCTCCGACGATGAAGATTCTTCCTCGAGCGAGAGTGACGAGGAGGACAGCGGTAGCGACGACGAGGGTAGTGGGCGGCGGGACGACGGATCTGACTAGGCGTCGAGCGCGCCGCTCCGGGGCAGCACCGGCGACCCCATCATCCGTGTCGCCGGCTCCTTGAACTTCTCGGGGTCGCCTCCTTGGGCGGCTGGCGTGGGGAGGCCTGAGAAGTGAAGAAGGCGGGTGGCGGGCCGTCAAGTCGGAGTACGTTAGCACCGACGCCTTCATAGCGTATTGATGGACCGCTGCCTCATCTTCCAGTTCTTCCTCCGGCGCCATCACCGCCAGCCCTCTCCTAGGCGACCGTCGTCATGTTCTCTTCGCGCCTTCTGCTACTCGTACCTCGCCTAGGCGCTCCTTCTGCCCTTCCCACTCTCTTGCCGCATTTCCTGAGGAGAGGGACAAGAAGGGGATTACGGGCACCTTATCTTTTTTTCAGCTTGTAAGCCTACGGGCCTTAGTTAGATATAAAACCTGCAATCCCCTTGCTCATGTATACATTCCGTATGATTTGTACCTGTATGGGGCGTATTAATGAAAAAGGGGCGCTTGCCGGGTCCTTTGTGTGTGAGCCATGCCCATACCAAGGAACAAGCCCTTGTTATTTTCTGTATAAACAAAGTCTCCCAGCAACAGGCCTTGTCGCTCCCTTACTTCGTTCAGCTGCACTCAGGTTTTCAGCGGAGGCAGTGATGAAATAAAGTTAGGCCCTACGCCTGTTACCTTGCTGCCGCAGCTACAACCAGATTCTGCCCCAAGAAATAATTTCTTTGGTACAGGAAAAAAGGAGCACGGTAGCCTAGGAGCAAGACGAGGCTTCATATGCCCCTAGTTTCATATGGGAATGCAAGACAGGGGATGAAAAACTTATCTGGATCTGCGGTCCCCCTGGCAGCGTTGGCTTGCCGGGGTTGGACCCTTATGTCCTCAGCCGCCGGCAACCCTAGCCTGCCGGGGTCGGAGCGCTAGCTTGTTTTCCTCATCTCCATATGGCTAAGAAGATTTTCTCATGTATCCTGTGGACCAAAAAGGACGGAGAGGAACAAAGAGACGCAAACTCGACCTCTAAGCAAGGGGTTACTCGCCGCTAAGCACTATCAACCCTAACTGAGGAGGAGACTCAACCTAGCATGCATGCTATAACGTAGGGTGCCAGCGCTTCGTTTATTTATGCTCAGGGTCTGTGCCTGGCTTTGTACAGAGGGTTACATGCCTTGCCGGCAAGGCTTGTACAAAAGGTGGCCTGCCGGGAGGCCCAGCAGCCGCGCCTTATGGGTAATACTTGTGAAGATGCTCGATGTTCCAGGAGTTGCTCACTTGAATGGCATCTTCGGTCTCCAGGCGGACTGTGCCAGGCCTAGTGACTCATGTTACCCGATAAGGGCCTTCCCACTTTGGCGTCAACTTGTTGGAATTCTTGGTCGACTGAACGTGCCAAAGAACAAGGTCGCCTTCCTCAAAGCTTCGGGCATGAACCTTGTGACTATGATAGCGGCGCAAAGCTTGCTTGTAGCATGCTGCTCTCACAGCTGCCCGAAGATGATCTTCCTCAAGGACCGTCGCGTCATCTTGCCGCAATCTCTCTTGCTCAAACTCATCATAAGCGAGCACTCATGGTGACATGTATATGAGTTCCATGGGGAGAACTGCTTCTGCCCCGTAGACCGGGGCAAAGGGTGTCTGGCCGGCGGCTCGATTAGGCGTCGTTCTGATGGACCAAAGAACCGCCGGAAACTCATCAATCTAGCGCCTTCCACTCTTGCGCAGCTTGTCAAAAGTCTTTGTTCTTAAGCCTCGCAGAACTTCAGCATTAGCTCTCTATGCTTGGTTGTTGCTTCGTGGGTGTGCAATGGAGGCAAAACAGACCTTGCTGCCGAGATCCTCGATGTATTGCATGAAGGTGTGGCTTGTGAACTATGTGCCGTTGTCGGTGATGATCCTGTTGGGTACACCAAAACGAAAAACTAGCCCCTTGAAGAACTTGATGGCTGACTACGCTGTCACCTTCCTCACTGCTTCCACCTCAGGCCACTTTGTGAACTTGTCGATTGCAACGTACAAGTACTCAAAGCCCCTGACGACACGAGGGAACGGGCCCAATATGTCGATCCCCCAGACCGAGAAGGGCCAGGAGAGAGGGATGGTCTGAAGGGCTTGAGCTGGTTGATGAAGCTTCTTTGAATGGAACTGGCACGCTTCACACTTGGTTACTAGTGCCGTCACATCCTGGAGGGTAGTGGGCCAAAAGAAACCCTGCCAGAAAGCCTTGCCGGCAAGGGCCCTCGACCCTACGTGGGAGCCACATATGCCCCCATGTATCTCTGCCAACAGCTCCAGTCCTTCCTCCCGGGGAATGCATTTCAGCTTGACGCCGTTTGGCCTTTTTATGTACAGAACATTGTCAATGAACTGATACAGAGCAGACCGACGGGCCATTCTCTCTGCTTCTTCCCGCTCCTCACGAAGTTCCCCCATTTGAAGGAATCAGATGGTATGTTGTGCCCATGCCGGAGCCTAAGGCTCGACGGCAAGGACTAAAGGCGTCTCCTCTGCCGTGGGAGCTGTCGTCTCCATGGCCAGGCCTTGCCACCCTACCGGAGTCGATGGCCCTTCGGCAGACTCAGTGTCCCTGGCAGCATCCTTACCGGCGGCCGTAGGGAGCTCGGCGGGAAAGTACTTGCCAGGGCCTGATTTCCTTCGCTTGTTCTGCTCTGTTGATGGTTCCACGGATGGTTGAGTCAGCCGAAGCACAAAGGTACCTGGTTCCACAGGTAGTTTGAAGGCAGTGCGCTTTGACAGGTAGTCGGCGATCTCGTTCTCCACTCGGGGAACGTGCTCCGCCTGTATACCATCAAAACGCTCCTCCAGCTTCCTCATCTCATCCACGTAGGCCTCCATCAACGGACTCTAATAATCCTTATTAACCTGCCTGATGATGAGCTAGGAATCACATCTGAGAATGAGCTTTTTGACTCCGAGGTCTGCTGCGATCTTGAAACCGGCAAGCAATCCCTCGTACTCGGTGGTATTGTTCGTTGACATCTCCCTGGGGAAGTGCATCTGGACGACATACTTGAGGTGCTCTCCAGTGGGTGCGACAAGCAGCACACCAGCACCGGCGCCTTGTAGCGAGAAGGCCCCATCAAAGTATATGACCCAGTTGTGACTTGATTCCTTGCCGGGGAGAGTGGTCTCCTAGACATCTTTGTCGGTCATCGAGGTCCATTCCGCGATGAACTCTGCCAAAACTCTGCTCTAGATTGCTGATGTACTCTCAAACTTCAAACCGAAACTTCACAGCTCCAAGGGCCACTCCACAATCCTTCCCGTCGCATCTGGGTTAAGCAATATCCGTTGCAACGGGAGGCGGGTGACAACAGTGATCTCGTGCGCTTGGAAGTAATGACGCAGCTTCCTCGAGGCCATAAGGAGGTCGAAGAGCAATTTCTGCACACCAGAATACCTTGACCTAGCCCCCTGCAAGAGGGAGCTATCAAAGTAAACTAGGTGCTGCATCATCTTCTTCTTCTGCACCCCTTCACCTAGTTGCGTGAGTCCTGTCTCGCTGGCATCAGACTCTGCCGGGTGCCCCACCTTGCCGGGATCAAGTCCTACTGGGGGGAGCCCTGGCTCGGCGTCCACCAGGTCCGCCACCACTTCTGTCTTCTCATCAACCTCCCTCGCGCCACTAGTGCGGCACTAACCACTTGATTCGTCACTGCTAGATACAGGAGCAACAGCTCCCGTGGCTTAGGCGCAACCAGTATGAGCGTAAAGGAGAGGTACTTCTTCAAATCTTGTAGCCCTGCCTCGGCCTCTGGGGTCCACTCCATTGGGCCTGCCTTTTTCAAAATTTTGAAAAAGGGAGGGGAACGCTCAGCGGACCTGGAGATGAATCTGCTCATGGCGGCAATGAAGCCAGTGAGCCGACACACATCCTTGATCCGCTTAGGTGCCTCAATCTGCTCGATGTCCTTGATCTTGTCGGGATTCACCTCTATCCCACGCTGCAACACAAAGAACCTGAGAAGCTTGCCGGAAGGCACGCTAAAAACACACTTCTCAGGGTTCAACTTGAGATTGATCTTGTGCAGATTTGTGAACGTTTCCTCCAAATCCTGCACCAGTGTTGCCTTGTCCTTGGTTTTGACCACTATATCATCCATATAGGCTTCCATATTTCTATGGAGCTGGGGCTCAAAACCAATTTGGACCACTCTTGCAAAAGTCGAGCCAGCACTCTTCAACCTGAAAGGCATCCGCAAGAAGCAATACATACCACATGGGGTGATGAATGTCGTATTCTCTTCATCTTCTTTTCACATGAAGATCTGATGATATCCGGAGTAGCCGTCGAGGAAGGACAACAAATCACACCCGGCCGTGGAGTCAACAATCTGGTTGATGCATGGTAACGGGAAGGGGTCTTTTGGACACACTTTATTGATAACCACATTGGGTGGAGTACCCCCCCTCACCAAGCTTGCTTCTTCTAGCTTTATGATATCTTCCATGATGAATTCTTGCCTTTCTAGAGCTTGCTTCCTGACCTTATGCTTGTCGGGCCGCGCATGAGGATAGATAGCAAGATGGTGCTCAATCACTTCCCTGGGAACACCGGGGATGTCGGAGGCTTGCCATGCAAACACATTGACATTCGCCCGCAGGAAAGCGACGAGCTCGCCTTCCTATTTGCTATCAAGGGAGGAGCTTATGGTGAAAGCCCCTCCCGTGCCATCCTCCTCGACGGACACCTTCTTGGTCTCTAGTGGCGCAGCTCTGGACTTCTTGCTCTTGCCGATGGAGCTCTCCGGCACGTCCTCCGCGGGAGCACAACACTCCAAAGAGGTGCACTTGCCGGGGTGGGTGCAAGAGGTCCTACCGGTTATCTTGCCCACCGAAGCTCTATTGGTAGGACCAAGTGCCTTGGCAGCGGTCACTGCAACTGCTTGCCGATAGAGTTGATCTGCGCAAATCAACGCGTCTTTGTTGTCGGAGGGGGCGGTGATGATGGTCATCGGCCATGGCACCTTCAGCGTGTTATAGGCGTAGTGTGACACCGCCATGAACTTAGCTAGTGCCGGGCGGCCGAGGATCCCGTTGTAGGGCAAGGGGATCTCGGCGACGATCCTCTCCGTCCTGTAATTCAGCTCACTTCCAAATGTCACGGGTAGCATGACCTTTCCCTTTGGTTGGCTCCTTCCCGGGTTAACCCCTTGAAACATGCCCGTTTCATCGAGGTCTCCATCAGGAATCTGCAGCCTCTTGATCACGACTGGCGAGATTAGGTTTAGGCCGGCCCCGCCATCGACCAGCAGCTTTGTCACTTTGAGGTTGCATATTGTTGGCGAAACCAACAACGGCAAGCACTCGACCGCTATTGTGCGATCAGGGTGGTCCTCGGCGTCAAAAATGATAGGCGTGCTGGACCACTTTAGTGGCTTTTGAGCGTCAACCGATGGCTCCGCCGCTACAATCTCTCGTGCCCACTTCTTGAGTTGGCGGTGGGAGGTGTGCAACGAGACGCCATAGTCAACGCACATGGCCTCTGTAGCTTTCTGTAAATGATGGTCACTAGACTCATCGTCCTCGTCATGATCATCGTCTTCCTGTTTCTTGTCACGGCCCCTGGCGGGCCTCTCTTGCTGGTTTTCCTTGCCGCCGCGGCCTCCTTGGCCTCCACACTTCTTGTCAGACCCTCTGGTACCGTATTGCCCCTTCTCCTTGTCCCGCCGCTCGTACTTAGCCTTTTGCTTTTCAGCAAGCAGCTCGACTTGCCGGCAGTTCTGGAGGTCGTGGCCTTTGGTGTAGTAGATCTTACAGTACTGCTTGTTGGAGCTCCCCGGCTTATCGGTAGCCGCCAAGGCTCGGCAAGCGGCACCCCCGGCAACCTCCTTGCCGGGGTCGCATGCCTTGGCCTTCTTGGCAGCACCGGTGTCGTCGGACCCCTCGACAGCAAGTACTGTCTTGCCCTTGCGCTTCCTGTTATGATGTCGCCCCTTCTTCGCCGGAGCGGCGGTGTCGTCTGTGGAGTCGGTTTCCGCGCCGACGTCCTCGTCGGGGTACTTCCTCCCTTCCTCAGCCCGGGCACACCTGTCGGGCAGAACATAGAGTTCGGCCACGTCCCTGACCTTGTTCATTGCCAGCTCTTCATGCATCTTGCAATTGCGCACATTTTGGTGAAATGCGCTGATCACGGCGGCAGGATGAACGTCTAGGATGTTGTATGGCACCTGGCTGATCCTCTGGATGTACTTGCGCAGGCTTTCTCCTTCCTTCTAGGGAATAATGTGCAAATCACTCGCCTGGCCATGAGCTTGATGGCCTCCTGTAAAGGCGCCAACAAACTCATGACACAAGTCTGACCAAGAAGAAATGGAATCGACCGACAAGTGCATCAACCACGACATGACGTTGGGCTTAAGTGCCAATGGGAAATAATTGGCAAGCACCTTGTCGTCGCGCGCCCCAGCGGCCTGCATCGCGATGGTGTAGATGCTGAGGAACTCCGACGGGTGAGTCTTGCCGTTGTACTTCTCGCCCACGTCGGGCTTGAACGTGCGGTGGGAGGACCACTGGAACTGCCGCAACTCACGGGTAAAGGCCGGGCAACCCACCTCGTAAGGTAGGCTACCGTAGCCTCCCGAAGTCAGGAGGTCCACTACGGGTCCCGCCCGCCTGTCCGATTGGTGGCGCGCATTGCGCCGGCGCTTGATAGTGGTCCGAGCATCTTCACGAGCTCGCTCCTGAAGAACTTGGCGTTGATTGTGGTGGGTCCGTGGGTCGGATGACGCTACCGACATATTGTCACGAGCGTCACCACGACGGACCGGCGCTTGCGGTGGCTGGTGCGGGGGAGGATAGTGCATCGTGGCAGCATCTCCCCCGGCCCCTGCTCTGCTGGGATGTGGTGGCCCTATGGAGCGCCGGTCCATGGGCATCGCTGGTTGTGGCTCGTCCCTATTGGCGTTGCCGACGAGACGCCGGACGGTGGCTCTCCACTCCTCGAGCTTCTCCGTAATAGGAGGTAAATAAAGGAGCAGTTGCACGCGCGCCAAAGCTTCTGCTAGCATGGGTGGTGGCAAAAGCTGCATGGATCGTGATGCGTTCCGACCTCTGACCACGTCAAAGGAAGCTCTATCACGGTCCTGCGGCTGTGTGCCATTCCCGCTAGCGCTCCGGCGTGTGTGCTAGCCTTCTTCGCCCCGCGAATGGTGAACGGGGCTCTTCCCACGGCGGCGGCCGGGATCCTCAATGTGGCGATGTTGCTCGTCACGCGCAACTTGAGAGTAGCGCATGGTGGGTGCCGACATGGGCGCCTTGGAGGTCGCCTTGCCACCAGCTGGTGGTACAGCAACGGCTGTGGAGGGCCCCACGCCGCCTGCGGGGGGCACAACTCCATCTCTGGATCCGGTGATGCGCGACTCATCGCTCTGTTCGCGAGCGGCGCCGCTCGCCATGGCCTGGCTGCCAGAGCGATGCGGGTATTCGTGGGGCGCGCCCCGGGTCCTGTCCGCGATGGGTCCACTCCCCGCCTGCACTGGTACAGGCGGTCTGGCTCCTGATGAGCCGATCGCCATTGTCGTCTTCTTCTTGGGAGCCATGGTGACGAAGAACTGCTAAACTAACTCCCGAACCAGATTCTCTCAACAAACAAGGCCCCCTACCTGGCGCGCCAAAGATGTCGGTGGAAATGACACCTATGGGATCAAAACAGGATCCCTGCTACGGTTGCGGGGTGCGGTGTTGAGAGGAGAGCAGGATCGGAGGCCAATTCAGATCACACAGGGCGTTTACCCAGGTTCAGGCCGCGACGTGCGTAACACCCTACTCCTGCCTAGAATATCTATTTGAGTGTTCTTGTTGTTGTTGAGCTAGCTACAATGAGTGTAACTTGTCCAAGGGTCCGAATCCTTCTCCTGGATGCCTTGGGCCTCCTTTTATAGGCAAGGGGATCGCCACAGTGGCACACAGGAGGTGGCATTGGGGTACTGTAGTTAAGTCTATCTCTAGTCATACAATACAAGGTGCATTAAATACGAACCTACGTCCCGTCCGTCGCTGCTCCACCCTGCGTCGACACGCGTCCGAGCCAGCAAGGCGCATGGTGCCATGTAGGCTAGCAGGTAGCTGAGGTGGCGCGGTGGAGAAGTCTTCACGAAGATTTGCATGCGACCATGTTGGCATGCGCTGAGTTGGCTCGAAAGCCTCACGTCGACATGCAGGCGCCTCCCTAGCTGGTGGGCTGGCAGCTGCATGGGGAGTGGGGGCGGGATCATGGCAGGCGCGGGCCTAGTCGTAGATGTCACAAACGTCCTCGGCAAGGGCCTTGCCGGGGCCCCGACAAGGGTCTTGCCGCGACGTCGTAGTCGTCCCCGGCAGGGATGTTGCCGGAGGCCTTGTGCACTTCTGTCACATCCCTAGTTCTGGTATGACCTAGACTAGCTAGTCATTTGTGCATCATGTTTAAATTCCATTTAAATTTGAAATGAGGATTTGTGAAACCCTCAGAATCATTTCTGGAAATGACCTAGATAAAAATTTCTCCAAAAAGGTCCAAGAAAATGCTCATGTTGCTCTCTGAAAATATTAGACAGAGATAAAAATCAAACCAATATTTTTAGGAGCTCATAAGTATTTATTTTGGGCATTTGGAATGAATGCATAATTATTTGCATTGGATATATATTTGTTATATATAATATATATGTCCAAACATTATGCCATTTATTAAGGAGCTCTGGAATAATATAACTAGCTTCTATAAAAATTGGCATAAGAAAATAAAATGGTTTAGTATTTTTATTAAACCAAACAAATGTCAGAAAAATAGAAAAGAGAAACAAATAGGAAAAGGGAACCTACCTAGAGCTTACCTCCCTGTGTAGCCCGTTACTGTGCAGCCCAGCAGCAGCCCAGCCCGCCTCCTCCTCTGTCGTCTTCCTCCCCCTCGCCCAAGCAGTTGCGTGCCCGCGCCACAGCCGGCCGCGGCCACGCGCCCGGCCACCTCCTGCTTCCTCCTTGTCGATCTGGATGACCCGCGCGACGCCACGTGACGCCCCGCACCTCTCTCCCTCTCTCTCATTCCTCCCCCTCCCCTGGTCTCTCTCCCGCGAGCACCACCGAACGCGCCCGTCGCCGCCGCTCGCTGTTGCCGCGCCCAACGCCACGGCCTCGCCTCTTCGACGAGTCCACGAGCATCTCCGCAACTCCCTCGTCCTCTCCACCGAGTCACGCGACACCGGACGCTCTGCATCGCCGCCACCAACATCGTCTTCGCCTCCGGCCGCCCGAGATCGCCGACGACATTCCGGCCACTCCAGCCCTTCCCCGAGCTCGCGCACGACGCCATCGAGACCACCATGAGCATCTCCCCGTTTCCCCTCTCTTCTCCCCCTCGTTCCCGCGTCGTAGCCGTCGTTTCCACCATGGTCGAAGCCATCGCCGCCGCAGCTCCTCACCGTCGTGGCCACAGCCGCTAAAGCTCGCAGCCGAGCCCGCCGTTGCACTCAGTGCACTCTGGCGAGTCACGCGGACCCGCTCGCAGCCTCCCCCATGCTCCGCAACATCAAAATCCCCGATGGACGAACTCCGGCCGCCGCCCCGAGCTCCGCTCCGGCGAGCTCCAGCACCCCCACGGTCTCCCCCGTGTCCCATTGGATGCGCGCGAGCCTGGGCTCCTCGCAGATGGTCTCCGCGGGCCTTTTGGTCGTTGGAGACGTGGTCCCGAGCCCCTCCACCCCGTTCGGCCCCGCCGGCGGATAAACGCCGGCGGGTTTGACCGCTTTGACCTCGCCGGCCTGACAGGTGGACCCCGCCGTCAGGTGATTAGCCTAATCACCAATTAAACTAACCCCTGACGCTGACATGTGGGCCCAAGTGCCCCCTAATCTTTAATTAAGCTAAACTAACCCCCCTGTCTAACCCGTGTCACTGACGTGTGGCCCTCACACGTCAGGTTTGACCCTAGCCAGCCGCAGTTGACCTGCTGACGTCATGCTTACCCAATGCTGACGCAGTTATTCATTTTCTGGATTTAAATTAAATCAGGAAATTCCAGAAAATGTTTCAAACTTCAAAAAATCATAGAAATTCAATCGTAGCTCAGATTGAAATAATTTATATATGAAAAATTATCAGAAAAATGCAATCTTTCCATCTGTACTAGTTTCATGCATGACAAACCAACTTATACATGCTGTATAAGTGAAAACATGTAAATGGCATATATAAGAGCTTAACTTGGAGTTGCATTTGAATCTTTGGTTCAAATGGACTTCATTCAATTTGAATACTAGTTGCATTAGCTCAACAGCATCACATCTACATGCCATGTTCATGCATCATATTGTTGCATATGTTTGTGTATTGATTGCCGACACTGTTCCTTCTCGATAGGTCCTGCTCCGGAGTCCGTTCCAGAGTACCTGTCTGTGAAGCAGTGCCTCCTCTTGTTGATCTACCAGGCAAGCAAACCCCCTTGTTCATTCCAATACAATCCTACTCTCTCGCTCCTGCTCTCAGTTATTGCATTAGGAAAACAACGATTCATCTGCTACTTTGTGCTGCGGTAGTTGAACCTATTCCTCTGCATGACCTGTCATTGCCACAGTAAATAGTTGAAACCCACTAGCATGTGTAGGAGTTGATTAAGCCATGTTGTGTTCCTACCATGCTATGCCTGCTATTGCTTAGAGTGTGTCAGGTCTGATTCATTGGGAATGAATTGCAGTGCAGTCCTATGTTCTGATGCTGAGAGTGAAGTGTGTGAACACGATTTGATAAAGGTAGCGGTGAGAGGCCATGTAGGAGTACATGGTGGGTTGTCTCACTGGAACCGTCCTTAAGCACTGAGTTCTGTGTATGTTGTCCAATGATTAGCTACTACCACACATTGGAATGCTTAAGTGCCCCTCTCGACTTATTAACCGACTTGATCTCTGTCCAGGAGTCGCAACTAGTTTCTGGTGTTTGTAGGTAGTGCTATTTTTCTACCAAGTGGCACCCGGCAGGGTGGGCTTGGGACAGACTAGGCACACGTGGCCTGGTGTACCGAGTGGCACCCGGATGGTGGGCTCGGGAACCCTGCACACATCGTTTGGGGCGTGAGTGACACCCCGGCCGGATCTCCTTGTGGATGGAACCCGAATAGGCGATAAACCTGGGCTAGAGTCTTGTGTGGTTAGTCAGGTCGTGGCCGACACCCTCGCCAGGCTTCCGCTTGAAGGTTGCTGAGATACATGACGTGTACATGGCGGTAAGTGGCGAGAGCGTGTGTGAAGAAGTACACCCCTGCAGGGTTAACATGATCTATTCGAATAGCCGGGTCCGCGGTTATGGACTTCTTGGATGCTTACATGGTACATAGACAACTTGAAGTGGATACTCTAAAATGCTCAAGACAAGTGTGAGTGCTATGGATGGCCTTCTCGTAGGGAGATGGGGATGAATCCATAGTAGTGTACTGTGTGGTGATTAGTGGACTCGTGTGCGCCATATCACCTCAAGAGTTTCTGGTAGTCGTAGAATAGGATAGCCACAGAGTCAAAGCTGGCTTGCTGCAACTAAACCCCACATTACCCTCTTGATACAAATGCATGTATGATAGGATCTGATGTAAGTCTTGCTGAGTACCTTTGTACTCATGTTGCTTTATTTATGTTTTTGTAGCGAAGACTTCGGTCTTACTAGTGTTCTCGTGGACTTCGACGAGTAGCTTGTACCTCAGCTACGATCTTGATCGGATGTTGTAGATAGTCAGGCTCTTCAGCCTTTTTCATTTGTAGATGTCTGTACCCAGACATATAATGCTTCCGCTTGTTGCTTGTATGCTCTGTATGATGGGTCCTGTGACCCCTGTTTGCAATAAATGCTATGATGGCTCTTTGAGCCTTATCTATATGAGTTGTTGAGTTATGCTGTGATGCCATGTTGTACAGCACATACTTGCATGTTATGCGTACGTGTAATGTGTAATGCTATGTGTGGGATCTGACTATCTAGTTGTTTATCCTTAGTAGCCTCTCTTACCAGGAAATGTCTCCTAGTGCTTCCACTGAGCCCTGGTAGCTTGCTACTGCTCCGGAACACTTAGGCTGGCCGGCATGTGTCCTTCTTCGTTCCTGTGTCTGTCCCTTCGGGGAAATGTCACGCGGTGTCTACCGAAGTCCTGTTAGCCTGCTACAGCCCGGTTTACCGGAGTCCTGCTAGCCCAGTTGCTACAGCCCGGATTCACTCGCTGATGACCGACACGTTCGTTGCTGGGTCATGTATGCCTGTCCCTGTAAGTTAGTGCCACTTTGGGTTCACGACTAGCCATGTCAGCCCGGGTTCTTTGTCATATGGATGCTAGCGACACTATCATATACGTGTGCCAAAAGGCGCAAACGGTCCCGGGCATGGTAAGGCGACACCCGTGGGAATACCGTGCGTGAGGCCGCAAAGTGATATGAGGTGTTACATGCTAGATCGGTGTGGCATAGAATCGGGGTCGTGACAACTTCCTTGGCAAAGATCTTGCCGAGGTTCATTGCCTTCTGTTCCTCCTCTGATTTGGAGCGTCTCTTGTCTTCACAAAGATCTACATGCCACTACAGAAGTGCCTCCCGAGCCCTGGTTCCAATGAAGTTGGGAACCTTGGGCTCGAGGGTGGCGCGTTCTGCTAGCGTGGGGCTGGGCAAGTTGCCCCAGCAAGACTCTTGTCGGGGCCATGGAAGCTGCCCCGGTAAGGCTCTTGCAGGGGAGAATCGCCTTGCCCTCTTGGTACTCTGGTCTTGGCACTGTGTCGATTGTTTTGCGGCTTTAAGCCCTTTCCCCTTGCCCTGCTTAGCGTGGTTGTGGCCGCGCGGCTCCGACTGCCCATGCACTTGGTAAGGGGTACAAAGTAGTGCCCCTTCTTTAATATCACCGCCACAGACACAGTACGCAGTGGCCTAACGAGCCACGCGCTCGGCATCCTCCTCCTTCTCTGAAAGGGTCCCCTAAAGTAGGTACGTCTTGAACTCCTCGGTCCAGCACCCCTCCTGAGGCTCGAGCTCGAGGAGCAGGCGAGCCCCTGAGGGAGGGCCACATTATAGGGCGCCGGTTGCTAGTGCTTGGGGTAGATTCTCCTGAGGCAGTGCTGGTGTCGTGGTAGGGGGAGATGCTGACGGCTTGAAGAGCCGTTCCTCAAACACCCCTGGCTCCTGAGGGAGCCTCTAGGATGCTCTCTTGGCGATGTCGTCCGCCTCCTTGTTCGTTCCTCGCGGCACGTGCTGCAGTTCCAAGCCCAAGAACCGTTTCTCCATCTTGCGTACCTCTTCCAGGTATGCCTCCATGTGGTCGTCCTTGGGTGTGTACCCTTTGTTGGAGAAGTTGATGAGGAGCTAGGAGTCACCCTTGATGGTGAGGCGCTTCACCCCCAGCGCCGCCACGACCCTGAGGCCGGTGAGCAAACCTTCATACTCTGCGATGTTGTTGGAGACCTTTTCGCCCTACTAAAAACAGAGTTGTACCACATAGTAGAGCTTGTCCTTGGAAGGTGAGATGAGGATGGCCCTAGCTCCCGCGCCTTGTCGTGCGAACGCACTGTCGAAGTACATAATCCACCCGTCTGGCGCCTCGTCCCCAGGCAAGAGGGAGCGATCCTCGCTTATTCTGCGGTCAGGGACGTCAGTCCACTCTGCCACAAAATCCGCGAGGGCCGCACCCTTGATGACTCTGGTGGTGCTGAACTCGAGCTGGAATGCCTGGAGCTCGATCTTCCACTCTGCAACCCGTCCAGCAACATTAGGGCTCCGAAGCACCCTCTCCAGTGGGTAGGCTGAAACAACCCTGATGGGGTGGCCTTGGAACTAGTGGCGCAGCTTTCGGGAGGCGACGAGGAGCGCAAGTAAGAGCTTTTGAGGCATAGGGTAGCGCACCCGCGCCTCCCATAATATTGTGCTGACGAAGTAGACCGGGTGCTCGATGAGGGAAGGGTTGTTGGTGAGGTCTTGTGCTTCTTGGGGATACGGGCCTTCAGGGGTCCCATCTTCTGCTGCGTCGAGTGCGGCCTCGCGAGTGTCGGCCTCAGGAGCCCCCCAGCCGAGGGGTCTGTTTCAGCTTCGGGAGGAATGTTATCCATCGGATCAGCCGAGGCCCCAGGAGCACCATCCTGAGGTTGCTGTGCCTTGCTTGGCGGCCGAGCGCCCTGCCGAGGGTCCTTGATCATGCATTCCTCCCTTAGTGTCCCCAGGGCAGCGCTGGCAGAGTTAGGGGTGGCTTCCAAATAGAGTACCAGTGGCTCAAGAGGGCGCGGCGCCACCATCACTGGCGGGCTGGTCAGGTATCTCTTGAGGTCTTGAAAGGCAGCGTCAGCTTCAGGGGTCCACACGAATGGCCCCTTCTTTTTCATCAGCTTGAAGAACAGGAGGGCACGTTCCCCCAGCTTGGAGATGATGTGCTTGATATGTCTCCAACGTATCTATAATTTTTGATTGCTCCATGCTACTTTATCTACTGTTTTGGACTATATTGGGCTTTATTTTCCACTTTTATATTATTTTTGGGACTAACCTATTAACCGGAGGCCCAGCCCAGAATTGTTGTTTTTTTGCCTATTTCAGTGTTTCGATGAAACAAAATATCAAACGGAGTCCAAACGGAATGAAACCTTCGGGAACGTGACTTTGTCACCGAACGTGATCCACGAGACATGGACCCTGCTCCAAGGAACAACCAAGGCGGTCACGAGGGTGGGGGCCGCGCCCTCCCCCCTGGGCGTGCCCCCTACCTCGTGGGCCCACTGTTGCTCCACCGTTGTACTCCTTCCTCCTATATATACCTTCGTACCCCCGACAAATCAAATACGGAGCCAAAAACCTAATTCCACCGCCGCAACCTTCTATATCCATGAGATCCCATCTTGGGGCCTGTTCCGGAGGTCCGCCGGAGGGGGCATCCACCACGGAGGGCTTGTACATCAACACCATAGCCTCTCCGATGAAGTGTGAGTAGTTTACTACAGACCTTCGGGTCCATAGTTAGTAGCTAGATGGCTTCTTCTCTCTTTTTGGATCTCAATACAATGTTCTCCCCCTCTCTTGTGGAGATCTATTCGATGTAATCTTCTTTTTGCGGTGTGTTTGTTAAGACCGATGAATTGTGGGTTTATGATCCAGCTTATCTATGAATAATATTTGAATCTTCTCTGAATTCTTTTATGTATGATTGAGTTATCTTTGCAAGTCTCTTCGAATTATCCTTTGGTTTGGCTAACTAGATTGGTAGTTCTTGCAATGGGAGAAGTGCTTAGCTTTGGATTCAATCTTGCGGTGTCCTTTCCCAGTGACAGTAGGGGCAGCAAGGCACGTATTGTATTGTTGCCATCGAGGATAAAAACATGGGGTTTATATCATATTGCTTGAGTTTATCCCTCTACATCATGTCATCTTGCTTAAGTCGTTACTCTGTTTTTAACTTAATACTCTAGATGCATGCTGGATAGCGGTCGATGAGTGGAGTAATAGTAGTAGATTCAAAATCGTTTCGGTTTACTTGTCTCGGACGTGATGCCTATACAAATGATCATACCTAGATATACTCATAACCTCTGTTGGAAAAGGCAATGCCTAGGAGGTGCTTCGGCACGCCTAGGCGCTAGGCAATAGCCAAACGCCTCGCCTAGGGCATAAATGGAGATCTAGGCATGGCAAGCAAGGAATTGCCTACACAAGCAAGAAATCATGCCACATACTACACAGATATGCCAAACGGGTTATATTCCAATGGCAGTAGATAGTAATTTACTTATTTATATGCCCTAAACAAATATCAACATCCATATAATAATCATAAATACATTACAAGTAAAAATTATATTACCGCCTAGGTCGCGCCTAGGGCGCTTAGGCACCGCCTAGGCACAAGGCGAAGGCTAACCGCCTCGCTTACGCCTACCGCTTTTTCCAACCTTGCTCATAACTATGCTCAATTCTATCAATTGCTCAACAGTAATTTGTTCACCACCGTAGAATACTTATGCTCTTGAGAGAAGCCACTAGTGAAACCTATGCCCCCCCGGGTCTATTCTTATCATATCAATCTCCATTACTTCAATACTTGCTTTGTTTTTACTTTGCCTTTTACTTTTCACTTTGCATCTCTATATCAAAAATACCAAAAATATTATTTATCATCTCTATCAGATCTCACCCTCATAAGTGACCGTGAAGGGATTGACAGCCCCTAATCGCGTTGGTTGCGAGTAGCTATCGTTTTGTGCAGGTATGAGGGACTCGTGTGTGATCTCCTAGTGGATTGATACCTTGGTTCTCAAAAACCAAGGGAAATACTTATGCTACTTTACTGCATCATCCTCTCCTCTTCGAGGAAATCCAACGCGGTGCTCAAGAGGTAGCAGTGCCCCAGTGAGGTCACGTAGCCCTCCAGCTTCTGCATCTCCTTGAGCGTCTACCAAGGGCTCATGTCTTTTATTACCTTGACCTTCTCTGGATTTGCCTCGATCCCTCTGTGCGATACTAGAAAACCCAGCAGCTTGCCAGAGGGAACTCCGAACACGTACTTCTCGGGATTGAGCCGCAGGTCCACCTTGCGCAAGCAAACATCTCCTACAGATCCTCAATTAGGGTCCTTGCCTCCCGAGACTTCACCACTATGTTATCAACATAGGCCTCAACATTTCTCCCGAGTTTCCTACCCAGGGCGATGTGCATCAGCCGCTGGAAGGTAGCCCCGGCATTGCGCAACCCGAAAGGCATGCAGGTATAGAAGTACACCCCGCAGGGGGTCAGGAGCGTCGTCTTCTCCACATCTTGCACAACCATCTTGATCTGGTGGTAGCCCGAGAAAGCGTCCAAAAAGCACAACAGGTCACACTCGACAGTGGAGTCAATGATCTGGTCGATGCGAGGGAGCGGGAAGGGATCCTGAGGGCAGGCCTTGTTGCGGTTGGTGAAGTCGACACACATGCGTTCCTTCCCTCCTTTATTGGGGACGAAGACTGGGTTTGCCAGCCATTCCGGGTATCGTACTTCTCTGATGACCCCAGCATCCTGCAGCTTGCGGGTTTCTTGGACGATGAACATCTGATTCTCGGTGGACTGTCAACGAGCCTTCTGCTTCACTGGGCGCACATTTGGGCATACCTTTAGGTGGTGCTCGATTATCCCCCTTGGGACCCCTACCAGGTCCTTGGGCTCCCATGCGAACACATCCTTGTTGGCGCGCAAGAAGCCAACCAACATTTTCTCTTGATCCTGAGGGAGGCCAGCTCCTATAGTGAAGGTGGCACCTGACGCCCCATCTTCATCGACTGGCACTTGCTTCGTTTCGGCTCAATCTTGGGAGAACAGATGCTTCTTCTTGGCTGGTGCTGCCCCTAGGGCCCCAGGGCCCCCTTTCTCGCTCGGTAGCACGGACGCCGCAGACCTAAAGGTGAGCTTGAGGGCCCGCAGTGCATCTTTGGTGTCCCCTGCCACCGTGAGGACACCCCTGCTACCTGGCATCTTCAAGAGGTTGTAAGCTGGATGAGTCACCGCGGTGAACTTGGCCAGGGATGGGTACCCGAGGATGACATTGTATGGCATGTCGATCCGGGTGATGTCGAAGTCGATGAGCTCGGTGCGGTAGTTGTTGCGGGTCCCGAAGGTGACGGGGAGGCGGATCTGCCCCAAGGGGCTGGTAAATCCATTGCCGACCCCGAAAAAGGGCTTGGTGAGGCGGAGCCGGTCGGGGGCACATGCAGCAGGCCAAATGCCTCCGCAGAGAGCATGTTGAGGCCGGCTCCGCCGTCGATGAGGGTCTTGGTGACCGCCACGTTGTAGATGGTGGGGGTGCCGAGCATCCGGAGCGCCCCCACTCCCACCGTGGTCACTGGATGATCTTCTGGGCCAAAAGTGAGGTCGGCCTTGGGCGCTGCCCAGCCCGGAGGAGCCCCCGAGCTCACCTGGGCAGCGCTAACTTGGCGGTAGAACTGCTTGATGTGCCGGTCAGAGGGTGGGGCCTGCGAGCCGCCTAAGAGACCTGCGACGACGAGAGGCGTCGGCACCGTGAAGCGTGCGATGAAGAGGTCGCGCAACTTCTCCCAGGAGGCCATAGAGGACTCAACAGGTTGAGCAACCAGGCGCGTGGTGCACCCATGAGGGCCATGGGGAGCCAGCTGGCCTTCACCTTGTAGTCTCCGCCAGCCGCCCAAACTGCCTCCTCGTACGCCTGGAGGAAGGCTGCCGGGTCCGCCACGCCGTCGAATCGTGCCGGCATCTCCGGCCTGAACTTGGGTGGCCACTCCACCCGTCGCAAGGCAGGAGTGAAAGCGCGGAGCCCCCCGGCTCCCTCGAAGGCGCGCGACGGCCGAGTCAATGAAGGAGCGCCTGCCATCGAGGCCGATGGTGTGATGTGGCAGATATAGCAGCGGATTTCTGACGCACCCCCACCTGGCGCGTCAAATGTCGGATTTCGGATTCCGCAAACCCTTGATAGGTTCAAACTCTCGGGTGCGTGTGGAGATCTCAACCTACCTAGCCTGCCTACTCGCGATCCTCTAAGCCTAGCGCGTCAAGCTCAAAGGGACAGAGAGACACATTAGTTTATCCTGGTTCGGGCCACCTTGCGTGTAATACCCTACTCCAGCGTTTTGGTGGATTGCCTCGAGGGGATGAGGATGAACTAGTACAGTGGATGAACTGGCCTCAGGAGGTGAGGTGTTCTTGAGCTCGGGAGAGCTGGTGAGGTGGTCGGGTAAGAGTGGATCCGACCCCTGTTCTACTCTTTTCCTCTCGGTTCGCCCCCTTCTATGGTGGTGGCTAAGTCCTATTTATAGTGGCCTCGGTCCTCTTCCCAAATGTTGGCGGGAAGAGATTCCACAACGACCAGATTTGAAGGGGGACATGAAGTACATCCTATCCTGCCTAAGTGGTGTTTTCCTGCGAGAAGCCTCTGGTCGTGACGCTGCGGTGGGCTCGGCGATGACCTCCGTCCTGCCGTCCTGGCGGTCTTGGTCTTGTTTCACCGAAATGGAAACATTTGATTGATTCCTCGGGACTCCGTGCCTGCTGCTTGCCTCTTTTGCAACAAAGAGGAAACTGGTACCCTGCGCCCGCCTGGCCTTGGTCGTCATGGCTCACGTCAACTGAGCCTCGTGAGGTCCACCTCGCATAGAACTCTCCGCCCGCCGGGAGCCAGCCTAAGGAGGCCGATCCCCTTAGGGGTCTTGGCGTCGTCTGTCTCGCGAGGCTTGGCCCCTCGCGAGGGTCGGCCCCTCGCGAGGGTCTTGAGTCGTTGATGTTGAAGCTGGGCCGTACCAAGCCGTCGATGGAGTCACGCAGTGGGCTGCAGGCTGGCAAGTCTGGGTACCCCGTATTTAGAACGCCGACATTTTCTTATTTAAGTGTGAGTCATCTCAGAAAAAAAATGCTTAATTGACATGTACTACTTCCATTCCTAAATATAAGACATTTTAGAGATTTCTATATGGACTACATATGGACCAAAATGAGTGAATCTACACTCTAAAATATGTCTATATACATCCATTTTCGCATATGAGTGGGCATTTTGGAGACCGAGCTCCATGAAGCCCTTTATCTTGAAAAAATCAAAATTTGAAAATTCCAATTTTAAATAATTCTGAAAAAAATACAAATGTATGCAAGGATGTAAAGTTTATGTGTGCAAAATTCTAGAATGAAGTACCTTGTATTGCGAGCTGCACAAAAAGATAAAATCATAGACTTTGAGGATGAATAGTACATATGCTAGGTTTCCTTGGGACATCACCATGCCATGCTGGTCCGAACTCCGGAGCCTGGACGGCTGGACAACGCAACATCCCATGTGGAAAAGAACGGCCTGCGTATTGTCGTAAGCCGGAAGGGACTCAATGCACACAGCTAATGTTTATTGCTTACCCGCAAAAAAAAGAAGCTAATGTTTACTGCTTGAATTTGCCGAGCATAGGTACGTGGGGCGAATCGGTAGCAACACGTACGTTGGGTGAATCCAAAGACAATCGACCATAGAGGACTTGTGGGAGCAGAAGTCAAAATCCAGCTAACAATCATTAGTGCTCAATGCGTACAATGCTTTAAGCTACCAAATATTTTCTGACGACTGATGCAATGTCACCTGCTCCTGTCCAGGTCTCCAGGACATGCTGCTTGTGCCTAGGATGGGGTCGATTTCTGGAGTTTTTAACCGCATTGGCTTCCCAGACCGGGAGCTGCACGCACGCCTGCGCCGCGACTCCAGAGCTGCTCCTACACGTCGCTCAGAGCCATGTACAGTCGAGCAAACGCACGGGGTGCAGGCTGCTAGTGGTTGGACCGACCCATTTTCCTTTGTCATTTTTTTCTTTCTATTCCATGTTTTTCTTTGGTTTTTGATTGGGTCTCCAGCTTTTTCACTTCAGGTTTTCAATTGAGATTTTGTGTTTTTCTATTCATTTTTTTTCAAATTTCTGAACGTTCTTTCATTCATGAACACTTTTGGATTTCTTAAACAGCTATTTCAACTAATGCACAACTTTTAAAATTCACAACCATAATTTAAATTCTCAAACTTTTTTAAAATTGACGCACACTTAATTTGTGTACTTTTCTTAAATTTGTCAAGATTTTTTAAGAATTCATGAATATTTTATTTTTAAAACATGTCACATTGTTTATTTTTTAAATTTATAAGCATTTTTAGTTTTATAAAGTAAGAGTGGAACATAAAATAGAAAAGTAATAAAAATGGAAATACGGAAAACCGTACAAAATGGGAAATCCAAAGAACCAATAAAACCAAATGAAAAGAAAAACCGGGTGCAAACTAGCCCGACAGTACGCGCCTATGTGCTATGTCGACTATTCCTTGCAGTGAGTAACGAATAAGAATAACATATTATTCTTTGCTCTTAGCAAGAGATGCACCGAACCAAAAACGTCGAGCGAAGTAACCATAAATTCTTTCCAGTTTTGTCATTTTCAGTGTTACGTGGCTTGTAACTTGACTTTTACTATATGAGCGAGACGCGTAATACCACGCAAAAAATTACTACCAGGTCCACAGAATGCGTCTAGATAAGTAGGAAAGCAAACGAATTGAACGCATCGACATCCCTGGCTCGTTCTTGGCTGCTGGTTCAGAAGAAAAAGGTCAACTATTGTTTTATTTGGTTTTAAAAAATAAAAATTCACGAAAAGTTGATGAAATTTATATTTTTCGCAAACTCTCAAAAGATTTCACGAGGTCGAAAAACTTCGTGAATTAATAAAAAGTGCACGAATTTGAAAAGTTCGCGAAGTAAAAAAATCGACGAACATAAAAAAAGTTCATGAACTAAAAGAATGTTCAAAAATTTCAAAAAAGTTTGAGAATTTGGGAAAGTTAATGAATTCATAAAATTATCAAAGCCGAAAAAAGTTCAGGAATTCAAATATGTTTTGAAATTTGGAAAAAAATTATGAATTCAAAAATTCCACAGACACCAAAACAGTTCATAAAATTTTAAAAGTTTTCAAATCAAAAAATATGTCTCAGTTTTAAAAAAGTGCTTGAACTTGAAGAAAAAATCATGAAATTTAAAATGGGAAAGTAAAAATGCAAAGAAAAGCGAAAAATAGGAAAAAAGTTCATGTATTTGAAATGTTTTTCAGATTCCTGAACCAAATTGGTGAACCTTTTTAAGATCGATGAACTTTTTCAAATTCAAAAAAAGAAAAAAAACGTGTCTTCAATTTTTTTCACAAAATTTGAATTTTTCCCATGAATTTGAAAATGGTTCATGATTTTGATCAAGTTTCAAAGATTTGGAAAAAGATCACGAATTTGAATAAAAATCAATAATTAGAATTTGTTTTGTGGATTTGGAAAATATTCACAAATTTGATGAAAGTTCATGGATTTCATAGATTCAAAAAAATTAGGGATTTTATTAAAAAATTGTAGGTTTGAGAAAACGTTCATGTATTAGAAAACGTTCATCGCTTTGAAAAAAAAGAAAAAAAAATGTAGAGAAACAAACTAATACGAAAATAAATATGAGACAAAGGAAAAATGAAAACCCCCAGAGAAAACCGGCCAAACAAACACATAGAAAACATCCAGAGAGAAAATACCGGCCTGAGGAATATATGGGCCGACCCATAGAAACATTATGGGGGCGTCATGCAGTGTATACAAAGTAAGCGGCGTTATGGCGTGGAATAGGAAATAGCTACCAACTCGCTTACTTAGGGGGAATATGCCAGACGTTTGTTTGGAAGGAATAACATGTAAGGAAATAGATTGCTAAAAAATGGGCTGGGTTACTAAAAAATTTAAAATATAGAAAAACAATTAATAAGTTTTCCTTTTTATTGTTTTGAAAATGTTTTTGGATTTGAAAAAAGTGATCATAAAGTTAAAAAAAACATAAACTGAAACTATTCAGTTTTTTAAAGTTTGTGAAATATAATTTTCTTTCCATGAATTTAAAATCTAGAAAAAAACAGGAAATACAAATAAAAAAAGGAAGAAAACATAATCAGAGACCGACCAAAAACTATAGAAAACCAAGAAAGCAGGGCGCAAAATACGAGCCAGAAGATACAAAGAGTGAAATACAAAAAAATGCAAGAAAAACTGGACAAAAACTGTTGAACCCGAAGAAGAATAAATGAAGGAAAAAATATTGGTTTGGTGTTCTTGTACTAGGATGGCCCATTAGCAGGTGAGTGCACACGATTAGCATGGTCGTTTTCGGCCCTCTTCGATTGTGACCGTCTTGAGGATTTCAAACCGACTCATGGTCAGACAGGGGGATACCATCTCGTCATATTTATTTTTGATGGCAGTCGAAGGACTTTCTTATTAACTATAAGAGAGATACAATGAATCTGTTTAGATTGGACTACAAGTGGCACATACAACACCTAGGGCGAGTCACTTATTTGTTTGTTGATGATAGATTGTTCTTTATGAAACAAATCGACCATGCAACACACGATCATGATGTCGATGCTGCAAATTTATTGTCATGCCTCGTGGGCAGAAAATTAACCTCGACAAGTTGTTAGTAGTTTTTTAGTAAGCGGTGCTCTGATAAACTAAGAAGGGGAAGTGAAAGATGCTTTGAATATGCAACAAGAAGTTCTTTGTAAAAAGTATGTTGGGCTACCAACCGATGTTGGGGATCGAAGAATGGTGTATTTAAATATCTGAAGGATAGATTATGTAAGAATACATGGGCTGGTTGAGCAAATACTATAAGTGGGAGGCAGGGAGGTTCTCATTAAGTCTATGGCACAAGGTCTCCCAACATATGCCATGGGTTGTTTTAACATATGCTATGGGTTGTTTTAAATTGCCAAGGTGGTTGTGTGAACATATAGAGTCACTGATTCTCGAATTTTGGTGGGGAGCTAAAGAAGGTAAGAGGAAGACAACGTGGGTGTCTTGAAAAGATATGACTCGGCCAAACATCTAGGAGGTATGGGATTCAACAAGATGGAATTGTTTATCCTTGCATTATCAGCGAAGCAGGGTTAGATGCTACTGCAATATCTGAGTAACCTGAGTGTGTAGATCTTAAAGGCACAATACTATCCTAACATCTTGTTGCCGAGTTGTGCTCTCGACCCTCACAGATATGGAGGTCAGTACTAGATGGCTGTGAGGTGCTCAAACAAGGTATAATCAAGATAACTGGAGATGGAAGAACAACCAATATATATAATGATAATTGGTTGCCGAGGGAGAACACGATGGGGTTTGGATCCCGTTAGAAACAACAAACTATAATTTGTCCATGAGTTAATTGACCAAGCAGCCAAGGCGTGGAATGAGGATACCATTGAGGAACATTCTATGCCGATGGATGCAGAGGTAATCAAGAAGATTCCTTTGCCCACAATGTCATTTGATGATGAATGGGCCTTGTACTAGGAGAACTAGGCGACTTTTTGGTTAGGTTAGCGTACCACATGTTGATCGATACTCGTAATCAAAGCGAGTCCTGGCTTAATAGAACATTAGGAGCTTCTAACCCCCGATGTTGAAGGCAAAGCATGGACTAGAATGTGGAAGCATAACATCCAATCAAAAGTGAATATGTTTGCGTATCATTTGGCGTGTTAGAGCCCGCCTACTGCTGACATGGCACAACATCGCAGCAGAAAAATACATGCATAGTGTGTGAAATCATGGGGGGCTCATGGAGACACTCCCTACTCAAGTGCAGGATGGCTAGAAGAGTGTTGGTGTTAGTAGATGAGAGTTTATATGATGAGTTGAAGCAATGTGGAGAGCCATGAGCAAAGAATTGGTTATTTGTGAAAGTGCTAGTATTCGACTAGAGGGGGGGTGAATAGGCGATTTTTATGAAAGTCTTCAAAACATTGGTGCTTTGAAGACAAACAATAAAAATGAACCTATTGATATGCAGCGGAAGGTAGACTACACTAGACAAGCCATAGTCAAGTAAGCAATGTAGTTAAAGCACGAAGACTATCAGCAGCTAGGTAGTATGGATCAGGATGGAAGATAGTATGAAGCCAAATAGTAAACAAACTTCACACAGTGAAGTCAATCAGATCAGGCAAATGAGCAAAGACTTTAGGAAGACAAACTGTAAGTAAAGAGAGAGAGGAAGGATAGAACCAGTTGTTCAGGGAGGACAAGGGGTTTGTTGGACCAGTTCTAGTTGCTGTGACAACTGTACGTCTGTTTAGGAAGGCTGAGATTCAACTCAGAAGACCGCGTCTTCACCTTATTCCCCTTGAGCTAAGAACACTTAGTCCTCGCTAAATCACTTTGGTAAGTCTTCAAGGGAGACTTCCAAACCTTCGCAGACTTCGTTCACCGGCAATCCACAATGACTCTTGGATGCTCAAAACGCGACGCCTAACCGGCTGGGGGATTCATAGTCCTCAAGTATAATAAGTCTTTAGATCACGCGGAGAGAAAGACTTCAGTGATGCCTAACAGTCTTTGGCTCTAGGTGTTTTGGGCTTTGTCCTCGCAAGGATTACTCTCTCAAATGCTTTAGAGGTGGGTTGCTCTCAAACAACAAAAGCCATGCACTAAATCTTAGCAGCCACCAACTTATGGTGTAGGGGGTGGGCTATTTATAGCCAGGAGGCAACCCGACCTGATTTGTCCAAAATGACCCTGGGTCACTAAGGAACTGACCCGTGTCCAACGATCAAATTTTGAACACACATGGCAGCTTAGCTTGGGCTATAAGCAAAGCTGACTCATCCAACTCTGGATAAGATTTTCTCTCATTGTCTTCGCTCGAAGACATAGGATTTGGTTGAGCATCACTTCAGTCACTCTGACTTTGTTCACTTGGACCCCACTTAACAGTACGGTGGTCCCTATGACTCAACAAAGAAGAAAAGGAAACTATGAAACAACCATGTCTTTGCACTCCATAGTCTTCATGCGATGTCTTCTCTAGTCATAGTCTTACATGTGAATATCTTCACAGACCACCATTGTCTTCAATGTATTCACACATTTTTAGGGGTCATCTCTGGTAGGTAAACCGAATCAATATGGGACTACTACCTGTGTTATCCTGAATTCTCACAAACACATTAGTCCCTCAACCAAGTTTGTCGTCAATACTCCAAAACCAACTAGGGGTGGCACTAGATGCACTTACAATCTCCCCCTTTTTGGTGATTGATGACAAACTGGTTGAAGTTTTCAACGGGGATAAAAGTATGTGAAAGTTTAGTGTTGTGAGTATTGTCTTCATACATATGACGAGGCTCCCCCTGAAGATGTGCATATAAACGATTTGCTTTTGAATGCAAATGCACACGGCAGGTTTTGCTTTGTGGAGGCCATCTTCAAAGTGTGAAGACAATACATGATGCATATAGAAAGATAATGAAGATAGTGATATGCATAATGGAAAATGGACGTCTGCAGAATGACTTCATGCGGGATTTATCATCGCATCACAAAGTGGCAGTAAAAATAGCAGACGACCATCAAGTTTAAGTGTTACAACTCAAAGAACCAAATGTATCAAAAGACGAGAGTTGTAAAACTTGGCAAAATAATGCAACCACCCATAAGGACTCGATTGAAGACTATCAACTCATATGCTTCTCCCCCTTTTTTCAGTAATGACCAAAAAGGGTTGAAGACATAGAGCGTCTACTCGTTTCCAGAAGGAGCAGGGTCGGCGTTGGAGTTTGGTGGTGCAGAGGGGCCTGGTGCAGAGTCGAGATGCAGTGTAGCCAATGTCGGTGAAGTGGCGTCATCTTCTTCAACGACGACATTCGCAACAACAGTTGCAGCCGAAGATGAATACTCAGAATCTTCAAGTGAGGGAGTGCGGCGCCAGCTTGCATTTGGTGGAGGCTTGGAATCAAACTTGAAGCTCTCGGTGAAGCCATCTGCTCACAGATCGTCTTCAGAGCATAGCAGAGTGAGGCTTTTCCAGGACCGCCGTGCATTCTCATGGGCAACAAATGAGTTCTTGGTGGCCAGATTGCGAATGCAATTGACATCTACCAAGAGATTGTGCATCTGACGCTTCAACCAGTCGTGGTGCTTATCCTGCTTCTGATGTAAGGCCACAAGTAGTTCCCGGTCATTGAGTACACGAGAACGCTTCTGAGGCCTTTGGGCAATCGTACTGGCAGTGGCTTCAGTATTTGCACGATGAGGTATACACATATTGCTAGCCAGAGGATAAGCAGTATTTGCAGCATTGGGGACATGAACTCCTTCTATAGGTTGCGAGAAGCTGTGATTTTCAATATTTTGATGACATAGAGGCTCCTTGGCAAGCTCGGGATAGATGGCTTCAACTGACAGATCAACCTCGGGCAGAAACATAAGATGGTTGCATGCTAAAGGCTGATAATTGACGGAAGAATGGAGTTTGATTAGGTGCATTACCCATGGAGCATAGAACTTCAAGCCAAATAGATCAATCCCAGATCCAGCAAGTTGTCTGATGAAGAAATCCTGGGAGTTGAATCTGATGCCATTGACAATGTAGAAGACCAAAGTCTTCATGGCTCTTTCAAGTTTGGCTTCAGAAGAATGTCCCTTGGTTGGCCATAGAGTACACCTCAGTATGTGATAGACTGTGCGAGGCAAGTACTCGAGGTCCTTGACAAGGAATTCCTTGGGATATTCTTCATCTTGAGGCAATGGCTTCATTAGGCTAAGCATCTGACTCATATTTGGTTCAGGCCTCTGAAAAATGCTCTGCAGTTCTTCTCTGTGATGCTGACAACCAAGTTCATACAGTTCATCTGGAGTGGGAAGGGAGGTAAGCTCGATGATGTCTTGAGCTTTAGCTTCATGGTGAACATCTCCTGTCATCCACTCGAGGATCCATGTCTTCGGATCCCGGTTGTAGCCACGAATGTGAAGAGTAGCATAGAACTGCAGTAGAAACTCTTCATTCCAGTGCTCTTTGGCAGTGACGAATTGCAGAAGACCAGCATCTCGAAAGTAGTCCAGAGCTTCTTCAAGATAGGGAAGCCCATCAATAGCTTCACAATCAAGACACATGTGAGGGAAGATTCGCTCTTGATTGTAGAGGACGCGGGAGTAATAGCTACGCTGTTGATGGCTCCAGAAGCGATCAGAAGAGATCTTGGGCTTCGAGTATGGATTCTTGGCACTGCCAAAGAATATATTGTGTGCCCTGAAGCTATTTACACTGAATGATCCTGGAGATGTAGCAGCACCTGGAAGCCTTGGAAGCCTCGGCTTAGGCTTATGAACTTGCGGTCGCTGCTCCATGTGATAATCATACTGTGGTTCGGGAGCAGTGGGAGGAACCATGATTGGCCAGCGAACTATGACCAACTCCCCCTCACGATTGTAAGCTGTTTCCATAGTGTGAGGCCTTGGAGGAGGAATTGCGCCGTCAGTGGGGACCGGCGTCACAGAAGCTTCATGATTCAAATTAGCTTCAGGCTCCACATGATCTTCAGCCAAGACAGGGTCATTGGTTTCAGCCGTGCTTGTGGCAGCCTCATTGGTCTCAACCTCCATTTGGTCAACAACCGGAGGGTCTTGCACAATCACATTTTCCTCGAGAATGACTTGATCCGGGGCAGGGGGTGTGGCAACTCTCTCTTCTCTTCTTTCTTCTTCATCGGCTGATGCAGCCAGAATGTCTTCAGCAGCTTTGGCTTTAGACACAGGAACCGTCACAGAAGGATTCTCGTTAGGGAACACTTGACGTGCCATTGAACTGGATTGTTGTGAAACTCCTTCTAGGATGGTTGACATGAAGACCGATGGCCTGAGACCCTTGCGAAGCTGTTGGAACACGGGCGACGCCTTTGGCGATGGTGTGGTATCCATGTAGTTGTCGTCATTCAGCACTTGATTCGTAACTGGTGCTGGCGGAGTACGAGGTGTTTCATCATGAACTGGGGTTTCTTCTTGTGGGCGCTCAACCCATGAATCATCTTGAGCGATTGGCGTCAATGGACGACCAATGTTGATGTATTCGCTGCATGTTGGAGTAGGCGATGATACCAACTGATGCTCGAGTTGAGGAAGGACATCATCATCAACAACATTGTCATCATGACCAATGTCTTCAGCTGTGTTGGGGTCAACAGCTGGAACTTGTTCTTCTACATGAGCCTCTGTGGAAGCAGGCTGGTGGATCACAACACGTCGTTCTTGATTTATGGTAGCAGGAGGAGCAACTGATATGGGTTCAACAATGAGTGGCTGAGAAGCCACATACCGCTCTTTCTTTGAAGACTTAGTTCCCTTAGTCTTCAACTTTTTTCTTGAAGGAGCATCATCAGATGCATCCTTGTGCTTGCACTTCTTGGCTTCGTCTTCTGCTGATCTTGTCTTCTTCAACTCTGAAGTTGCTGAGGGGACCTTAGGCTTTGAGCCTGTCATGCTGGCAGGGAAGACAATGTGAGGTTCTTCCCGCCTTGGTGCAGTTTGGGTCACAACAGGCTTCTTCAGTTTGGCAACCATCCTGGGATCGATACTAGGGCACCCAAGAGCTTTGTGCTTTTTAGCTTCATTGTGTGCTTGAACACATTTCTCTACAAGGTACTTCATGCGCTCTCGTGAGCCTTTAGCTTTAGTGCGCTTCTTATGTAATTCCTCCTTGAGGTCATGCATCATCTGCTTGAAGATTTGAACATCTGCCACGCTGAGCTTGGCCATGTTCTTCTTGAAGTGAGCCTTCTCATAATCAATCTTGTTTTTCAGCTCAACAATCTTCTGAGCTAAGGCCAATTCACCAACAATGGCTCCATGGAAGGTGATGCTGATGTCCACACGGAGCTGAAGATCATCAATACTGATGTCCTGGTTATCGAACCACTCATCGATGAAGTTATTCAGAATATCAACATCAAAGAGGGGCAGATCGTTGAAGATTTATGCCTCTTGCTTGCTCTTGATGAGCATCTCCAGAGCATCATCACCAAGATCTTCATCACTTGACAGATCAATGGCTTCATCTTCGTTGCGCAGAACAGCAAGCGGAGTCAGGGGTTGCCCAGTGACCTTCTTGGGCAATGGCTTCACGATCCTCTTGGACACGCGAGATAAGTCTTCAGACTGCACACTGGATTCAGGCGGTGCAGTCTTCAGAGTCTTCCTTGTTGAAGCTTTTGGTGAAGAAGATGGCTTGGCAGCTTTTGTTTTCTTCATCTTTTTCTCATTTGGAGGTGGGGGAGCATCTTCAGAATCAGCTTCACCACCAGATTGATCCACAGCTGCTCTCTGAGCAGCAATGTGAGACACAAACCCATCGAAATTGGCAAATGGACCAATTCTATTCTCTTTAGCTTCACATGTCCCATCAAATCTTGGAGCGGAGGGACCAGGGTTGAAGTTGAGGCCAAACTCCTTTTGATTCTTGACAGCTGAATCTTTAGCAAACTGATAGTTGCGCTTGAACACATTGTCATCACGACACCATAACAAAGAAGATGGGTCGGCGGCTTCAGGCTGTGGTCCTCTGACCATGCAAGGATAGAATTTCTGCTCAATGGCCTCAGCCTTGCTCTTTGGCACCAAGCCACGATAGAGGCAGTCACCCCATGGTTGCTTGATGGCATTCTTTTCAGCATATTCAGGCATGACAAACCTGTACTTGAACCATTCCTCAGCCCAATATCTTCGGATCCACCGAATCCGATTTTTGCGCTGGTTGTAACTCTCCTCAGGATCTGACTTGTATTATTCATATAGATTAGGAGGCAAATCTAGTGCAGTGTTGCCTCGGTGTTGCCTTCCACCCTTGTGTGTAGACTTCTCTGAAGCCATGATATTCAGACTGATTGGCTTCAACACAGTGAATGGCTTCTGTCTGCTGGTCATACAAGAACTGGCTTCAGGAGATTCAATGTGACACTGTAGGAATTCTACAAATGAATGCAGACTTGAGAACCAAGGGATTCTCCCACAGACATGTACCTATGACAACATTAGAGATGCGAGGGAAGGGGAAGAGGTCATATGCATTCTCAAAAGATTTTGAAGATAAATCAGTTTAGAAGACATTGACCTCATAGTGCGAAGACATTCACTTATTTGGAGAGAGTTGGTTCCAGATTTGTACGAATCCATGAATAAGTACAAGTGAGAAATCCAGCTAGTTACGAAGCATAAGTGAATATACTTGGCATGGTATGAGATACAGAAGAGAATAAATCCAGATTTGGAAGTGAAGAAACCACTTTTGGTTGAAGTGGATGGATTTGACGGATCAAAAAGGCAGTAAAAATAAGATTTAATTACCACAGATGAACTGCTAGACGAGGTTGAAAAGAGGCCGAGCAGTTCAATCTCCCGCGCCCTAACTTGGCGGCGGAATACACCTACGGCGGCGGCGGAGAGGACGAGGTCCACGGCCGGCATGAGGACGGCGTCGAAGAAGTCGCGACAGCTAAGCGCTTCGTCTCCAGCGCCGACGCGAGCTAGCAGAGGCGCTAGGGTTTGTGCGAGATGGCGAGGTGGAAGAACAGATATTGACCACACGGGTGAATATTTATAAGGAGGAGGGGAGCGCAGCGCAATTACGCAGGTGCCCCTGGTGGTTCACATGAGAGACACGTGGCGTGCATGCAACTCATTGAAAGTTGTTCCATGTTCCCACGCATGCCTGGATTGTCGGGTGGTCGTTCCAGCTTCACCGGTTTTCAGGCAATAAGGGTACAACATTAAAACGGATTTAAATGTTTTGTCAGTTTGTCCTCTGCTGACAAGGACTCAGAAAAGACAATTGACAGTTTTCAATAGAATGCATATGATTTGGACAGATAGAGTTGAGGTAGCAGCACATAATAGGTTAGGGTCCGATCACATTCAGTTAGATCAATAAAGATTCAAGAATGAAGACATAGCTATAAGTGAATGCGGTAGAGGATAGAACACACACACACACA
>NC_041383.1:604983360-604994245 GCF_002162155.2 Triticum dicoccoides
AAGACCAACTCAACATTGCGAAGATAAACTGTGAAGACAAATCAATGTTGAAGACAAACCAAATGCGAAGACTATGCAACCATAACGCCAAGAGAAACACTTCAATAAGAATTTGGTGGTGGCGTTACCCACCGTATAGGAAGTATTAGACCCAAACACGACGCACAATTATCGTGGTGCTCCAAAGTCAAATTTCACATTAATGTATTCACACTCAAAGGATAAGTCTTCATTGATTGAAGATATACGTTACTTCGTGTGTTGCACATCTAAGTCGTCAACATGCATAAGCGTTAGGATGTGTGTCCAATTATAGGATATTTGAGGATTCTAAGATATTTAGCTCACACTGCAACCTGCAAAACCTTTTCTCATCCAAGGGCTTAGTGAAGAATCTGCCAATTGCTCTTTAGTGTTGACGCGAATGATATCAATATCTTCTTTGTTGACATGATCTCTGAGAAAGTGATGACAGATCTGAATGTGCTTTGTCTTCGAGTGCTGAACTGGATTCTTGGAAAGCTTGATGGCGCTTTCATTTTCGCAGAAGAGTGGTACATTCTTTGTGTTGATGCCATAGTCCTTGAGAGTTTGCTTCATCCATAGAAGCTGAGCACGACATGATCCAGCAGCAATGTATTCAGATTCAGCAGTGGAGAGTGATACACAGTTCTTCTTCTTTGAAGACCAACAGACAAGAGATCGCCCGAGAAAGTGACATGTTCCTGGAGTGGACTTGCGATCAACCTTGTCACCAGCATAATCAGCATCAGAATATCCAATCAGATCAAACGTTGAGCCCTTTGGATACCATAATCCTATCGTTGGGGTGTAAGCCAAATATCGAAGTATTCGCTTCACCGCTAGGTGATGCGACTCCTTTGGTGCCGCTTGGAATCGGGCACACATGCAAACGCTAAGCATTATATCTGGTCTAGATGCACATAAGTAAAGTAAAGAACCAATCATGGAGCGGTATTCCTTTTGATCGAATTCTTTATCATTATCGTCGGAGCTCAGATGACTTTTGGTTGGCATTGGCGTTGTGTATCCATTGCAGTCTTGCATTCCAAACTTCTTTAGGCAATCTTTGAGGTATTTCTCTTGTGATATGAAGATGCCATTGCTCTGCTGACGGATTTGAAGACCAAGGAAAAATTTCAGCTCACCCATCATGGACATCTGATATTGCTCTTGCATCATGTGCCCAAACTCATCACTGTATCTTTTGTCAGTGCAGCCAAAGATAATGTCATCCACATATATTTGACACACAAATAGTTCACCGTCATATGTCTTCGTGAAGAGTGTCGGATCTAGAGAACCAGGTTTGAATCCTTTGCTCTTCAGGAAGTCTTTGAGTGTGTCATACCAAGCGCGAGGAGCTTGTTTGAGGCCATACAGTGCCTTGTTGAGCTTGTATACAATATCAGGATGTTTTGGATCTTCAAACCCAGGTGGTTCTGCAACATACACTTCTTCTTCAGTCTTGCCATTGAGGAAGGCATTCTTCACATCCATTTGGTATAGAAGAATGTTGTGATGGTTGGCATAGGCTAGTAGTATGCGAATGGCTTTAAGCCTTGCCACAGGAGCAAATGTTTCATCAAAGTCAATTCCTTCTACTTGAGTGTAGCCTTGAGCAACTAGACGAGCCTTGTTCCTGACAACTTGACGATGCTCATCTTGTTTGTTGTGATAGATCCATTTGGTGCCAGTTATATTGTGCTTGCAAGGATCAGGATGCTTGACCAGTTCCCATATATTGTTCAGCTCAAACTGATGAAGTTCTTCTTGCATAGCTTGAATCCATTCAAGTTCCATAAAGGCTTCAACAACTTTCTTGGGTTCAGATATAGAGACAAATGCAAAGTGCCCACAGAAATTTGCTAGTTGTGTTGCTCTCGAACGAGTGAGTGGACCAGGTGCATTGATGCTATCAATTATCCTCTCAATATGTACTTCATTTGCAACACGGGGATGAACTGGATGAAGATTTTGCCCTTGTGGATCATTGTCTTCAGTTTCAGCATTGACTTCAGGTTGAGCATTGTCTTCGGGTTGATTTGGTGCAATGATGATTTCTTCTTCAGCCTGAGCTTCTGAAGGCATGATTTCTCTAGTACCCATGAGCTTGATAGATTCACTAGGAGGGACTTCATCTAACACATTTGACAGGTGCTCTCTTTGCGAGCCGTTAGTCTCATCAAACCGCACATCCACAGTTTCAACCACTTTATATTGAAAGAGGTTGAAGACTCTGTAGGAGTGCGAATCCTTTCCGTATCCAAGCATGAAACCTTCATGTGCTTTCGGTGCAAATTTTGAAGTGTGATGTGGATCCTTGATCCAGCACCTAGCACCAAATACTCTAAAGTAACTGACGTTTGGCTTTCTTACTAGTTAGCAGCTCATATGATGTCTTCTTTAGAAGCTTGTGAAGATAAACACGATTGATGACATGGCATGCAGTATCAATAGCTTCAGGCTAGAACTTCCTTGGAGTCTTGTACTCATCAAGCATCGTCCGAGCCATCTCAATGAGGGTTCTGTTCTTGTGCTCCATGATGCCATTCTGCTGAGGTGTGTAAGGAGCTGAAAACTCATGAGTGATGCCCAGTGTATCAAGATAAGTGTCGAGGCCGGTGTTCTTGAATTCTGTGTTGTTGTTACTTCTGACGTGCTTGATCTTGATGCCATAGTTTGTCATGGCACGGTTGGCGAATCATCTGAAGACATCCCGCACTTCAGTATTGTAGAGGATTATATGCACCCATGTATATCTTGAGTAATCATCAACAATGACAAAGCCATAGAGACAAGCAGTGGTAGTAAGAGTAGAGTATTGAGTAGGGCCGAACAAGTCCATGTGAAGCATCTCGAAGGGTTGTGATGTCGTCATGATTGTCTTCGAGGGATGCTTGGCCCTAGTCATCTTCCCAGCTTCACAAGCACTACACAAATGATCCTTCTTGAACTTGATGCCCTCGATCCCCACAACACGCTTCTTCTCCGCGAGAGTGTACAAGTTCCTCATGCCAGCATATCCCAGCCTTCGATGCCAGAGACAACACTCTGAAGCTTTTGCTAGAAGACATACAACCAACTGTGGTCCTGCTAAGAAATCTACCATATACAGATCATCTTTTCAATACCCATCAAAGAGTAGAGACTTGTCAGATTCCATAAGCACAAGGCAATGATATTTTCCAAAAATCACAATCATGTTCAAATCACAAAGCATTGAGACAGACATTAAGTTGAAACCAAGGGATTCAACAAGCATCACTTTATCCATGTGCTGATCCTTTGAGATTGCAACTATACTTAGACCCAATACCTTGCTTTTACCAGTGTCAGCAAATGTGATGTGACTTTTGTCAGACGGGCGTAGAGTTGAATCCATCAGAAGACTTCGATCACCAGTCATATGGTTGGTGCAGCCACTATCCATAATCCATTCTGAAGCCTTTGGTGTCATACCCTACAATACAGTTTGGGGGATAGGCTTCGCCAAGAGAGTTGTGAAGCAGAAACATTTGACAAACTAGCGGAACATGAAAGTTTAGATCTTGGTTAGGATAAATTACATGTTTGTCAAGTAATCCTAGGGCGAAATACATAGTAAGACCATTTGGACATTTTATCTTGCATCCCACAAGATGTTTAAGGTCCCTAGCATAAGCACCAAACGCCTTTGATTTCCGGCTGGAGACCTTTCCCTTGGCACCACGTGCCATGAAGCAGAAGGTGGGAGCAGAGTCATCCTCATTCTTGGCATCAGCGTTGTTGATGAGGCCATTGTCTTCAGTGTTGAAGATGGACTTGGCGACATATGCAGAAGCTAGAGCCAGGCTTGCTACTCCAGAATCAGATTCCTCTTCAGACTGCACCTCTGCCTCCTCAGACGCAGACTCCTCCTCTGAATCCATCTCCTTGCCAACAAAACCACGACCCTTGCCTGATGAGCTCTTCTTGTGTGATGAACACTTTGACGAAGACTTGGAAGAAGACTTTGAGGATTTCTTCTTCTCCTTGTCATCAGAATCATATTCCTTTCTCTTCTTCTTCTTCTTTGTCTCATTGTCCCACTGTGGACACTTAGAGATGTAGTGAACAGGTTTCTTGCACTTGTGGCAGGTTCTCTTCTTGGGATCACGCGATGAAGCTTCATCATTTCTAGAGCTGGATCTTGAAGACTTTTTGAAGTCTTTCTTCTTGGCGAACTTATGGAACTTTTTCACAAGCATAGCAAGCTCCTTTCCAATATCTTCAGGATCACTAGAACTGGAGTCAGACTCTTCTTCAGATGAGGAAACAACCTTTGCCTTGAAAGGACAAGTTCAACCATAGTTGGGACCATATATATCTCTTTTCTCAGATAGCTGGAACTCATGTGTGTTGAGCCTCTCAAGTATGTCAGACAGATCAAGAGTCTTGTAGTCAGGACGTTCTTGAAACATCAGGGCCAGGGTGTCAAATGAGCTATCAAGTGATGTCAGCAGTGTATTGACGATTTCGTGCTTGGTGATCTCAGTGGCACCGAGTGCATGAAGCTCATTTGTGATATCAGTGAGACGATCAAATGTGAGCTGGACATTTTCATTGTCATTTCTCTTGAGGCGGTTGAAGAGATTGCGAAGAACACTAATCCTTGATTCTCTCTATTCTGTGTTGAGACGCCTTCGTTGAACTTGGAGAGCCAGTCCTAGACTAGCTTCGCAGTGTCCAGAGCACTCACACAACCATACTGCCCTTTGGTCAGATGACCAGAGATGATATTCTTGGCAGTTGAGTCCAATTGGATGAACTTCTTGCCATCAGCAGGAGTAACACCTTCACCAGCCTTGGGAACGCCGTTCTTGACGACATACCAGAGATCGACGTCAATGGCTTCAAGATGCATATGCATCTTATTCTTCCAGTAGGGGTAATCAGTGCCATGGAAGACAGGGCACGCAACAGAGACCTTGATTATCCCTGCAATTGACATAACTAAACTCCAGGTGGTTAAGCCGAATCACACAAAACAAGGGAGCACCTTGCTCTGATACCAATTGAAAGTGCTAGTATTCGACTAGAGGGGGGGGGTGTGAATAGGAAATTTTTATGAAAGTCTTCAAAACATGGGTGCTTTGAAGACAAACAATAGAAATGAACCTATTGATATGCAGCGGAAGGTAGACTACACTAGACAAGCCATAGTCAAGTAAGCAATATAGTGAAAGCACAAAGACTATCAGCAGCTAGGTAGTATGGATCATGATGGAAGATAGTATGAAGCCAAATAGTAAACAGTCTTCACACAGAAAAATGAGCAAAGACTTCACGAAGACAAACTGTAAGTAAAGAGAGAGAGGAAGCATAGAACCAGTTGCTCGGAGAGGACAAGGGGTTTGTTGGACTAGTTCCAGTTGCTGTGACAACTGTACATCTGGTTAGGGAGGCTGAGATTCAACTCAGAAGACCGCGTCTTCACCTTATTCCCCTTGAGCTAAGAACACTTAGTCCTCGCCCAATCACTCTGGTAAGTCTTCAAGGGAGACTTCCAAACCTTCACAGACTTCGTTCACTGGCAATCCACAATGACTCTTGGATGCTCAAAACGCAACGCCTAACCAGCTGGAGGATTCACAGTCTTCAAGTGTAATAAGTCTTCAGATCACGCAGACTGAAAGACTTCAGTGATGCCTAACACTCTTTGGCTCTGGGAGTTTTGGGCCTTGTCCTCGTAAGGATTACTCTCTCAAATGCTTCGGAGGTGGGTTGCTCTCAAACGACAAAAGTCGTGCACTAAATTTGAGCAGCCACCAACTTATGGTGTAGGGGGTGGGTTATTTATAGCCAGGAGGCAACCCGACCTGATTTGTCCAAAATGACCCTATGTCACTAAGGAACTGACACGTGGCCAACGGTTAGATTTTGAACACACGTCACAGCTTAGCTTGGGCTACAAGCAAACTGACTCATCCAGCTCTACATAAGATTTGCTCTCATTGTCGTTGCTCGAAGACATAGGATTTGGTTGAGCATCACTTCAGTCACTCTGACTTTGTTCACTTGGACCCCACTTAACAGTAAAGTGGTTCCTATGACTCAACAAAGAAGAAAAGGAAACTACGAAACAACTATGTCTTCGCACTCCATATTCTTCATGCGATGTCTTCTCTAGTCATAGTCTTCAATGTGAATATCTTCACAGACCACCACCGTCTTCAATGTCTTCACACATTTTTAGGGGTCATCTCTGGTAGGTAAACCGAATCAATATGGGACTACTACCTGTGTTATCCTGCAATTCTCACAAACACATTAGTCCCTCAACCAAGTTTGTCATCAATACTCCAAAACCAACTAGGGGTGGCACTAGATGCACTTACAAATTGATCTTGAAGACGACCTCTCAGAGCAGGATTATCTGACGACAATCGTTACTATTTGGGCAATTTGGAAGGCCAAGAGAGATATCATGTATGAAGGTAAACACTAAATCCCTCTAACGACGAATGGTTTCATGAGACACTTACTGCATGAATTGAAGGCGGTTAAAAAGCTTCCAGTGCATGCATCAAGGGTTGTTTATCAAACTCCATCTAGATGGGTTCCTCTGCCTGCCAAACTGATAAAAGGGAATGTGGATGGAGTAGTGTCTATAGCAGAAAGAAGGTGTGTAGCGGCGACCATATTCAGGCCAGGGGATGGATAATTTCTCTATCATTCGACATGTGTGTATGAAGGAGTGATTGAGCCAGCTTGTGTGGAAGCCGTGGCGTGTCGTGAAGCGTTGTATCTGGCGAAGGATCTTAATGTAACAAATCAAAAAAGGAAGCAAGGGAGCTGATGTAATGATGATCAAGGAGGTTTACGTTAAAGATGGAAGCTTTTCGATAAAGGGTTTATTTTATTGGTTCAAAAATGAAGCATCAAGAGGATACAAGCACAATGAGTACACATCTGTACTGTGCATAGTTAGGATGCACACAACCAACATCAATACATGCACACAAAAAAACCATGCCAACAAATAGCAAAGTCATATAAGACCAAATCAATGCTCATACGAGGGTAAAGTAACCAAAGCGACCAGATCCGCCGGGCAAACTACAACAATAAGCATATCCACACCATCCTTGTCATGACACTACATAAATGAGTAGGTTCTTCGGCAGCAATGCCTTCAGGAAGGGTGCAACGCTCAAGCGCCGCATACGTCTCCAACCTATCTATAATTTTTTATTGTTCCATGCTATTAAAGTATCAATTTTGGATGTTTTATATGTCACTAGATGCAATTATACATCATTTTTTGGGACTAACCTATTAATTTAGTGCCCAGTTGTCAGGACCCCGACTCAATGCCACATCGATCCAGCATGTAACACCTCATATCACTTTGCGGCCTCACGCACGGTATCCCCACGGGTGTCGCCTTACCTTTGCCCGGGACCGTTTCCGCCTTTTGGCACACGTATATGATGGTGTCGCTAGCATCCATATGATAAAGAGCCCGGGCTGACATGGCTAGTCGTAAACCCAAAGTGGCACTAACTTACAGGGACAGGCATCCATGACCCAGCATCGAACGTGTCGGTCATCAGCGAGTGAATCCAGGCTGTAGCACTGGGCTAACAGGACTCCGGTGAACCGGGCTGTAGCAGGCTAACAGGACTCCGGTATTCATCGCGTGACATTTCCCCGAAGGGACAGACACAGGATCGAAGAAGGACACATGCCGGCCAGCCTAAGTGTTCCGGAGCAGTAGCAAGCTACCAGGGCTCAGTGGAAGCACTAGGAGACATTTCCCGGTAAGAGAGGCTACTAAGGATAAACAACTAGATAGTCAGATCCCACACATAGCAATACACATTACACGTACGCATAACATGCAAGTATGTGCTGTACAACATGGCATCACAGCATAACTCAACAACTCATATAGATAAAGGCTCAGAAGAGCCAACATAGCAATATTACAACCAGGGGTCACATGACCCAACATTGAGAGCAATCAAGCAACAAACGGAAGCATTACATGTCTGAGTACAGACATCTATAAATGAAAAGGCTGAAAACCTGGCTATCTACAACATCCGATCAAGATCGTAGCTGAGGTACTAGCTACTAGTCGAAGTCCATGAGAACACTAGTAAGACCGAAGTCTCCGCTGCAAAACATAAATAAAGCAACATGCGTACAAAGGTACTCAGCAAGACTTACATCAGATCCTATCATACATGCATTTGTATCAAGAGGTAATGTGGGGTTTAGTTGCAGCAAGCCAGCTTTGACTCTGTGGCTATCCTGTTCTACAACTACCAGAAACTCTGGAGGTGAGACAACGTACACGAGTCCACTAAACACCACACAATACACTACTATGGATTCATCCCCGTCTCCCTACGAGAAGGCCATCCATAGCAGTCACACTTGTCTTGAGCATTTTAGAGTATCCACTTCAAGTTGTCTATGTACCATGTAAGCATCCAAGAAGTCCATAACCGCGGACCCGGCTATTCGAATAGATCATATTAACCCTGCAGGGGTGTACTTCTTCACACACGCTCTCGCCACTTACCGCCATGTACACGTCATGTATCTCGGCAACCTTCAAGCGGAAGCCTGGCGAGGGTGTCGGCCACGACCTGACTAACCACACAAGACTCTAGTCCAGGTTTATCGCCTATTCGGGTTCCATCCGCAAGGAGATCCGGCCGGGGTGTCGCTCACGGCCCCAAACGATGTGAGCAGGGTTCCCGAGCCCACCATCCGGGTGCCACTCGGTACACCGGCCACGTGTGCCTAGTCTGTCCCAAGCCCACCCTGCCGGGTGCCACTTGGTAGAAAAATAGCACTACCTACAAACACCAGAAACTAGTTGCGACTCCTGGACAGAGATCAAGTTGGTTAATAAGTCGAGAGGGCTTGGAGCGCCCGGAGCCCAATGTGTGGTAGTATCGAGTCATTGGACAACATACATAGAACTCAGTGCTTAAGGACGGTTCCAGTGAGACAACCCACCATGTACTCCTACATGGCCTCTCACCGCTACCTTTACCAAATCGTGTTCACACACTTCACTCTCATCATCAGAACATATCATAACACTCCAATTCATTCCCAATGAACCAGACCTGACACAACTCTAAGCAATAGCAGGCATAGCATGGTAGGAACACAACAATGGCTCAATCAACTCCTACACATGCTAGTGGGTTTCAACTATTTACTGTGGCAATGACAGGTCATGCAGAGGAATGGGTTCAACTACCGCAGCACAAGGTAGCAGATGTATCGTTGTTGTCCTAATGCAATAACTGAGAGCAGGAGCGAGAGAGTAGGGTTTTATCGGAATGAACAAGGGGGTTTGCTTGCCTGGTAAATCAACAGAGGAGGCACTGCTTCACCGACAGGTACTCTGGAACAGCTTCGGAGCAGGACCTATCGAGAAGGAACGGTGCCAATAATCAAAACACAAGCATATGCAACACAATGATGCAAGAACATGGCATGAAGATGTGATGCTGATTGTGCTAATGCAACTAGTACTCATCTGGTTTGAAGTCCATTTGAACCATAAGCTCAAATGCAATTCTAAATTAAGTCTCTTATATATGCCATAATGTGTTTTCTCATATTCAGCATGTGTAAGTTGGTTTGTCATGCATGAAACTAGTACAGATGGAAAGATTGCATTTTTCTGATAATTTTTCATATATAAATTATTTTAATCTGAGCTACGGTTGAATTGATATGAATTTTTGAAGTTTAAAACAATTTCTGGAATTTTCTGATTTAATTTAAATCCAGAAATCATATATTGCGCCAGCATGACGTCAGCACGACGTCAGCGGTCAACTGCGGCTGGCTGGGGTCAAACCTGACGTGTGGGGTCCACACGTCAGTGACAGGGGGGTTTAACAAAGGTTATTTTAATCCTAATTAAGAGTTAGTGGCGCTGGGGCCCACTGTCAGTGTCAGGGTTAATTAACAGAGGTTGATTAAATT
Organism: Triticum dicoccoides; assembly: GCF_002162155.2. Classification (NCBI taxonomy): domain Eukaryota; kingdom Viridiplantae; phylum Streptophyta; class Magnoliopsida; order Poales; family Poaceae; genus Triticum; species Triticum dicoccoides. Next base: position 604,993,366 of record NC_041383.1, read on the forward strand.
TAAACTAATCCTAAACTCGAATTAGCAGGGACGGGCCCCACTGTCATTGAGCCAGGGGAGGTCAAACCCCCTGGTCAACTGGGCTAACACGCCGGCATTTAGCCGCCGGCGGCAGCAAACGCGGCGGAGGGCGCGGGATTGCCACTCCGGCGCCCAATCGAGCAGCGGAGGGCACGCGCGGGAAGCGGGGGCTCGCGCGCATCCGGTGGGGCAGGTGGGATGAGCTGGGGAGGCCGGAGCTCGCCGGAGCAAAGCTCGCGGCGGCGGCCGGAGCTCGGCTTCGAGCGGGACCGGGCTGCGGGGCACGGGGAGGCCACCTGAGGGGCTCGGCGGCACCCTCGTGGCACTGGGAGCGCGATGGGATGCTCGGTTTGGGCGGAGGCGGGCCGAGATGGCGACGGCGACATGGACGGCGGCGAGAGGCTCCAGCCGTGGTGGAGAGGAGGGCTACGGCGTGCGGGCAGTTAAACGGAGAGGGGGAAGCGGTGGCGGAGCTCACCGCGGTTGCAGCGGCAGTCGAAGTGGGCTCGGGGACGCACTGGTGCGGCCGGAGCGTCGATGGGGATCCACGGCGACCGGCGATGAAAAAGACGACGGCGACGGCTCCACGGGGCGTCCGGAGGGGCACGGCTTGACGAAGAGGTGGTGGACGACATGGCGGGGCTACCGGACTCGAAGCGAGGGAGAGGGGGAGGTGGTGGCCGCGGCAACGGCGAGCAGTGGCGTCGGTGGCGTTCGGCCGTGAGAGAGAGAGAGTGACAGAGGAGAGGACGAGGGCGAGGGAGAGTGCGAGGGGGTCGGGGTGGCTGCGTGGCGTCGTCCGGGGCATCCAGACGAGGAGGGGAGAGGCATGCAGACAGGGAGGGAGGTGGCGTGGCCG
>NC_041383.1:604994688-605003559 GCF_002162155.2 Triticum dicoccoides
TTCTCCTCTTTAATTCTGTTTTCTATTTTTTTCTGACATTTGTTTTGATTTAATTAAAATATTAAATCATTTAATTACCTTATGCCAATTTTTGCAGGAGCTAACTATATTATTCCAGAGCTCCTTTATAAATGGCATAATTTTTGGACATATATTAATATATATGACTAATATATTTCCAATGCAAATATTTATGCATTAATTCCAAATGCCCAAAATAAATATCCATGAGCTCCTAAAAATATTGGTTTGATTTTTATCTCTGTCCAATATTTTCAGAGGGCAACATGAGCATTTTCTTGGACCCTTTTGGAGAAATTTTTATTTGGGTCATTTTCAAAAATGATTCTGAGGGTTCCACCAATCCTCATTTCAAATTTAAATGAAATTTAAATATGATGCACAAATGGCTAGCTAGTCTAGGTCATACCAGACTAGGGATGTGACAACTCGCCCCCACTTGAAAGAATCTCGTCCTGAGATTCAGGGGTCGACGGAAAGAAAGCGGGGTACTCCAGTCGAAGACAATCTTCTCGCTCCCAAGTAGCTTCTCTCTCGGAATGATGAGACCACTGAACTTTGAGAAACTTGATGTTCTAACGTCGGGTAACACGCTCTGCTTGATCAAGAATGCGAACCGGGTACTCTCGGTATGTGAGGTTATCTTGGAGATCAAGCGTTTCGTGGTCCACTCCGCGGATAGGATCCGAGAAGCAACGCCTGAGTTGAGAGACGTGGAAGACATCATGAACTCGAGAAAGATGTGGGGGTAGTTCCAATTGGTAGGCAACCTCTCCTCGTTTAGCGAGAATGCGAAAGGGACCAATGTAACGAGAAGCCAACTTGCCCTTGATACCGAAACGATGGGTACCCTTCAAAGGAGTAACCCGAAGGTAAGCTTGGTCGCCAAGTTCATAAGTCATATCCTTATGATGACGATTGTACTGGCTCTTTTGACGAGATTGGGCTGTTTTCAAATTCTCACGAATGATGCGAACTTGCTCTTCTGCCTCCTGGATCATGTCCGGTCCAAAGAATTGTCTTTCACCGGTTTCTGACCAGTTCAAAGGTGTTCGACATCTTCGTCCATAGAGAACCTCAAAAGGAGCTTTCTTGAGGCTGGATTGGTAGCTATTGTTATAAGCAAACTTGGCGAAAGGAAGACATTTCTCCCAATTCATACCGAATGAGATAACGCAAGCTCTGAGCATGTCTTCGAGAATTTGATTGACCCGTTCCACCTGACCACTCGACTGAGGGTGGAAAGCGGTACTGAAGGAAAGATGGGTTCCCATGGCAGTTTGGAAACTCTCCCAGAAATGAGAAGTGAAAAGACTGCCACGGTCTGAATTGATCTCTAGTGGAACACCATGAAGTGACACTATTCGAGAAATGTATAAGTCAGCAAGCTGACTAGCAGTGATACTCTCTCGAACAGGAAGGAAGTGAGCCACTTTGGAAAGACGATCAACGACTACGAAGATAGCGTTATTCCCTCTCTTGGTCCTGGGAAAGCCGGTGATGAAGTCCATACCAACTTTATCCCATTTCCATTCAGGAATAGCTAAAGGCTGAAGGGTGCCAGCAGGTGTTTGATGCTCTGCCTTAACACGACGACAAACGTCACATTTAGCAATGAACTCAGCAATTTCTCTCTTCATCCTAGTCCACCAGAACCTCTGGCGTAGATCCTGATACATCTTAGTACTACCGGGATGAATCGTGAGAGGAGATCCATGCGCCTCCTTAAGAATCAATTGTCGCAGATGTTGATTCTTGGGAACCACCAAGCGATTCTCAAAGAAAACAACACCTCGATCATCCATAGAGAAACATCCACCAACTCCCTTCTTAATGTTTCTCTTGATCCGAGAAATTCCTATGTCTTGCTTTTGAGCAGTGACAATCCGATCTTCAAGATTAGGTTTCGCCACCAAGGTAGAAAGGAATCCGTGAGGAGCAATGTGAAGATTAAGCATACAGAATTCCTCATGGAGAAGTGGTTGGCCTTGCTGCAACATGAGATTGTTGGAATAGGATTTACGGCTTAGAGCATCAGCCATGACATTGGCTTTGCCTGGGGTGTAGGTAATCCCTAGATCATAATCTGTGATTAACTCCAACCAACGTCTTTGCCTAAGGTTCAGATCCGGTTGGGTGAAGATATACTTGAGACTCTGGTGATCGGTGTAGATCTCGCAATGTTTACCAAGGAGGTAATGTCGTCAGGTCTTGAGTGCATAGACTACGGCTGCAAGCTCTAGATCATGTGTAGGATAATTCTCCTCATGTGGATGCAACTGTCGAGATGCATAGGCAATCACATGACGATCCTGCATAAGAATGCAACCTAGTCCCTGTCGTGAGGCGTCGCAGTAGATAATAAAGTCTTTACTGAAATCCGGTGGCACAAGTATGGGAGCAGAAGTCAGGCGTCTTTTCAGTTCCTGAAAACTGTACTCACACTGTGGGGACCACTCGAACTTTTTATCTTTCTTGAGAAGTTCCGTGAGGGGTTTGGCTATTTTGGAGAAGTTTTCAACAAAGTGGCGACAATAGCTGGCTAGACCAAGGAAACTCCCGACTTGTTTAACGGTCTCAGGTGGAGTCCAATCGAGAATGGCTTGAACTCTCTCAGGATTGACAGCAATGCCCTTACCAGAGATTACGTGGCCTAGGTAGGTCACTTCTGGCAACCAAAATTCACACTTGGAGAACTTGGCATAAAGGCGGTGCTCTCTGAGTTTTTCTAGCACAAGTCTAAGATGTTCGGCATGCTCTTCCTCGTTCTTCGAGTAAATAAGAATATCATCGAGGTAAACCACGACGAACTTATCTAAGTACTCCATGAAGATCGAGTTCATCAAGCGGGAGAATGTAGCTGGAGCGTTAGTTAGGCCAAAGGACATGACGGTGTACTCGTACTGGCCATAACGAGTGACAAAAGCTGTCTTGGGAATGTCCCCATTTCTGATTTTGATTTGGTGGTATCCTAACCTCAAATCCATCTTGGAGAAGACTGAGGATCCAGCGAGCTGATCATACAGATCGTTGATCCTGGGGAGCGGATACTTGTTCTTTATCGTGACCAAATTAACGGGACGATAATCTACAACCATCCGGTCCGTACCGTCTTTCTTCTTGACAAAGAGGACGGGGCAAGCCCAAGGAGAAGAACTAGGATGGATGAAACCCTTTTGCAAGGACTCATCAAGTTGTTTCTTAAGCTCGGCTAGTTCTAAGGGTGCCATCTTGTAAGGTCTCCGGGAGATTGGAGCTGTTCCTGGGATAAGACCTATGACGAACTCTACATCTCTGTCAGGTGGAACACCTGGCAGTCCCTCTGGAAAGACATCCGGAAAGTTACGGACTACCGGGATATCTTCAAGGTCTGGAAGAGGGCTGGCATTAAGAGAATAGAGCTGACGCTTTGCAACTCTAGTGGAGACGGTGACTATCTTGCCAGATGGGTGTGTAAGCTGAACAGATCTGGTGTAACAATCAATCTTGGCATGATGAGCTGTCTTCTAGTCCATACCCAAGATGATGTTAATATCTGAGGACTTGAGGGCTACAAGTGATGCAAGGAATACAAGTCTATCAACAAGGATTTCATTACCATAGCTGATTCTGGTGGTCTGCCATCTAGACCCTGGGGTTTGGATTTCAAGCAGAGTTGGCATATCACAAAATGATATGTCGTGCAAACGAGCATAGCCTTCAGAAATGAAGGAGTGAGATGCTCCAGTATCGAATAGAACTGATGTTGGGTGACAATTGACAAGGAGTGTACCAAGAACGACATCCGGATCATCATGAGCGTCTTTAGCTGAGACGTGATGCACACGTCCACGTTCAGTGGGGGCTGACTTGACACTGATCATCTTGCGTGATGGCTTAACACAGCCAACAGTCTTCTCGGGCTGGGGTGGAGCATAACTAGTCTGAGAGCAGTCACATGCATAGTGTCCTGGCTTCCCGCATGTGAAGCAAGTCCCTAAGGTTGGACGTGGACCCGCACTGACAAGCGGTCTACCAGTAGGCCTGGGTGAAACATATGACTGAGCTGGGTGAGGCACCACATGGAATGGCCTCGGTGCATATCCGGAAGGAAGAGCGGAGTTTGGAACCCAAATCCGGCGCTTCTGGGAACTAGAGCCAGAAGAAGATCCCAAATCACGGTGTGCTTACGAGACTCCTCGTAAGTGAGCTGAGCTGTCTCTGCATTGATGGCCTTGTTCACAAGAGCTTGGAATGTATCACAATGATGCAGGTGGAGATCACGACGCAACTTGGGCTTGAGACCCTTCCGGAACCTAGCCTGCTTCTTGGCGTCCGTGGACACCTCTTCTGTGGCATAGCGGGCAAGGTTCTCAAACTCTCTACTATAAGCATCAACAGCCATCTTATTCTGGGTGAGACTATAGAACTCTTCTCTCTTGCGATCAAGGAGGGCCTGGGGAATGTGATGCTCGCGAAAAGCCTCAGTGAAAACCTTCCAAGTAGGAATCTGGCCAGCTGGAAGCATAGCCTCATAGTTCTGCCACCAAAGACTAGCAGGACCTTCCAGGTGGTATGTGGCATAGGTGACCTTGTCATCTTCAGCTACGCTCGCGGAATGCAGCTTATGAGTGATGCTACGGAGCCAGTCATCTGCATCGAGTGGCTCGATGGAATGATGAAAGGTAGGTGGGTGAAAACGAATGAAGTCATGAATGGTAGCAGACCCTTTGAACTGATGTGCGGTGTTCTCCTCGATACGTGCCAACAAACGATTAGACTCACGCTTGTTCCTCTCCATCTCTAACATGAACTCTGCCAACGAAGGCTGGTCGGGAGGATCCTCATCCCTACCATCCTCATAGTTCTGGCTACGAACAATAGAACTTGATGACATCCTGAGAAACGAAAACCAGGGACGAAATCAGCATCAACTATAGACTGTAGAATGTAGGACAAGGAATTAGTATCTCTCGAACTCCTAGGGAAATTCCAGCAGCATAACGGCAGTAAAATGCTCAGAATGAGACATCCTACTAAAAATGGGGTGGTAACATACTCATCAACATACTCAAGGTTCTGAGATCATACTAAACAGACTACACCGGAAATACTCAAAACTGGGGTATGACTCTGATCAACCAATCCTATGGGACTAGGGAGTAGTAACACGTGATCCTGATAGACGGAAGAGAAAGCCTAGTTCCTTAACCCCGTAGGAAAGATAGGATGACTCAGATCAGAAGGCCATGAGGTAAAGGAGTAAAAAGAGCCTTACGTTCCTTCCCACAATCAATTCCCTTACATAACTAAAGATTTTCTAGACTCAACTTCGACCAGTTTGGCTTGGTAATCCTACAAGCAGTCAGGCTCTGATACCAACGCTGTCAGGACCCCGACTCAATGCCACATCGATCCAGCATGTAACACCTCATATCACTTTGCGGCCTCACGCACGGTATCCCCACGGGTGTCGCCTTACCTTTGCCCGGGACCGTTTGCGCCTTTTGGCACACGTATATGATGGTGTCGCTAGCATCCATATGATAAAGAGCCCGGGCTGACATGGCTAGTCGTAAACCCAAAGTGGCACTAACTTACAGGGACAGGCATCCATGACCCAGCATCGAACGTGTCGGTCATCAGCGAGTGAATCCAGGCTGTAGCACTGGGCTAACAGGACTCCGGTGAACCGGGCTGTAGCAGGCTAACAGGACTCCGGTATTCATCGCGTGACATTTCCCCGAAGGGACAGACACAGGATCGAAGAAGGACACATGCCGGCCAGCCTAAGTGTTCCGGAGTAGTAGCAAGCTACCATGGCTCAGTGGAAGCACTAGGAGACATTTCCCGGTAAGAGAGGCTACTAAGGATAAACAACTAGATAGTCAGATCCCACACATAGCAATACACATTACACGTACGCATAACATGCAAGTATGTGCTGTACAACATGGCATCGCAGCATAACTCAACAACTCATATAGATAAAGGCTCAGAAGAGCCAACATAGCAATATTACAACCAGGGGTCACATGACCCAACATTGAGAGCAATCAAGCAACAAACGGAAGCATTACATGTCTGAGTACAGACATCTATAAATGAAAAGGCTGAAAGCCTGACTATCTACAACATCCGATCAAGATCGTAGCTGAGGTACTAGCTACTAGTCGAAGTCCATGAGAACACTAGTAAGACCGAAGTCTCCGCTGCAAAACATAAATAAAGCAACATGAGTACAAAGGTACTCAGCAAGACTTACATCAGATCCTATCATACATGCATTTGTATCAAGAGGTAATGTGGGGTTTAGTTGCAGCAAGCCAGCTTTGACTCTATGGCTATCCTGTTCTACGACTACCAGAAACTCTGGAGGTGAGACAACGTACACGAGTCCACTAAACACCACACAATACACTACTATGGATTCATCCCCGTCTCCCTACGAGAAGGCCATCCATAGCAGTCACACTTGTCTTGAGCATTTTAGAGTATCCACTTCAAGTTGTCTATGTACCATGTAAGCATCCAAGAAGTCCATAACCGCGGACCCGGCTATTCGAATATATCATATTAACCCTGCAGGAGTGTACTTCTTCACACACGCTCTCGCCACTTACCGCCATGTACACGTCATGTATCTCGGCAACCTTCAAGCGGAAGCCTGGCGAGGGTGTCGGCCACGACCTGACTAACCACACAAGACTCTAGTCCAGGTTTATCGCCTACTCGGGTTCCATCCGCAAGGAGATCCGGCCGGGGTGTCGCTCATGGCCCCAAATGATGTGAGCAGGGTTCCCGAGCCCACCATCCGGGTGCCACTCGGTACACCAGCCACGTGTGCCTAGTCTGTCCCAAGCCCACCCTGCCGGGTGCCACTTGGTAGAAAAATAGCACTACCTACAAACACCAGAAACTAGTTGCGACTCCTGGACAGAGATCAAGTTGGTTAATAAGTCGAGAGGGCTTGGAGCGCCCGGAGCCCAATGTGTGGTAGTATCGAGTCATTGGACAACATACATAGAACTCAGTGCTTAAGGACGGTTCCAGTGAGACAACCCACCATGTACTCCTACATGGCCTCTCACCGCTACCTTTACCAAATCGTGTTCACACACTTCACTCTCATCATCAGAACATATCATAACACTCCAATTCATTCCCAATGAACCAGACCTGACACAACTCTAAGCAATAGCAGGCATAGCATGGTAGGAACACAACAATGGCTCAATCAACTCCTACACATGCTAGTGGGTTTCAACTATTTACTGTGGCAATGACAGGTCATGCAGAGGAATGGGTTCAACTACCGCAGCACAAGGTAGCAGATGAATCGTTGTTGTCCTAATGCAATAACTGAGAGCAGGAGCGAGAGAGTAGGGTTTTATCGGAATGAACAAGGGGGTTTGCTTGCCTGGTAAATCAACAGAGGAGGCACTGCTTCACCGACAGGTACTCTGGAACAGCTCCGGAGCAGGACCTATCGAGAAGGAACGGTGCCAACAATCAAAACACAAGCATATGCAACACAATGATGCATGAACATGGCATGAAGATGTGATGCTGATTGTGCTAATGCAACTAGTACTCATCTGGTTTGAAGTCCATTTGAACCATAAGCTCAAATGCAATTCTAAATTAAGTCTCTTATATATGCCATAATGTGTTTTCTCATATTCAGCATGTGTAAGTTGGTTTGTCATGCATGAAACTAGTACAGATGGAAAGATTGCATTTTTCTGATAATTTTTCATATATAAATTATTTTAATCTGAGCTACGGTTGAATTGATATGAATTTTTGAAGTTTAAAACAATTTCTGGAATTTTCTGATTTAATTTAAATCCAGAAATCATATATTGCGCCAGCATGACGTCAGCACGACGTCAGCGGTCAACTGCGGCTGGCTGGGGTCAAACCTGACGTGTGGTGTCCACACGTCAGTGACAGGGGGGTTTAACAGAGGTTAGTTTAATCCTAATTAAGAGTTAGTGGCGCTGGGGCCCACTGTCAGTGTCAGGGTTAATTAAGAGAGGTTGATTAAATTTAAACTAATCCTAAACTCGAATTAGCAGGGACGGGCCCCACTGTCATTGAGCCAGGGGAGGTCAAACCCCCTGGTCAACTGGGCTAACACGCTGGCGTTTAGCCGCCGGCGGCAGCAAACGCGGCGGAGGGCGTGGGATTGCCACTCCGGCGCCCACTCGAGCAGCGGAGGGCACGCGCGGGAAGCAGGGGCTCGCGCGCATCCGGTGGGGCAGGTGGGATGAGCTGGGGAGCCCGGAGCTCGCCGGAGCAAAGCTCGCGGCGGCGGCCGGAGCTCGGCTTCGAGCGGGAACGGGCTGCGGGGCACGGGGAGGCCACCTGAGGGGCTCGGCGGCACCCTCGTGGCACTGGGAGCGCGATGGGATGCTCGGTTTGGGCGGAGGCGGGCCGAGACGGCGACGGCGACATGGATGGCGGCGAGAGGCTCCGGCCGTGGTGGGGAGGAGGGCTACGGCGTGCGGGCAGTTAAACGGAGAGGGGGAAGCGGTGGCGGAGCTCACCGCGGTTGCAGCGGCAGTCGAAGTGGGCTCGGGGACGCACTGGTGCGGCCGGAGCGTCGATGGGGATCCACGGCGACCGGCGATGAAAAAGACGACGGCGATCGCTCCACGGGGCGTCCGGAGGGGCACAGCTTGACGGAGAGGTGGTGGACGACGTGGAGGGGCTACCGGACTCGAAGCGAGGGAGAGGGGGAGGTGGTGGCTGCGGCAACGGCGAGCGGTGGCGTCGGTGGCGTTCGGTCGTGAGAGAGAGAGAGAGTGACAGAGGAGAGGACGAGGGCGAGGGAGAGTGTGAGGGGGTCGGGGTGGCTGCGTGGCG
>NC_041383.1:605003571-605004136 GCF_002162155.2 Triticum dicoccoides
TTCTCCTCTTTAATTCTGTTTTCTATTTTTTTCTGACATTTGTTTTGATTTAATTAAAATATTAAATCATTTAATTACCTTATGCCAATTTTTGCAGGAGCTAACTATATTATTCCAGAGCTCCTTTATAAATGGCATAATTTTTGGACATATATTAATATATATGACTAATATATTTCCAATGCAAATATTTATGCATTAATTCCAAATGCCCAAAATAAATATCCATGAGCTCCTAAAAATATTGGTTTGATTTTTATCTCTGTCCAATATTTTCAGAGGGCAACATGAGCATTTTCTTGGACCCTTTTGGAGAAATTTTTATTTGGGTCATTTTCAAAAATGATTCTGAGGGTTCCACCAATCCTCATTTCAAATTTAAATGAAATTTAAATATGATGCACAAATGGCTAGCTAGTCTAGGTCATACCAGACTAGGGATGTGACACCAGTGCCAGTTGCTGTTTTTTTGCATGTTTTTGACTTTTTAGAAAATCAATATCAAACGAAGTACAAACAAAGAAAAAACTTTGGATTAATTTTTTTTGGACCAGAAGAGACCCTA
>NC_041383.1:605004517-605037629 GCF_002162155.2 Triticum dicoccoides
ATGCGTGAATAGTTACCACAGATCTACGGGTCCATAGTTAGTACATATATGACTTCTTCCCTCTTTTTGATCTTCAATACAATGTTCTCCTCGATGTTCTTGGAGATCTATTTGATTTAATGACTTTTTTGCAGTGTGTTTGTTGGGATCCGATGAATTGTGAGTTTATGATCAGATCTATCCATGACTATTATTTGAGTTTTCTCTGAACTCTTTTATGCATGATTACTATACCCTCGTATTTCTTCTCTGATTTATTGGTTTGGTTTGGCTAACTAGATTGATTTATTTTTCCATGGAAAGAGGTGCTTTGTAATGGGTTCGATATTACGGTGCTCAATCCCAGTGATAGAAAGGGACATGCCACGTATGTATCGTTGCTATTAAGGGTAAAAAGATGGGGTTTATTCATACGTGAGTTTATCTTGTCTACATCATGTTATCTTGCTTAAGGCGTTACTTCGTTTTTCCATGAACTTAGTACACTAGATGCATGTTGGATAGCGGTCGATGTGTGGAGTAATAGTAGTAGATGCAGAATCGTTTATGTATACTTGTCTCGGATGTGATGCCTATATATGATCATTGCCTTGGATACTGTCATAATTATTTGCTTTTCTATCAGTTGACCAATAGTAATTTTTTACCCACCGTATGCTATTTTCAAGAGAGAAGCCTCTAGTGAAACCATGGCCCCAGAGTTTATCTTTTATCATATATTAAAATCAAGAATATGTTGCTGCAATTTTATTTATTTTATTTTATTTTGTATTTCTGTTCGATCTATCTATCAAAAACTATACCGTTTAATCTTGCTCATAACCCTTGAGGGATTGACAACCCCTCTACGCGTTGGGTTGTAAGTATTTGTTGTTTGTGTGCATGTGCTGTTTACTAGTCGTTGCTTGGTTCTCCTACTGGATTGATAACCCTGGTTCCATAACTGAGGGAAATACTTATCTCTACTGTACTGCATCATCCTCTCTTCTTCGAGGAAATTCTTGTTGGAAATATGCCCTAGAGGTAATAATAAAATGATTATTATATTTCCTTGTTCATGATAATTGTCTTTTATTCATGCTATAATTGTATTATCCGGAAATCGTAATACACGTGTGAATACTTAGACCACAACATGTCCCTAGTGAGCCTCTAGTTGACTAGCTCGTTGATCAACAGATAGTCATGGTTTCCTAACTATGGACATTGGATGTCATTGATAACGGGATCACATCATTAGGAGATTGATGTGATGGACAAGACCCAATCCTAAGCATAGCACAAAGATCATGTAGTTCGTTTGCTAGAGCTTTTCCAATGTCAAGTATCTTTCCTTAGACCATGAGATCCTGTAACTCCCGGATACTGTAGGAGTGCTTTGGGTGTACCAAACGTCACAACGTAACTGGGTGACTATAAAGGTGCACTACAGGTATCTCCGAAAGTGTCTGTTGGGTTGACACGGATCGAGACTAGGATTTGTCACTCTGTATGACGGAGAGGTATCACTGGGCCCACTCGGTAGTGCATCATCATAATGAGCTCAAAATGACCAAGTGTCTGGTCACGGGATCATGCATTACGGTACGAGTAAACTGACTTGCCGGTAACGAGATTGAACGAGGTATTGGGATACCGACGATCGAATCTCGGGCAAGTAACATACCGATTGACAAAGGGAATTGTATACGAGGTTGCTTAAATCCTCGACATTGTGGTTCATCCGATGAGATTATCGAGGAGCATGTGGGAGCCAACATGGGTATCCAGATCCCGATGTTGGTTATTGACCGGAGAGCCGTCTCGGTCATGTCTGCATGTCTCCCGAACCCGTAGGGTCTACACACTTAAGGTTCGGTGACGCTAGGGTTGTATGAATATGAGTATGCAGCAAACCGAAAGTTGTTCGGAGTCCCGGATGAGATCCCGGACGTCACGAGGAGTTCCGGAATGGTCCGGAGGTAAAGAATTATATATAGGAAGTGCAGTTTCGGCCATCGGGAGAGTTTCGGGGGTCACCAGTATTGTACCGGGACCACCGGAAGGGTCCCGGGGGTCCACCGGGCGGGGCCACCTATCCCGGAGGGCCCCGTGGGCTGAAGTGGGGAAGGGTACCTGCCCCTGGTGGGCTGGTGCGCCCCCCTTGGGCCCCCCTGTGCCTAGGGTTGGAAACCCTAGGGTGGGGGGGGGAGCGCCTCCACTTGCGTTGGGGGGCACTCCACCCCCCTGGCCGCCGCCCCCCTTGGGAGATCTCATCTCCAGGGCAGGCGCCCCCCTGAGGGCCTATATAAAGGAGGGGGGAGGGAGGGGCAGCCGCACCCTGAAGTCTTGGCGCTTCCCTCTCCCCTGCTACACCTCTCCCTCTCGCAGAAGCTCGGCGAAGCTCTGCCGGAACCCTGCTGCATCCACCACCACGCCGTCGTGCTGCTGGATCTTCATCAACATCTCCTCCCCCCTTGCTGGATCAAGAAGGAGGAGACGTCATCCGCTCCGTACGTGTGTTGAACGCGGAGGTGTTGTCCGTTCGGCAATTGGTCATCGGTGATTTGAATCACGACGAGTATGACTACCTCAACCCCATTCTCTTGAACGCTTCCGCCCACAATCTACAAAGGTATGTAGATGCACTACTATCACTCGTTGCTAGATGAACTCATAGATGGATCTTGGTGAAACCGTATGTTTATTTTCTGCAACGTTCCCCAACAGTGGCATCATGAGCTAGGTCTATGCGTAGTTCTCTATTGCACGAGTACAACACAAATCTGTTGTTGGCGTAGATCTTGTCAACTTGCTTGCCACTACTAGTCTTATTTTGCTTCAGCGGTATTGTGGGATGAAGCGGCCCGGACCGACCTTACACGTACGCTTACGTGAGACAGGTTCCACCGACTGACATGCACTAGTTGCATAAGGTGGCTAGCGGGTGTCTGTCTCTCCCACTTTAGTTGGAGCGGATTCGATGAAAAGGGTCCTTATGAAGGGTAAATAGAAGTTGACAAAATCACGTTGTGGTTATTCGTAGGTAAGAAAACGTTCTTGCTAGAACCCATATGCAGCCACGTAAAAGATGCAACAACAATTAGAGGACGTCTAACTTGTTTTTGCAGCAATTGCTATGTGATGTGATATGGCCAAAAGTTGTGATGAATGATGAATGATATATAGTGATGTATGAGATCATGTTCTTGTAATAGGAATCACGACTTGCATGTCGATGAGTATGACAACCGGCAGGAGCCATAGGAGTTGTCTTAATTATTGTATGACCTGTGTGTCAATGATTTAACACCATGTAATTACTTTACTTTATTGCTAAACCGTTAGCCATAGTAGTAGAAGTAATAGTTGGCGAGCAACTTCATGGAGACACGATGATGGAGATCATGATGATGGAGATCATGGTGTCATGCCAGTGACGAAGATGATCATGGAGCCCCGAAGATGGAGATCAAAGGAGCTATATGATATTGGCCATATCATGTCACTACTATATAATTGCATGTGATGTTTATTATGTTTATGCATCTTGTTTACTTAGAACGACAGTTGTAAATAAGATGATCCCTTATAATAATTTCAAGAAAGTGTTCCCCCTAACTGTGCGCCGTTGCTAAAGTTCGTCGTTTCAAAGCACCACGTGATGATCGGCTGTGATAGATCCTTACGTTCACATACAACGGGTGTAAGACAGTTTTACACATGCAAAAACACTTAGGGTTAACTTGACGAGCCTAGCATGTACAGACATGGCCTCGGAACACAGAGACCGAAAGGTCGAACATGATTCGTATGGAAGATACGATCAACATGGAGATGTTCACCGATGATGACTAGTCCGTCTCACGTGATGATCGGACACGGCCTAGTCGACTCGGATCATGTAACACTTAGATGACTAGAGGGATGTCAAACCTGAGTGGGAGTTCATTAAATAATTTGATTAGATGAACTTAATTATCATGAACTTAGTCTAAAATCTTTGCAAAATATGTCTTGTAGATCAAATGGCCAACGCTCATGTCAACATGAACTTCAACGCGTTCCTAGAGAAAACCAAGCTGAAAGATGATGGCAGCAACTATTCGGACTAGGTCCGGAACCTGAGGATCATCCTCATAGCTGCTAAGAAAGCATATGTCCTAGAAGGACCGCTAGGTGAAGCACCCATCCCAGAGAACCAAGACGTTATGAACGCTTGGCAGTCACGTGCTGATGATTACTCCCTCATTCAGTGCGGCATGCTTTACAGCTTAGAACTGGGGCTCCAAAAGCATTTTGAGCAACACGGAGCATATGAGATGTTCGAGGAGCTGAAATTGGTTTTCCAAGCTCATGCCCGGGTCGAGAGATATGAGGTCTCCGACAAGTTCTATAGTTGTAAGATGGAGGAAAACAGTTCTGTCAGTGAGCACATACTCAAAATGTCTGGGTTGCACAACCGCCTGTCCCAGCTGGACATTATCCTCCCGGACATGGCGGTCATTGACAAAATCCTTCAGTCGCTCCCACCGAGCTACAAGAGCTTTGTGATGAACTACAATATGCAGGGGATGGTGAAAACTATTCCTGAATTATTTTTGATGCTGAAGTCAGCAGAGGTAGAAATCAAGAAAGAACATCAAGTGTTGATGGTCAATAAAACCACCAAGTTCAAGAAGGGCAAGGGTAAGAAGAACTTCAAGAAGGACGGCAAAGATGTTGCCGCGCCTGGTAAGCCAGTTGCCAGGAAGAAGTCAAAGAATGGACCCAAGCCTGAGACTGAGTGCTTTTATTGCAAAGGGAAGGGTCACTGGAAGCGGAACTGCCCCAAATACTTAGCAGACAAGAAGACCGGCAACACTAAAGGTATATGTGATATACATGTAATTGATGTGTACCTTACCAGTACTCGTAGTAACTCCTGGGTATTTGATACCAGTGCCGTTGCTCATATTTGTAACTCACAGCAGGAGCTGCGGAATAAGCGGAGACTGGCGAAGGACGAGGTGACGATGCGCGTCGGGAATGGTTCCAAGGTCGATGTGATCGCCGTCGGCACGCTACCTCTACATTTACCCACGGGATTAGATTTAAACCTCAATAATTGTTATTTAGTGCCAAGTTTGAGCATGAAGATTGTATCTGGATCTCGTTTAATGCGAGATGGCTACTCATTTAAATCCGAGAATAATGGTTGTTCTATTTATATGAGAGATATGTTTTATGGTCATGCCCGGATGGTCAATGGTTTATTCTTAAATGAATCTCGAATGTAATGTTACACATATTCATAGTGTGAATACCAAAAGATGTAAAATTGATAACGATAGTCCCACATACTTGTGGCACTGCCGCCTTGGTCACATTGGTGTCAAGCGCATGAAGAAGCTCCATGCTGATGGACTTTTAGAGTCTCTCGATTATGAATCATTTGACACATGCGAACCATGCCTCATGATCAAAATGACCAAGACTCCGTTCTCCGGAACAATGGAGCGAGCAACCAACTTATTGGAAATCATACATACTGATGTGTGTGGTCCAATGAGCGTTGAGGCTCGCACAGGATATCGTTATGTTCTCACTCTCACTGATGACTTAAGTAGATATGGGTATGTCTACTTGATGAAACACAAGTTCAAGGAATTTCAGAATCAAGTCGAGAATCAACGTGACCGAAAGATAAAATTCTTACGATCAGATCGTGGAGGAGAATATTTAAGTCACGAATTTGGTACACACTTAAGAAAATGTGGAATTGTTTCACAACTCACGCCGCCTGGAACACCTCAGCGTAACGGTGTGTCCGAACGTCGTAATCGCACTCTATTGGATATGGTGCGATCTATGTGTTGGAAATATGCCCTAGAGGAAATAATAAAAGGGTTATGATTATATTTCCTTATTCATGATAATTGTCTTTTATTCATGCTATAACTGTATTATCCGAAAATCATAATACATGTGTGAATACATAGACCATAACATGTCCCTAGTGAGCCTCTAGTTGACTAGCTCGTTGGTCAACAGATAGTCATGGTTTCCTGACTATGGACATTAGATGTCATTGACAACAGGATCACATCATTAGGAGAATGATGTGATGGACAAGACCCAATCCTAAGCATAGCACAAGATCGTGTAGTTCGTTTTGCTAGAGCTTTTTCAATGTCAAGTATCTCTTCCTTAGACCATGAGATCGTGTAACTCCCGGATACCGTAAGAGTGCTTTGGGTGTACCAAACGTCACAATGTAACTGGGTGACTATAAAGGTGCACTACAGGTATCTCCGAAAGTGTCTGTTGGGTAGACACGGATCGAGACTGGGATTTGTCACTCCGTATGACGGAGAGGTATCTCTGGGCCCACTCGGTAATGCATCATCATAATGAGCTCAAAGTGACCAAGTGTTTGGTCACGAGATCATGCATTACGATACGAGTAAAGTGACTTGCCGGTAACGGGACTGAACGAGGTATTGGCATACCGACGATCGAGTCTCAGGCAAGTAACGTACCGATTGACAAAGGGAATTGTATACGGGGTTGTTCGAATCCTCGACATCCTGGTTCATCCGATGAGATCATCGAGGAGCATGTGGGAAGCAACCTGGGTATCCAGATCCCACAGTTGGTTATTGCCCGAGAGCCGTCTCGGTCATGTCTACGTGTCTCCCGAACCCGTAGGGTCTACACACTTAAGGTTCGGTGATGCTAGGGTTGTATGAATATGAGTATGCAGCATACCGAATGTTGTTCGGAGTCCCGGATGAGATCCCGGACGTCACGAGGAGTTCCGGAATGGTCCGGAGGTAAAGAAAACTATATAGGAAGTGGTATTTCGGCCATCGGGAAAGTTTCGGGGTGACCCGGTATTGTATCGGGACCACCGGAAGGGTCCCGGGGGTCCACCGGGTGGGGCCACCCATCCCGGAGGGCCCTAAAGGCCGAAGTGGGGAGGGGAACCAGCCCTTAGTGGGCTGGTGCGCCCCCCTAGGCCCACCCCCTGCGCCTAGGGTTGAAACCCTAGGGTGGGGGGGGGGGGCCCACTTGCCTTGGGGGGGGACTCCACCCCCCTTGACCACCGCCCCCTTGGGAGATTAGATCTCCCAGGGCCGGCGCCCCCCCTGGGGGCCTATATAAAGGGAGGGGGGAGGGGGGCAGCCGCACCCTGAAGTCCTGGCGCCCCTCCCCCTGCTACACCTCTTCCTCCTCCGTCACGTGCTTGGCGAAGCCCTGCCGGAGTGTTGTTGTTCCACCACCACCACGCCGTTGTGCTGCTGCTGGAGCCATCATCATCAACCTCTCCTTTCCCCTTGCTGGATCAAGACGGAGGAGACGTTACGTTGACCGTACGTGTGTTGAATGCGGAGGTGCCGTCCGTTCGGCGCTAGGATCTCCGGTGATATGATCACGACGAGAACGACTACTTCAACCCCGTTCTTTTGAACGCTTCCGCGCGATCTACAAAGTGTTATGTAGATGCAATCTCTCTCCCATGACTCGTTGCTTAGATGAACTCATAGATGGATCTTGGTGAAACCGTAGGAAAAATTTTAATTTTTTGCAACGTTCCCCAACAGTGGTATCAGAGCTAGGTCTATGCGTAGTTCTCTATTGCACGAGTAGAACACAATTTTGTTGTGGGCGTAGATCTTATCAACTTGCTTGCCGCTACTAGTCTTATCTTGCTTCAGCGGTATTGTGGGATGAAGCGGCCCGGACCAACCTTACACGTACGCTTACGTGAGACCGGTTCCACCGACTGACATGCACTAGTTGCGTAAGGTGGCTGGCGGGTGTCTGTCTCTCCCACTTTAGTTGGAGCGGATTCGATGAAAAGGGTCCTTATGAAGGGTAAATAGAAGTTGACAAGATCACGTTGTGGTTATTCATAGGTAAGAAAACGTTCTTGCTAGAACCCAATTGCAGCCACGTAAAAGATGCAACAACAATTAGAGGACGTCTAACTTGTTTTTGCAGCAATTGTCATGTGATGTGATATGGCCAGAAGTTGTGATGAATGATGAATGATATATTGTGATGTATGAGATCATGTTCTTGTAATAGGAATCACGACTTGCATGTCGATGAGTATGACAACCGGCAGGAGCCATAGGAGTTGTCTTTATTTTTTGTGTGACCTGCGTGCCATTGAAGAACGCCATGTAAATTACTTTACTTTATTGCTAAACGCGTTAGCCATAGAAGTAGAAGTAGTCGTTGGCGTGACAACTTCATGAAGACACAATGATGGAGATCATGATGATGGAGATCATGGTGTCATACCGGTGACGAAGATGATCATGGAGCCCCGAAGATGGAGATCGAAGGAGCTATATGATATTGGCCTTATCATGTCAGTACTATATAATTGCATGTGATGTTTATTATGTTTTATGCATCTTGTTTACTTAGAACAACGGTAGTAAATAAGATGATCCCTTATAATAATTTCAAGAAAGTGTTCCCCCTAACTGTGCATTGTTGCTAAAGTTCGTCGTTTCGAAGCACCACGTGATGATCGGGTGTGATAGATCCTTACGTTCACATACAACGGGTGTAAGACAGATTTACACATGCAGAACACTTAGGGTTAACTTGACGAGCCTAGCATGTACAAACATGGCCTCGGAACACAAGAGACCGAAAGGTCGAACATGAGTCGTATAGAAGATACGATGAACATGGAGATGTTCACCAATGATGACTAGTCCGTCTCACGTGATGATCGGACACGGCCTAGTCGACTCGGATCGTGTAACACTTAGATGACTAGAGGGATGTCTGATCTGAGTGGGAGTTCATTAAATAATTTGATTCGATGAACTTAATTATCATGAACTTAGTCTAAAACTTTTGCAAAATATGTCTTGTAGATCAAATGGCCAACACTCATGTCAACATGAACTTCAACGCATTCCTAGAGAAAACCAAGCTAAAAGATGATGGCAGCAACTATTCGGACTGGGTCCGGAACCTGAGGATCATCCTCATAGCAGACAGGAAACAATATGTCCTAGAAGGACCGCTAGGTGATGCACCCGTCCCAGAGAACCAAGACATTATGAATGCTTGGCAGTCTCACGCTGATGATTACTCCCTCGTTCAGTGCGGCATGCTTTACAGCCTAGAACTGGGGCTCCAAAAGCGTTTTGAGCAACACGGAGCATATGAGATGTTCGAGGAGCTGAAACTAGTTTTCCAAGCTCATGCCCGGGTCGAGAGATATGAAGTCTCCGACAAGTTCTATAGTTGTAAGATGGAGGAAAATAGTTCTGTCAGTGAGCACATACTCAAAATGTCTGGGTTGCACAACCGCCTGTCCTAGCTGGACATTAACCTCCCGGATGAGGCGGTCATTGACAGAATCCTTCAGTCGCTCCCACCAAGCTACAAGAGCTTTGTGATGAACTACAATATGCAGGGGATGGTAAAGACCATTCCTGAAGTATTTTCAATGCTGAAGTCAGCAGAGGTTGAAATCAAGAAAGAACATCAAGTGTTGATGGTCAATAAGACCACTAAGTTCAAGAAGGGCAAGGGTAAGAAGAACTTCAAGAAGGACGGTAAAGATGTTGCCGCGCCCGGTAAGCCAGTTACTGGGAAGAAGTCAAAGAATGGACCCAAGCCTGAAACTGAGTGCTTTTATTGCAAGGGGAAGGGTCACTGAAAGCGGAACTGCCCCAAATACTTAGCGGATAAGAAGGCCGGCAACACTAAAGGTATATTTGATATACATGTAATTGATGTGTACCTCACCAGTACTCGTAGTAACTCCTGGGTATTTGATACTGGTGCCGTTGCTCACATTTGTAACTCACAATAGGAGCTGCGGAATAAGCGGAGACTGGCGAAGGACGAGGTGATGATGCGCGTCGGGAATGGTTCCAAGGTCGATGTGATCGCCGTCGGCACGCTACCTCTACATTTACCTACGGGATTAGTTTTAAACCTCAATAATTGTTATTTAGTGCCAAGTTTGAGCATGAACATTGTATCTGGATCTCGTTTAATACGAGATGGCTACTCATTTAAATCCGAGAATAATGGTTGTTCTATTTATATGAGAGATATGTTTTATGGTCATGCCCCAATGGTCAATGGTTTATTCTTAATGAATCTCGAATGTAATGTTACACATATTCATAGCATGAATACCAAAAGATGTAAGGTTGATAACGATAGTCTCACATACTTGTGGCACTGCCGCCTTGGTCACATTGGTGTCAAGCGCATGAAGAAGCTCCATGCTGATGGACTTTTAGAGTCCCTCGATTATGAATCATTTGACACATGCGAACCATGCCTCATGGGCAAAATGACCAAGACCCCGTTCTCTGGAACAATGGAGCGAGCAACCAACTTGTTGGAAATCATACATACCGATGTGTGCGGTCAATGAGCGTTGAGGCTCGCGGAGGATATCGTTATGTTCTCACTCTCACTGATGACTTCAGTAGATATGGGTATGTCTACTTGATGAAACACAAGTCTGAGACCTTTGAAAAGTTCAAGGAATTTCAGAATGAAGTAGAGAATCAACGTGACCGAAAGATAAAATTCTTACGATCGGATCGTGGAGGAGAATATTTAAGTCATGAATTTGGTACACACTTAAGAAAATGTGGAATCATTCCACAACTCACGCCGCCTAGAACACCTCAGCGTAACGGTGTGTCCGAATGTCGTAATCGCACTATATTGGATATGGTGCGATCTATGATGTCTCTTACCGATTTACCGCTATCATTTTGGGGATACGCTCTAGAGACAGCTACATTCACTTTAAATAGGTCAGCGTCTAAATCCGTTGAGACGACACCGTATGAATTATGGTTTGGGAAGAAACCTAAGCTGTCATTTCTAAAAGTTTGGGGATGCGATGCTTATGTCAAGAAACTTCAACCTGAAAAGCTCGAACCCAAGTCAGAAAAATGCGTCTTCATAGGATACCCTAAAGAAACCATTGGGTATACCTTCTACTTAAGATCCGAAGGCAAGATCTTTGTTGCCAAGAACGGATCCTTTCTGGAAAAAGAGTTTCTCTCGAAAGAAGTAAGTGGGAGGAAAGTAGAACTCGATGAAGTACTACCTCTTGAACGGGATAGTAGTGCAGCTCAGGAAAATGTTCGTGTGATGCCTACACCAACTGAAGAGGAAAACAATGATGATGATCAAGGTACTTCAGATCAAGTTGCTACTGAACTTCGTAGGTCCACAAGGACACGTTCCGCACCAGAGTGGTACGGCAACCCTGTCCTGTAAATCATGTTGTTGGACAACGGTGAACCTTCGAACTATGAAGAAGCAATGGCGGGCCCAGATTCCAACAAATGGCTAGAAGCCATGAAGTCCGAGATAGAATCCATGTATGAAAACAAAGTATGGACTTTGACTGACTTGCCCGATGATCGGCGAGCGATAGAAAACAAATGGATCTTTAAGAAGAAGACGGACGCGGATGGTAATGTCACCATCTATAAAGCTCGACTTGTCGCTAAGGGTTATCGGCAAGTTCAAGGGATTGACTACGATGAGACTTTCTCTCCCGTAGCAAAGCTTAAGTCCGTCCGAATCATGTTAGCAATTGCCGCATACTATGATTATGAGATATGGCAGATGGACGTCAAAACGGCATTCCTTAACGGGCATCTTAAGGAAGAACTGTATATGATGCAGCCGGAGGGTTTTGTCGATCCTAAAAATGCTAACAAAGTATGCAAGCTCCAGCGATCCATTTATGGGCTGGTGCAAGCATCTCGGAGTTGGAACATTCGCTTTGATGAGATGATCAAAGCGTTTGGGTTTACGCAGACTTATGGAGAAGCCTGCGTTTACAAAAAAGTGAGTGGGAGCTCTGTAGCATTTCTCATATTATATGTAGATGACATACTTTTGATGGGAAATGATATAGAATTCTTGGACAGCATTAAGGCCTACTTGAATAAGTGTTTTTCAATGAAGGACCTTGGAGAAGCTACTTATATATTAGGCATCAAGATCTATAGGGATAGATCGAGACTCCTCATAGGTCTTTCACAAAGCACATACCTTGATAAGATTTTGAAGAAGTTCAAAATGGATCAGTCCAAGAAAGGGTTCTTGCCTGTACTGCAAGGTGTGAGATTGAGCTCGGCTCAATGCCCGACCACGGCAAAAGATAAAGAAGATATGAGCGTCATGCCCTATGCCTCAGCCATAGGATCTATTATGTATGCCATCCTGTGTACCAGACCTGATGTAAACCTTGCCGTAAGTTTGGTAGGAAGGTACCAAAGTAATCCCGGCAAGGAACACTGGACAACGGTCAAGAATATCCTAAAGTACCTGAAAAGGACGAAGGACATGTTTCTCGTTTATGGAGGTGATGAAGAGCTCGTCGTAAAGGGTTACGTCGACGCTAGCTTCGACACAGATCTGGATGACACTAAGTCACAAACCGGATACGTGTATATGTTGAATGGTGGAGCAGTAAGCTGGTGCAGCTGCAAGCAGAGCATCGTGGCGGGATCTACATGTGAAGCGGAGTACATGGCAGCCTCGGAGGCAGCGCATGAAGCAATATGGGTGAAGGAGTTCATCACCGACCTAGGAGTCATACCCAATGCGTCGGGGCCGATCAAACTCTTCTGTGACAACACTGGAGCTACTGCCCTTGCCAAGGAGCCCAGGTTTCACAAGAAGACCAGGCACATCAAGCGTCGCTTCAACTCCATCCATGAAAATGTTCAAGATGAAGACATAGATATTTGCGAAGTACATACGGATCTGAATGTCGCAGATCCGTTGACTAAACCTCTCTCTCGAGCAAAACATGATCAACACCAGAACTCTATGGGTGTTCGATTCATCACAATGTAACTGGATTATTAACTCTAGTGCAAGTGGGAGACTGTTGGAAATATGCCCTAGAGGCAATAATAAAAGGGTTATTATTATATTTCCTTATTCATGATAATTGTCTTTTATTCATGCTATAACTGTATTATCCGAAAATCGTAATACACGTGTGAATACATAGACCATAACATGTCCCTAGTGAGCCTCTAGTTGACTAGCTCGTTGGTCAACAGATAGTCATGGTTTCCTGACTATGGACATTAGATGTCATTGACAACGGGATCACATCATTAGGAGAATGATGTGATGGACAAGACCCAATCCTAAGCATAACACAAGATCGTGTAGTTCGTTTTGCTAGAGCTTTTTCAATGTCAAGTATCTCTTCCTTAGACCATGAGATCGTGTAACTCCCGGATACCGTAAGAGTGCTTTGGGTGTACCAAACGTCACAACATAACTGGGTGACTATAAAGGTGCACTACAGGTATCTCCGAAAGTGTCTGTTGGGTTGACACGGATCGAGACTGGGATTTGTCACTCCGTATGACGGAGAGGTATCTCTCGGCCCACTCGGTAATGCATCATCATAATGAGCTCAAAGTGACCAAGTGTTTGGTCACGAGATCATGCATTACGGTACGAGTAAAGTGACTTGCCGGTAACGGGACTGAACGAGGTATTGGGATACCGACGATCGAGTCTCGGGCAAGTAACGTACCGATTGACAAAGGGAATTGTATGCGGGGTTGTTCGAATCCTCGACATCGTGGTTCATCCGATGAGATCATCGAGGAGCAAGTGGGAACCAACATGGGTATCCAGATCCCGCTGTTGGTTATTGCTCGAGAGCCGTCTCGGTCATGTCTACGTGTCTCCCGAACCCGTAGGGTCTACACACTTAAGGTTCGGTGATGCTAGGGTTGTATGAATATGAGTATGCAGCATACCGAATGTTGTTCGGAGTCCCGGATGAGATCCTAGACGTCACGAGGAGTTCCGGAATGGTCCGGAGGTAAAGAAAACTATATAGGAAGTGGTATTTCGGCCATCAGGAAAGTTTCGGGGTCACCCGGTATTGTACCAGGACCACCGGAAGGGTCCCGGGGGTCCACCGGGTGGGGCCACCCATCCCGGAGGGCCCTAAAGGCCGAAGTGGGGAGGGGAACCAGCCCTTAGTGGCTGGTGCGCCCCCCTAGGGAGATTAGATCTCCCAGGGCCGGCGCCCCCCTGGGGGCCTATATAAAGGGAGGGGGGAGGGGGGCAGCCGCACCCTGAAGTCCTGGCGCCCCCTCCCCCTGCTACACCTCTTCCTGCTCCGTCACGTGCTTGGCGAAGCCCGGCCGGAGTGCTGCTGTTCCACCACCACCACGCCGTTGTGCTGCTGCTGGAGCAATCATCATCAACCTCTCCTTTCCCCTTGTTGGGTCAAGACGGAGGAGACGTTACGCTGACCGTACGTGTGTTGAACGCGGAGGTGCCGTCCGTTCGGCGCTAGGATCTCCGGTGATAGGATCACGACGAGAACGACTACTTCAACGCCGTTCTTTTGAAAGCTTCCGCGCGATCTACAAAGTGGTATGTAGATGCAATCTCTCTCCCATGACTCGTTTCTTCGATGAACTCATAGATGGATCTTGGTGAAACCGTAGGAAATTTTTTAATTTTCTGCAACGTTCCCCAACACTATGATGTCTCTTACCGATTTACCGCTATCATTTTGGGGATACGCTCTAGAGATAGCTACATTCACTTTAAATAGGGCACCGTCTAAATCCGTTGAGACGACACCGCATGAATTATGGTTTGGGAAGAAACCTAAGCTGTCATTTCTAAAAGTTTGGGGATGCGATGCTTATGTCAAGAAACTTCAGCCTGAAAAGCTCGAACCCAAGTCGAAAAAATGCGTCTTCATAGGATACCCTAAGGAAACCATTGGGTATACCTTCTACCTGAGATCCGAAGGCAAGATCTTTGTTGGCAAGAACGGATCCTTTCTGGAAAAAGAGTTTCTCTCAAAAGGAGTAAGTGGGAGGAAAGTAGAACTCGATGAAGTACTACCTCTTGAACCGGAAAGTAGTGCAGCTCAGGAAAATGTTCCTGTGGTGCCTACACCGACTGGAGAGGAAATTAATGATGATGATCAAGGACTTCGGATCAAGTTGCTACTGAACTTCGTAGGTCCACAAGTACACGTTCCACACCAGAGTGGTATGGAAACCCTGTCCTGGAAATCATGTTGTTAGACAACGGTGAACCTTCGAACTATGAAGAAGCGATGGCGGGCCCAGATTCCAACAAATGGCTTGAAGCCATGCAATCCGAGATAGAATCCATGTATGAAAACAAAGTATGGACTTTGACAGACTTGCCCGATGATCGGCGAGCGATAGAAAACAAATGGATCTTTAAGAAGAAGAGGGACGCGGATGGTAATATTACCATCTATAAAGCTCGACTTGTCGCTAAGGGTTATCGGCAAGTTCAAGGGGTTGACTACGATGAGACTTTCTCTCCCGTAGCGAAGCTGAAGTCCGTCCGAATCATGTTAGCAATTGCCGCATACTATGATTATGAGTTATGGCAGATGGACGTCAAAACGGCATTCCTTAACGGCTATCTAAAGGAAGAAATGTATATGTGCAGCCGGAAGGTTTTGTCGATCCTAAAAATGCTAACAAGGTATGCAAGCTCCAGCGATCCATTTATGGGCTGGTGCAAGCATCTCGGAGTTGGAACATTCGCTTTGATGAGATGATCAAAGCGTTTGGGTTTATGCAGACTTATGGAGAAGCCTGCGTTTACAAGAAAGTGAGTGGGAGCTCTGTAGCATTTCTCATATTATATGTAGATGTCACACTTCTGATGGGAAATGATATAGAACTTTTGGACAGCATTAAGGCCTACTTGAATAAGTGTTTTTCAATGAAGGACCTTGGAGAAGCTGCTTACATATTAGGCATCAAGATCTATAGGGATAGATCGAGATGCCTCATAGGGCTTTCACAAAGCACATACCTTGATAAGATTTTGAAGAAGTTCAAAATGGATCAGTCCTGAAAGGGTTCTTGCCTGTATTGCAAGGTGTGAGATTGAGCTCGGCTCAATGCCCGACCACGGCAAAAGATAAAGAAGAGATGAGTGTCATCCCCTATGCCTCGGCCGTAGGATCTATTATGTATGCCATGCTGTGTACCAGACCTGATGTAAACCTTGCCGTAAGTTTGGTACGAAGGTACCAAAGTAATCCCGGCAAGGAACACTGGACAGCGGTCAAGAATATCCTGAAGTACCTGAAAAGGACAAAGGACATGTTTCTCGTTTATGCAGGTGATGAAGAGCTCGTCGTAAAGGGTTACGTCGACGCTAGCTTCGACACAGATCTGGATGACTCTAAGTCACAAACCAGATACGTGTATATGTTGAATCGTGGAGCAGTAAGCTGGTGCAGTTGCAAGCAGAGCGTCGTGGCGGGATCTACATGTGAAGCGGAGTACATGGCAGCCTCGGAGGCAGCACATGAAGCAATATGGATGAAGGAGTTCACCACCGAACTAGGAGTCATACCCAATGCGTCGGGGCCAATCACTCTATTTTGTGACAACACTGGAGCTATTTCCCTTGCCAAGGAGCCTAGGTTTCAGAAGAAGACCAGGCTCATCAAGCATCGTTTCAACTCCATCCGTGAAAATGTTCAAGATGGAGACATAAATATTTGCAAAGTACATACGGATCTGAATGTCGCAGATCCGTTGACTAAACCTCTTCCGCGAGCAAAACATGATCAACACCAGAACTCTATGGGTGTTCGATTCATCACAATGTAACTAGATTATTCACTCTAGTGCAAGTGGGAGACTGTTGGAAATATGCCCTAGAGGCAATAATAAAATGATTATTATATTTCCTTGTTCATGATAATTGTCTTTTATTCATGCTATACTTGTATTATCCGGAAATTGTAATACACGTGTGAATACTTAGACCACAACATGTCCCTAGTGAGCCTCTAGTTGACTAGCTCGTTGATCAACAGATAGTCATGGTTTCCTGACTATGGACATTGGATGTCATTGATAATGGGATCACATCATTAGGAGAATGATGTGATGGACAAGACCCAATCCTAAGCATAGCACAAAGATCGTGTAGTTCGTTTGCTAGAGCTTTTCCAATGTCAAGTATCTTTCCTTAGACCATGAGATCATGTAATTCCCGGATACCGTAGGAGTGCTTTGGGTGTACCAAACGTCACAACGTAACTGGGTGACTATAAAGGTGCACTACAGGTATCTCCGAAAGTGTCTGTTGGGTTGACACGGATCGAGACTGGGATTTGTCACTCCGTATGATGGAGAGGTATCACTGGGCCCACTCGGTAGTGCATCATCATAATGAGATCAAAGTGACCAAGTGTCTGGTCACGGGATCATGCATTACGGTACGAGTAAAGTGACTTGCCGGTAACGAGATTGAATGAGGTATTGGGATACCGACGATCGAATCTCGGGCAAGTAACACACCGATTGACAAAGGGAATTGTATACGGGGTTGCTTAAATCCTCGACATCGTGGTTCATCCGATGAGATCATCAAGGAGCATGTGGGAGCCAACATGGGTATCCAGATCCCGCTGTTGGTTATTGACCGGAGAGCCGTCTCGGTCATGTCTGCATGTCTCCCGAACCCGTAGGGTCTACACACTTAAGGTTCGATGACGCTAGGGTTGTATGAATATGAGTATGCAGCAAACCGAAAGTTGTTCAGAGTCCCAGATGAGATCCCGGACGTCACGAGGAGTTCCGGAATGGTCCGGAGGTAAAGAATTATATATAGGAAGTGCAGTTTCGGCCATCGGGAGAGTTTCGGGGGTCACCGGTATTGTACCGGGACCACCGGAAGGGTCCCGGGGGTCCACCAGGTGGGGCCACCTATCCCGGAGGGCCCTGTGGGCTAAAGTGGGGAAGGGTACCAGCCCCTGGTGGGCTGGTGCGCTCCCCTTGGGCCCCCCTGCGCCTAGGGTTGGAAACCCTAGGGTGGGGGGGCGCCTCCACTTGCCTTGGGGGGCACTCCACCCCCCTGGCCGCCGCCCCCCTTGGGAGATCTCATCTCCAGGGCAGGCGCCCCCCGAGGGCCTATATAAAGGAGGGGGGAGGGAGGGGCAGCCGCAACCTAATGTCTTGGTGCCTCCCTCTCCCCTGCTACACCTCTCCCTCTCGCAGAAGCTCGGCGAAGCTCTGCCGGAACCCTGCTGCATCCACCACCACGCTGTCGTGCTGCTAGATCTTCATCAACCTCTCCTACCCCCTTGCTGGATCAAGCAGGAGGAGACGTCATCCGCTCCGTACGTGTGTTGAACGCGGAGGTGCTGTCCGTTCGGCACTTGGTCATCGGTGATTTGGATCACGACGAGTATGACTACCTCAACCCCGTTCTCTTGAACGCTTCCGCTCGCGATCTACAAAGGTATGTAGATGCACTACTATCACTCGTTGCTAGATGAACTCATAGATGGATCTTGGTGAAACCGTAGGAATTTTTTTTATTTTCTGCAACGTTCCCCAACAATTCCATGGCAGCTCACAAGTAGCAGCCGCCGTAACCGGATCCGGCCACCCAAAGCCACAATCTAGGTTTCACCCTAAAGTACCAACATGAGCATATCCGTCAAGTTCCTTCAACAAGTAATAACGTAAAACATCGCCATTGGGAGGTATAACCTGCTCTGGTCAGACCTAGGTTTCACCCTGGAGCTTGAGACCGGGTGCTCAAGTAGCACCGCCATCGACATCTTCATTTGTTGTTGCCACCACATTTTGCGACCCCAATAGCTCTATGCGATGTTTGCACAACCATCCCTCCGTGTCAAGTCTTCGTCCATATTGCATCTCACCGCCATATCCAGCCACCGGATCTGGAGGGAGGAACCCTCACCAGGACCTTTTGGTGGCCATCATAATTCGCAGAAAGCCTCCCACCGCGCCGCACAAACCTATCGGAACCACTGCCTCCTTCTGATGTGCAACCACGGTGGTCATCACTGAGATCAGAAGAATCCAACGTGTGCCCCAACCGCCATCCACCGCAAGGGCTTTGTCAACGGCACACAGACATCAGCGACGAGGCGCCGCTTGAGTCGCGATCCGATTTTTTTGGTGTCGGGTCCGCAGACCGCGCCGCCGCGAAGAACCACCGCTACCCATACCCGTTGCGCCACATCCATGTGCCCAGCGCCAAGCCGATGACGAAGCAACCATGCCGGATCCAAGCACCAGCATCACTGCGCCGCCGCCCCTGTCCACGAGAAGCTCGCCGCCGTGCCCGAGAGCCACCCGCGCCATGAGCAAGATCCCCACCACCACCGTCGACCACACGGCTTCGCCTGTGGCGTCCTTCGATGGCGGCGGAGAGGAGGAAGGGAAGATTGTGGGTTTACAAAGAAAGTGGCAATCCTCTGTATGATCAGCTATCTTTATGTTACCGTTAACATTGTAGGTTTACAAAGAAATTGACGATCCTCTAGAGACGAGACGACTGGACCAAGGCCAGAGTCGTTGTCATGCCGCCGGCGGACGGCTGTCCTGTGCCCTTAAATTAACTCTGGGAATTATTTAAATTCACACCTGATAATGGAGTACTACCACGGTTCCTTCGGCCAGCAAACTTGCACACCATTGCTCCAGTTACACTCCATTGCCCAATAGCAGCAACGGCGGCGGATGTGATAAGCCTCCTTGGCAGCAGGCCACGCGGTTCACCTCCACCCACTCCGGCGCCGATAACAGGTAACCCGTCTGTCATGCACCTGCCGCTGCAGCCTTCCTTTTGCTGAAGCTGTCGGGCGAGCAGCGACCTGGTTCTTCTTTGCAGGATCGGACGACGGACCGATGTCGGAGACGCAACCACCCTCGCCATCGTCGTGGTCGGCCATCCCGCTGGACCTGGCTGGGCTGGTGCTCTGGCTCCTCCCCGCGTGCGCCGACCGCGCCCGCTTCGCCGCGGTATGCCCGCAGTGGCGCACCGCCGCGCTGCACCACCGTGTGCTCCCGGTGCTGCCGCTGCTCGCGCTCCCGGACGGCACCTTCTACAGCCTCCCTTACAGCAAGCGGTTCTGCTTCCCAGGCTGCGGCTTCGCGGGGTACAACAGCGCCTGCGGCCGCTGGCTCGCTTTCCTACGCGACGACGGATGCTTCCTCGTGGATCCATTCACCGGCGCCACCGTGACGCTCCCTGCACTCTCTCACGTCCGGCTCCGTCCACAGCATGCGGATCTGAAGCACATACCAGAGCACGAGCGTCACACCCGCGGCACATGGCTGCTTATCAGAAACGTGGACACTCTCCTGCTGAGTAAGCTGATACTGTGCTCGCCGAACCTCGCCGCTGCATTTGTCTCCCATGAAATGCTTGGCCAAATCCTGCTGTGCCGGCCAGGGGCTACCTCGTGGTCGGTACGCGCGTACGATGAGTGCAAGGATTACAAAGATATGGCGTTCTACCAGGGCAAGCTCTACGCCATTGACTACGGCGAGGACCTCTTCATGGTAAACATCGGCCAGGACGAGAGCACCGGCGACCCGCAGATTTCTCGGATCGGACGGATCATCAGTGGCAGTCCATGTGATTTGGATTGGACGCCGAGCAACAGCACCATCAAGATCAAGGTTTACCTGGTCGAATCATGTGGCAAGCTGCTAATGGTACGCAGGAAGATCTGGTGCAGGCTGGTGCTGGACCATGTTTTGGCTGGAGAGAGCGAGTTCGAGGTGTTCGAGGCTGACTTCAAGCGCTCACGGTGGATCAGTGTGACGACCTTGGGAGAGGACCAGGTGGTTTTTGTTGGGCGAAGCTGCTCCCTGGCCGTTCCCGTGTCTCAGTACGGGATGAAGGGAGATCGGATCTTTTTCTTGGACGATGATGAATATTACAAGGGCTATAGCCACAAGAACGACGACACTTCCATCAGTGTCTACGACATGATAGACGGTGAGGTTTCATCCCCTCTGCCGATGGTCTCATGGAAACGTGACACAGATAGAAACAAAATGCATCACACGACATGGCTACTTCCGTGAGACTGAACCTTGACTGAAGTTGTGTTGCTTTGCAAGGCGTCAGTATCTATCTGGCGTTGCTATGGTGTGTTGAAATGTGCTATGCGTGTTCAACTCAAGTTAAATTGCACAAGTATCTGCACCTATATATGTATGGGCTTTATCATGGACATCAATTGTAGTGGTGGTGAAACTTCAGGTGCGTTATTTAGCACTGTTTTCCGATTCTGAAAATGGAGTCAAACTTCGAGGTAGGATTTTGTTTGGTTTGAATCCTCCATCTCAATACGCTAGTGCAGAATGGTGCTATTAAGACACTATCACACACGCTAGACAAAAATGTGATGTTATCGCACACGCTTCAGCAAAAAGATGTGTTTGATGTCGCAATATCACACACAGTTGTGAAAATGCAACCATGTGTGATGCCTTGCACACAATTTTTGCAAAACAAATGTTGTGCAGTGTGTCCTATCATCGATCACGATTATAAAACCGCAAACATGTGATGCATTGCACATGGTTTTTTACTGAAAATGTGTGTGCGACGTGACCTATCATACCAACCGGTTTTCAAAATGCAACCGTGTGTGATGCCTTGCGCACGGGCTTTTGGAAAAAAATGTGTGTGATGTAGCCTATCATGCCACACTGTTTCAGAAATGGAACAGTGTGTGATACATTGCACATGTTTTTTGCAAAATTGTGTGTGTGGTGTACCCTATCATTGCACAATTTTTTTAAAAACAACAACCTTGTTTTTAAAAAGTAACTGTGTGCGACACATAGCACATGGGCTTTTCAAAAAATGTGTGTTCTCTAGTCTTCTATGGCACACAATTTGAAAAATG
This sequence comes from Triticum dicoccoides, assembly GCF_002162155.2. NCBI lineage: Eukaryota > Viridiplantae > Streptophyta > Magnoliopsida > Poales > Poaceae > Triticum > Triticum dicoccoides. The sequence continues at coordinate 605,026,248 of NC_041383.1, forward strand.
CAATCATGGGTGATGTCTTGCATTACCTTTTTTTTCAAGAAAAATGGTTTTTGTGATAGGTTTGAAGTCGAATTGACATTTACTTCATCATTTGACCTTGAATTTTTTTCCTGCACTCAACCTACAACGAATCATCAGTCGTGTTCAATCTCAACGTTCTTCAGGGTTCATTTGCTATATTTAAGTCATTAAGTGCATTTTAGGTGTTTAATGGATATAATTCAAAATTACGAGTACATGAAATAGTGCACAAAAATGTAAAAAATATATATCATATTTAGGGTCTTGTGTATATTTGTATGCCTTATACAAAAAATGAGAGAAATTTCAAAGATCTTTGTGGCAAGGCTCAACCACAAACATTGAGTTTAATTGTTTTTTATATTCTTAGAAAGTAAATGAAGTCTGAAAAACACGAACCTTGGTATGGTGTCATGATATGACCTTATTATGCCGTAGTATAAAATTGAGAAGATTTCACAAAAGTTGCCATGTACACTCCTTAGAGACGGATACATCTTTTGAGGAAAACTCTTGGTTACAACATACAATCAATGAAGTTCAAATTTGGCATTCTTTGGGGTTCATTTGCTATTTTTAAGTCATTGTGTGCATGCCTAGGACTTTAATGGATATAATTCTAATTTGAACTACAAATACATGAATTAGTTCATAAAAATGGTTTAAAAATATCATATTTGGGTCTTGAGTATATTTGTATGTCTTTATACAAGCAATGACTAGAAGAAAAGACCTCTATGGCAAGAGTCAGCTACAAACATGGAGTCTATCGGTTTTTATAATTCTAGAAATTGCCAAAGAAGTCTGAAAAACATAAAATTTGGCATGGTATCATGGTATGACCTCAATGTTGTGGTAAAAAGTTGACAAGGTTTGAAAAAACTTAGTATCTACACTGCTCAAAATCCGGACCATCTCTGAGCAAGAATCATTGTTTCGAGCATCAACTTTGAAGAAGAACCGGCAATTCCCTCATTGTTTGGTATTGAAACTTTTTCTACACTCAACATAAACATGGCATACTCCATGTTCAAATTTGGCATTTATCGGGGCTCATTTTCTATATTTTAGTCATTTAGTGTATTTCTAAATTTTTAATGTATATAATTAAAATTTAAAATATGAGAAGATGAAATGGTGCACAAAAATGGTTTAAGAAAAAAACATATTTAGGGTCTTTATTATATTTGCATGCCTTATACAGACATGAAAAGAAATTGCAAAGATCTCCGTGGCAAGAGTAAACTACGTAAACATGGAGTTCCATGTTAACATGGAGTTTACTTGTTTTTAAATTCTAGAAAATGTTAATGAAGTCTGAAAAGCAAGAAACTTGGCGTGGTGTCATGATATAACCTAGTATGTTTTTGTAATTGTGTTAGAATGTTTCACAAAAGTAGGCATGTACATTGCTTAGAAACCATACCATATCTAAGGAATAATCATGGTTTCCTGGCAAAAGGGCATGTAGCCTAGTGGTTGCATCAACCTTAGTAGCACCCCGGGTCCTGGATTTGACTCCGGTGGGAGCGGATTTAAACAGGTCTTGGCAAAATTTCCAATAAAGTACTGTAAGCTTTTGTTCTACAGTAAATAGTAAAATAGGTCATGGTTTCGAGAATGAATGCATCATCTTTGAAGGGAATTGACATTTCCTTCATAATTTCACCTTGAAATTTTGTCTACACTCGACATAAAACGTGGCATACTCCATGTTCAAATTTGGCATTTTGGGGGTTAATTTGCTATTTGATTTCATTAAGTACATTTCTAGGCATTTAACGGATACAATTCAAATTTGAGCTAAAAGTACATGAAACAGTGCACAAAAATGGTTTTTTCAATCATATTTAGGGTCTTGTGTATATTTGTATGTATTATACAAGACATTAATAGAAATTTCAATCATCTCTGTGGCAAGAATCAATCACAAACAGGAAGTTTATTGGTTTTTTAATTCCAGAAATTGTAAATATGATGTCCGAAAAACATGAAACTTGACATGGTGTCATGATGACATATGCTTGATGTTAAATTTTGGGAAGGTTTCACAAAAGTTGACATGTACATTGCTTAGAAAGTGAACCATTCCAAGGAAGAATCGTGGTCCTGAGATGGAATGTGTCAGGTTTGAAGGTGAATTGACCTTAGCTTCATCGTTTGACCTTGAAACTTTTTCTACACTCCACATACACAATATGTCGGTGGAAATGACACCAATGGGATCAAAACGGATCCCTACTACGGTTGTGGGGTGCGGGGTTGAGAGGAGAGCAGGATCGGGGGCCAATTCAGAGCACACGAGTCATTTACCCAGGTTCGGGCCGCGACGTGCGTAATACCCTACTCCTGCTTAGTGTATCTATTTGATTGTTCTTCCTATTCTTGAGCTAGCTACAATGAGTGTAACTTGTCCAAAGGTCCGAATCCTTCTCCTGGATGCCTTGGGCCTCCTTTTATAGGCAAGGGGATCGCCACAGTGAAACACAGGAGGTGGCATCGGGGTATTGTGGTTAAGCCTACCGTTAACCATATGGGACAAGGTGCATTAAATGCGATCCCCTGTCCCGTCCGTCGCCTCTCCACCCTGCTTCGACACGCGTCGAAGCCAGCGGGGCGTGTGGTGCCATGTAGGCTGGTAGGCAGCTGAGGTGGCGCCATGTAGGCTGATAGGCAGCTCAGGTGGCGCGGTGGAGAAGTCTTCACAAAGATTTGCATGCCACCACGTAGGCGTTGCTGATTTGGCCTAGAAGCCTCCTGTTGACACGCAGGTGCCTGCCTAGCTGGTGGGCTGGCAGCTACATGGGGACTGGTGGCGAGACCGTGGCAGGCGCCGGCCTGACCATAGATGTCACAGACGTCCTCGACAAGGGCCTTGCCGGGGTCCCGACAAGGGTCATGCCGCGGCGTTGTAGTCATCCCCGGCAAGGATGTTGCCGGAGGTCTTGTGTGCTTCCTTGGCAAAGATCTTGCCGAGGTTCGTCACCTTCTATTCCTCCTCTGACTTGGAGTGTATCTTGTCTTCACAAAGATCTGCATGCCACCACAGAAGTGCCTCCCGAGCCCTGGTCCCAATGAAGCTGGGAACCTTGGGCTCAAGGGTGATGCGTTCCGCTGGCGTGGGGCTGGGCAAGTTGCCCCGGCAAGACCCTTGTCAGGGCCGCGGAAGCTGCACTGGCAAGGCTCTTGCCGGGGAGAACCACCTTGTCCTCTTGGTATTCTTGTCTTGGCGTTGTGTTGGCTGTTCTGCGGCTCCGGCCCTTCCCCTTGCCCTGCTTGGCGTGGTCGTGGCCGCGCGGCTCTGACTGCCCGTGCAGTTAGTAAGGGGTATAAAGTAGTGCCCCTACTTTAGTACACCGACAGGAGCCCCCGAGCCTGGGCCACACATAAGCGCGGTGCGTTTGTTGGGCTAGGCCCAAAAACAATGCGCGGGCAGGCGGGGCGGTTTTTACCGTAGTAACTTTTCGCCCGCTGCGCTTCCCCATGACTCGCGTTGAATGCATGATGTGGGGGTTACGCGCGCGGGTGATCGAAGCATGCTGGCGTCATTCGCGGCAAAGAGTAAAGAGGCGGCTAGCATGTCTCTTTGAGACCGCAGAGCTGCTGCTCATTTACTCTCCGTACTTGGGAACCGTCGCTCCACGCGTCCCATTACGCCCGTCCCTCGCGCCACGTACGCCGCATGCACGGCACGGGGTGAGTGACAGGCGCGCTGAACACGGGGATACATGCGCGCATGGGGCGATTCTCACGCGCCTTTAATTGGGTGGGGAGGGCGGTCGACGGCTTCGCCCGTTGTCACCCCAATGAGCCGGATTGGCTGAAAGGGGCGGCCGAGCTCCGTCCGCGTTGTCGGTGTCAAAACCGGCGGATCTCGGGTAGGGGGTCCCAAGCAGTGCATCTTAGAATCAATGGTATCATGAACACGGGATTTTACCCAGCTTTGGGCTCTCTTGATGAGATAATACCCTACATGCTGCTTGATTGACTATAATGAATATAGGGGTTACAAGAGTTGATCTACCTCGAGATCATATGTTATCGTCTAAACCCTAGAGGTATGAGGAATAATGTCATAATGATCTATCGACTAGGCCTAGCCTCGGTTTATATAATGCACCATAGGCCTAGGGTAACAAGAGTCCTAGCTGAATACGCCGGTGGGGGAGGAGTCCTTGTCTTCACCACCAAGTCTTGTGGAATATTCCTTGTATGCGGCAACTGTCCGAACTGGCCCATGAGTATACGGCCATGGAGGTCCTCGGCCCAATCTAACTGATCGGGGGACGACGTGGTGAGTACGCCCTAGTACAGGACACCGTTAGTAGCCCCCTGAACCGGTCTTTAAGTTGGGGATGCTCCTCGATTCTTCCGAACTGTTCTTCATCTTTGGCCGTCGGTCTTGAAAACTGGTTCAACAAATCTTCTCATCTTCGATCTTGAGGATCGTGAAGTAAATCTGAAGAGTATATATGCCGGGTATCCAAGGAGCCCCTTTAAGTTTCCGGCCTTTATCAATGCCTTGTTATTATTATGCCACACCTCAGATCTGAAGTTATTCCTGGGCGGCAGTGTCCTCTTGCGTCCGAGCTCCAACGCCGGATTGCATTCGAGGTATCTTTTGCAGCCAAGCACCAACACTGGACTGCTTCCGAGCTCCAACACCGGAATGTATCCAAGCTCTAACGCCGGACTGTGTCCAAGCTCCAACGCCGGACTATATCCAAGATGTCATAGATCATATGGGTTCAAAAAGTTGAAGGAGTTTAGCCGAGCTTAATGCTGGAAATGCCCTCTATGGAGCCAGCCACTGGCGCCCGAGCTTAATGCCGGACTGCTTCCGAGGTGGTGCACCATCCCTGACTGTGGGCTGATTTTTTGATTGGTGCGATTTATTCTCTGCTGAGATATATAGCCAGTAGCCCTCAAGGTATGTGCGTCGGTCTAAAACCTGAGATGCACCTGAAGGAAAACATGAAACCGCTGATCCTAGTTGCCGCTGAGACTCAGGTCGATGCACGAAATCGGCCCGAGGATCAATTCCTAGCTCGGCAGCATACATAGGAATAGAAGCACGGTGTGCAAAGTCTTCGAGACTCAGATTGGGTGCGGCCGACCATCCCGAGGATAATAATCTCCTCAAAAACTATAATGCACTTTAAATTTTCTGCATTGGATTGTCAATGCAGTAGCCCCCGAGACACTGGTCGGGTGGCGCCACTAGATCAGGGAATCGATGTACCCCTTTAATATTTGTAAATAATAAGCACGAAGCCCAGTAGACCCCGAGCCTTAATGTGGGCACGGGTGGCCAAATTAAGGATCGATATCCAAAGTAAAATCACAAATTATGTGTAATGATTCTATGTATCCAAGTACTTTGCATCATCAATGCTCGCATCCGCATTGTACAAAACTTTGTCGACCGGCCATCGGCTTCAACCTCCTCGACCAGTAGCCAGGGAGTGTTTGTCTTTGTCCCACTTTATAAAACCTTTATGAGGGCAAAGATTTGTGGCAAACAAGGCAATCCGGCCATACGGTTTTATAAACAAAGGTACGCAGAGAGACATGTTATATTAATGTTTAACATAACAAACATCGTCCAAAGAAAATAGTCCCACTATCGGTTCCTTTCTTTGGGTTGTCATGCTAAGCATGATCATGAAACCTCAGCTCTGATCAATGTGGGAGGAAAATACTGAGGATTTTATTTTGGGAAAAGCTTCCAAACTCTGTGGTCTAGAGGAACCCAAATTTTCACTTCCGTTGTGACCATTTATATTCTGAAAGTGGCCCATCGTCGGCTTCTACCCCCTTGTAGATGCTACGCAGGGTGTTTCCGAAATAACAAAACAACCCTTAGCCGACGTCTCGGTGCCCGAAGGTGGCTGTGTTGGCGGAAACAAGGCAATCAGATATACGGTCTTTATAACTTTCACTTAGTCATAGGAGCTTAAAGTTGGGAGGCCAGCAAGTAGCCCCCCGCTTAGTGTTCGCTGACAGCCGAGGTCAGGCCGCAATCACTTAGGCCAATGTTATGAACGGCCCGTCATTTAATATAGTCATCAGACCGCTGACCAGTTTATGCTTATTGTGATAGTTAGTTTCCGGCTTTCCCCACTGCGGTGCTTAACCATGCGAGCTGGAAGCACAATCGCAGTGGTTCTCCCTTTGCACACCTAGCCGAACAAAGCGGCACATAGGAGGCAAGCGCAGGAGCCGGGCAACCCAACTATTGACCGAAGACACAATTCGAAACTGATGCATATATAGCAATATTCGAGAATTTTTTGCCGAATCTCTAAAGGTGTCCGGCGGTGCACTGCGAGACTTATGCGGAAAACACACAAATAGTTGAAAAGTGCCATAGGATTGGAAAACTACAAAACGTCAGTAAAAACTCGACGTCCGAACTTGATTAATTGTTTGGTGCCAATCAGAAAATTGGTCTTAAAGAAAAAATTGTGCTTTTGTCGTGCTTTCACATGACACATCCTATCTCAAGACTTCAAGCGGGTCAGCCTACGGCTTCAACCTCCTATCCCGAAGGTGGATGAGAGGGAAATCGGGCTATTGACCACACACTTGCGTCGAAAAAAGGAGTGATAGAAAAAAAACTTTGTAACGACTAGGAAGAAGAACACTCATTATAAAACAGCTCATATAAATTTAAGAGCCCCCAATTGACTTGGGTAAAAAGAATTTTATGTATAATGATTGTATGTACCGAAGTACTTATATCATATATGTGTTCACCCGAACTTTATATGCATCTTAACCGACCGTCGACTTCTCCCTCTTCGGTCTAGGACCGAAAAGTGTTATGTACTCCACCTATCAAGAGTATCGACGGTGTTTCCGATAACCAGGCAATCAGGCCATAAGGCTGTAACCGACAAAGCGCGCTCAGGGAACTTATGCTATATTACTAACAAAGTGTAAGAAGCATCTTCGAATAAAATAGTACCCCCATTGATACCTTTCTTCGGTGCTCATTGTCATTATGAGACTTGTGCCATAGATTTTTTGTACTCATGAGTTCCTTTGTGTGCCAACCATTATTGAAAACAGCAAGAGCGCTAGCTTTCGGCTTCACCCAGTCTGAGGTCCGGCTCGGATGAACCGATCTTGACAATCGCAGAGGTGCTCCCTTTACTCCCTAGCCGAACAATCGGGAACGTAGGGGCCAGTCATCTGCATCGAGTGGCTCGATGGAATGATGAAAGGTAGGTGGGTGCAAACGAATGAAGTCATGAATGGTAGCAGACCCTTTGAACTGATGTGCGGTGTTCTCCTCGATACGTGCCAACAAACGATTAGACTCACGCTTGTTCCTCTCCATCTCTAACATGAGCTCTGCCAACGAAGGCTCGTCGGGAGGATCCTCATCCCTACCATACTCATAGTTCTGGCTACGAACAATAGAACTTGATGACATCCTGAGAAACGAAAACCAGGGACGGAATCAGCATCAACTATAGACTGTAGAATGTAGGACAAGGAATTAGTATCTCTCGAACTCCTAGGGAAATTCCAGCAGCATAACGGCAGTAAAATGCTCAGAATGAGACATCCTACTAAAAATGGGGTGGTAACATACTCATCAACATACTCAAGGTTCTGAGATCATACTAAACAGACTACACCGGAAATACTCAAAAGTGGGGTATGACTCTGATCAACCAATCCTATGGGACTACGGAGTAGTAACACGTGATCCTGATAGACGGAAGAGAAAGCCTAGTTCCTTAACCCCGTAGGAAAGATAGGATGACTCAGATCAGAAGGCCATGAGGTAAAGGAGTAAAAAGAGCCTTACGTTCCTTCCCACAATCAATTCCCTTACATAACTAAAGATTTTCTAGACTCAACTTCGACCAGTTTGGCTTGGTAATCCTACAGGCAGTCAGGCTCTGATACCAACGCTGTCAGGACTCCGACTCAATGCCAGATCGATCCAGCATGTAACACCTCATATCACTTTGCGGCCTCACGCACGGTATCCCCACGGGTGTCGCCTTACCTTTGCCCGGGACCGTTTGCACCTTTTGGCACACGTATATGATGGTGTCGCTAGCATCCATATGATAAAGAGCCCGGGCTGACATGGCTAGTCGTAAACCCAAAGTGGCACTAACTTACAGGGACTGGCATCCATGACCCAGCATCGAACGTGTCGGTCATCAGCGAGTGAATCCAGGCTGTAGCACTGGGCTAACAGGACTCCGGTGAACCGGGCTGTAGCAGGCTAACAGGACTCCGGTATTCATCGCGTGACATTTCCCCGAAGGGACAGACACAGGATCGAAGAAGGACACATGCCGGCCAGCCTAAGTGTTCCGGAGCAGTCGCAAGCTACCAGGGCTCAGTGGAAGCACTAGGAGACATTTCCCGGTAAGAGAGGCTACTAAGGATAACAACTAGATAGTCAGATCCCGCACATAGCAATACCCATTACACGTACGCATAACATGCAAGTATGTGCTGTACAACATGGCATCACAGCATAACTCAACAACTCATATAGATAAAGGCTCAGAAGAGCCAACATAGCAATATTACAACCAGGGGTCACATGACCCAACATTCAGAGCAATCAAGCAACAAACGGAAGCATTACATGTTTGAGTACAGACATCTATAAATGAAAAGGCTGAAAGCCTGACTATCTACAACATCCGATCAAGATCGTAGCTGAGGTACTAGCTACTAGTCGAAGTCCATGAGAACACTAGTAAGACCGAAGTCTCCGCTGCAAAACATAAATAAAGCAACATGAGTACAAAGGTACTCAGCAAGACTTACATCAGATCCTATCATACATGCATTTGTATCAAGAGGTAATGTGGGGTTTAGTTGCAGCAAGCCAGCTTTGACTCTGTGGCTATCCTGTTCTACGACTACCAGAAACTCTAGAGGTGAGACAACGTACACGAGTCCACTAAACACCACACAATACACTACTATGGATTCATCCCCGTCTCCCTACGAGAAGGCCATCCATAGCACTCACACTTGTCTTGAGCATTTTAGAGTATCCACTTCAAGTTGTCTATGTACCATGTAAGCATCCAAGAAGTCCATAACCGCGGACCCGGCTATTCGAATAGATCATATTAACCCTGCAGGGGTGTACTTCTTCACACACGCTCTCGCCACTTACCGCCATGTACACGTCATGTATCTCGGCAGCCTTCAAGTGGAAGCCTGGCGAGGGTGTCGGCCACGACCTGACTAACCACACAAGACTCTAGTCCAGGTTTATCGCCTATTCGGGTTCCATCCGCAAGGAGATCCGGCCGGGGTGTCGCTCACGGCCCCAAACGATGTGAGCAGGGTTCCCGAGCCCACCATCCGGGTGCCACTCGGTACACCGGCCACGTGTGCCTAGTCTGTCCCAAGCCCACCCTGCCGGGTGCCACTTGGTAGAAAAATAGCACTACCTACAAACACCAGAAACTAGTTGCGACTCCTGGACAGAGATCAAGTTGGTTAATAAGTCGAGAGGGCTTGGAGCGCCCGGAGCCCAATGTGTGGTAGTATCGAGTCATTGGACAACATACATAGAACTCAGTGCTTAAGGACGGTTCCAGTGAGACAACCCACCATGTACTCCTACATGGCCTCTCACCGCTACCTTTACCAAATCGTGTTCACACACTTCACTCTCATCATCAGAACATATCATAACACTCCAATTCATTCCCAATGAACCAGACCTGACACAACTCTAAGCAATAGCTGGCATAGCATGGTAGGAACACAACAATGGCTCAATCAACTCCTACACATGCTAGTGGGTTTGAACTATTTACTGTGGCAATGACAGGTCATGCAGAGGAATGGGTTCAACTACCGCAGCACAAGGTAGCAGATGAATCGTTGTTTTCCTAATGCAATAACTGAGAGCAGGAGCGAGAGAGTAGGGTTTTATCGGAATGAACAAGGGGGTTTGCTTGCCTGGTAAATCAACAGAGGAGGCACTGCTTCACCGACAGGTACTCTGGAACAGCTCCGGAGCAGGACCTATCGAGAAGGAACGGTGCCAACAATCAAAACACAAGCATATGCAACACAATGATGCATGAACATGGCATGAAGATGTGATGCTGATTGTGCTAATGCAACTAGTACTCATCTGGTTTGAAGTCCATTTGAACCATAAGCTCAAATGCAATTCTAAATTAAGTCTCTTATATATGCCATAATGTGTTTTCTCATATTTAGCATGTGTAAGTTGGTTTGTCATGCATGAAACTAGTACAGATGGAAAGATTGCATTTTTCTGATAATTTTTCATATATAAATTATTTTAATCTGAGCTACGGTTGAATTGATATGAATTTTGAAGTTTAAAACAATTTCTGGAATTTTCTGATTTAATTTAAATCCAAAAATCATATATTGCGCCAGCATGACGTCAGCACGACGTCAGCGGTCAACTGCGGCTGGCTGGGGTCAAACCTGACGTGTGGGGTCCACACGTCAGTGACAGGGGGGTTTAACAGAGGTTAGTTTAATCCTAATTAAGAGTTAGTGGCGCTGGGGCCCACTGTCAGTGTCAGGGTTAATTAACAGAGGTTGATTAAATTTAAACTAATCCTAAACTCGAATTAGCAGGGACGGGCCCCACTGTCATTGAGCCAGGGGAGGTCAAACCCCCTGGTCAACTGGGCTAACACGCCGGCGTTTAGCCGCCGGCGGCAGCAAACGCGGCGGAGGGCGCGGGATTGCCACTCCGGCGCCCAATCGAGCAGCGGAGGGCACGCGCGAGAAGCGGGGGCTCGCGCGCATCCGGTGGGGCAGGTGGGATGAGCTGGGGAGGCCGGAGCTCGCCGGAGCAAAGCTCGCGGCGGCGGCCGGAGCTCGGCTTCGAGCGGGAACGGGCTGCGGGGCACGGGGAGGCCACCTGAGGGGCTCGGCGGCACCCTCGTGGCAATGGGAGCACGATGGGATGCTCGGTTTGGGCGGAGGCGGGCCGAGACGGCGACAGCGACATGGACGGTGGCGAGAGGCTCCGGCCGTGGTGGGGAGGAGGGCTACGGCGTGCGGGCAGTTAAACGGAGAGGGGGAAGCGGTGGCGGAGCTCACCGCGGTTGCAGCGGCAGTGGAAGTGGGCTCGGGGACGCACTGGTGCGGCCGGAGCGTCGATGGGGATCCACGGCGACCGGCGATGAAAAAGACGACGGCGACGGCTCCACGGGGCGTCCGGAGGGGCACGGCTTGACGGAGAGGTGGTGGACGACGTGGCGGGGCTACCGGACTCGAAGCGAGGGAGAGGGGGAGGTGGTGGCCGCGGCAACGGCGAGCGGTGGCGTCGGTGGCGTTCGGCCGTGAGAGAGAGAGAGAGTGACAGAG
>NC_041383.1:605038002-605067981 GCF_002162155.2 Triticum dicoccoides
CGGGCTGGGCCGCCTGCTGGCTGGGCCGGCCTGCTGCTGCTGGGCTGCACAGGGGGGAGCCCCAGGTAAGCTTCTCCTCTTTAATTCTGTTTTCTATTTTTTTCTGACATTTGTTTTGATTTAATTAAAATATTAAATCATTTAGTTACCTTATGCCAATTTTTGCAGGAGCTAACTATATTATTCCAGAGCTCCTTTATAAATGGCATAATTTTTGGACATATATTAATATATATGACTAATATATTTCCAATGCAAATATTTATGCATTAATTCCAAATGCCCAAAATAAATATCCATGAGCTCCTAAAAATATTGGTTTGATTTTTATCTCTGTCCAATATTTTCAGAGGGCAACATGAGCATTTTCTTGGACCCTTTTGGAGAAATTTTTATTTGGGTCATTTTCAAAAATGATTCTGAGGGTTCCACCAATCCTCATTTCAAATTTAAATGAAATTTAAATATGATGCACAAATGGCTAGCTAGTCTAGGTCATACCAGACTAGGGATGTGACACCAGTGCCAGTTGCTATTTTTTTGCATGTTTTTGACTTTTTAGAAAATCAATATCAAACGAAGTACAAACAAAGAAAAAACTTTGGATTAATTTTTTTTGGACCAGAAGAGACCCTAGAAGGTTCGAGAGGAGGCCAGAGGATCCACGAGGGAGTGACAAGCCTTAAGGGCCCCCCCGAGGCTTGTGGGTCCCTTATGGCACTTCAAACCCTAATTCCACCTCTATAAATACCCAAATATTCTCCTGACATCAGAGAGACAACCGAAATACTTTTTTTGGCGCTACAAGTTCCAGAACCATGAGATCCCATCTGGAGGCCTTCTCCGGTACTCTGCCGGAGGGGGAGGGGGGTTAGATCACAGAAGGGGCTCTACATCATTCTTCCTGCCCCCCGATGATGCGTGAATAGTTACCACAGATCTACGGGTCCATAGTTAGTACATATATGACTTCTTCCCTCTTTTTGATCTTCAATACAATGTTCTCCTCGATGTTCTTGGAGATCTATTTGATTTAATGACTTTTTTGCAGTGTGTTTGTTGGGATCCAATGAATTGTGAGTTTATGATCAGATCTATCCATGACTATTATTTGAGTTTTCTCTGAACTCTTTTATGCATGATTACTATACCCTCGTATTTCTTCTCTGATTTATTGGTTTGGTTTGGCTAACTAGATTGATTTATTTTGCCATGGAAAGAGGTGCTTTGTAATGGGTTCGATATTACGGTGCTCAATCCCAGTGATAGAAAGGGACATGCCACGTATGTATCGTTGCTATTAAGGGTAAAAAGATGGGGTTTATTGATACGTGAGTTTATATTGTCTACATCATGTTATCTTGCTTAAGGCGTTACTTCGTTTTTCCATGAACTTAGTACACTAGATGCATGTTGGATAGCGGTCGATGTGTGGAGTAATACTAGTAGATGCAGAATTGTTTATGTATACTTGTCTCAGACGTGATGCCTATATATGATCATTGCCTTGGATACTGTCATAATTATTTGCTTTTCTATCAGTTGACCAATAGTAATTTTTTACCCACCGTATGCTATTTTCAAGAGAGAAGCCTCTAGTGAAACCATGGCCCCAGAGTTTATCTTTTATCATATATTAAAATATGTTGCTGCAATTTTATTTATTTTATTTTATTTTGTATTTCTGTTCGATCTATCTATCAAAAACTATACCGTTTAATCTTGCTCATAACCCTTGAGGGATTGACAACCCCTCTACGCATTGGGTTGTAAGTATTTGTTGTTTGTGTGCATGTGTTGTTTACTAGTCGTTGCTTGGTTCTCCTACTGGATTGATAACCCTGGTTCCATAACTGAGGGAAATACTTATCTCTACTGTACTGCATCATCCTCTCTTCTTCGAGGAAATTCTTGTTGGAAATATGCCCTAGAGGTAATAATAAAATGATTATTATATTTCCTTGTTCATGATAATTGTCTTTTATTCATGCTATAATTGTATTATCCGGATATCGTAATACACGTGTGAATACTTAGACCACAACATGTCCCTAGTGAGCCTCTAGTTGACTAGCTCGTTGATCAACAGATAGTCATGGTTTCCTAACTATGGACATTGGATGTCATTGATAACGGGATCACATCATTAGGAGATTGATGTGATGGACAAGACCCAATCCTAAGCATAGCACAAAGATCATGTAGTTCGTTTGCTAGAGCTTTTCCAATGTCAAGTATCTTTCCTTAGACCATGAGATCGTGTAACTCCCGGATACTGTAGGAGTGCTTTGGGTGTACCAAACGTCACAACGTAACTGGGTGACTATAAAGGTGCACTACAGGTATCTCCGAAAGTGTCTGTTGGGTTGACACGGATCGAGACTAGGATTTGTCACTCTGTATGACGGAGAGGTGTCACTGGGCCCACTCGGTAGTGCATCATCATAATGAGCTCAAAATGACCAAGTGTCTGGTCACGGGATCATGCATTACGGTACGAGTAAACTGACTTGCCGGTAACGAGATTGAACGAGGTATTGGGATACCGACGATCGAATCTCGAGCAAGTAACATACCGATTGACAAAGGGAATTGTATACGGGGTTGCTTAAATCCTCGACATTGTGGTTCATCCGATGAGATTATCGAGGAGCATGTGGGAGCCAACATGGGTATCCAGATCCCGATGTTGGTTATTGACCGGAGAGCCGTCTCGGTCATGTCTGCATGTCTCCCGAACCCGTAGGGTCTACACACTTAAGGTTCGGTGACGCTAGGGTTGTATGAATATGAGTATGCAGCAAACCGAAAGTTGTTCGGAGTTCCGGATGAGATCCCGGACATCACGAGGAGTTCCGGAATGGTCCGGAGGTAAAGAATTATATATAGGAAGTGCAGTTTCGGCCATCGGGCGAGTTTCGAGGGTCACCGGTATTGTACCGGGACCACCGGAAGGGTCCCGGGGGTCCACCGGGCGGGGCCACCTATCCCGGAGGGCCCCGTGGGCTGAAGTGGGGAAGGGTACCAGCCCCTGGTGGGCTGGTGCGCCCCCCTTGGCCCCCCCTGCGCCTAGGGTTGGAAACCCTAGGGTGGGGCGGGGCGCCTCCACTTGCGTTGGGGGGCACTCCACCCCCCTGGCCGCCGCCCCCCTTGGGAGATCTCATCTCCAGGGCAGGCGCCCCCCTGAGGGCCTATATAAAGGAGGGGGGAGGGAGGGGCAGCCGCACCCTGAAGTCTTGGCGCCTCCCTCTCCCCTGCTACACCTCTCCCTCTCGCAGAAGTTCGGCGAAGCTCTGCCGGAACCCTGCTGCATCCACCACCACGCCGTCGTGCTGCTGGATCTTCATCAACATCTCCTCCCCCCTTGCTGGATCAAGAAGGAGGAGACGTCATCCGCTCCGTACGTGTGTTGAACGCGGAGGTGCTGTCCGTTCGGCACTTGGTCATCGGTGATTTGAATCACGACGAGTACGACTACCTCAACCCCATTCTCTTGAACGCTTCCGCTCGCGATCTACAAAGGTATGTAGATGCACTACTATCACTCGTTGCTAGATGAACTCATAGATGGATCTTGGTGAAACCGTATGTTTATTTTCTGCAACGTTCCCCAACAGTGGCATCATGAGCTAGGTCTATGCGTAGTTCTCTATTGCACGAGTAGAACACAAATCTGTTGTGGGCGTAGATCTTGTCAACTTGCTTGCCACTACTAGTCTTATTTTGCTTCAGCGGTATTGTGGGATGAAGCGGCCCGGACCGACCTTACACGTACGCTTACGTGAGACAGGTTCCACCGACTGACATGCACTAGTTGCATAAGGTGGCTAGCGGGTGTCTGTCTCTCCCACTTTAGTTGGAGCGGATTCGATGAAAAGGGTCCTTATGAAGGGTAAATAGAAGTTGACAAAATCACGTTGTGGTTATTCGTAGGTAAGAAAATGTTCTTGCTAGAACCCATATGCAGCCACGTAAAAGATGCAACAACAATTAGAGGACGTCTAACTTGTTTTTGCAGCAATTGCTATGTGATGTGATATGGCCAAAAGTTGTGATGAATGATGAATGATATATTGTGATGTATGAGATCATGTTCTTGTAATAGGAATCACGACTTGCATGTCGATGAGTATGACAACCGGCAGGAGCCATAGGAGTTGTCTTAATTATTGTATGACCTGTGTGTCAATGATTTAACATCATGTAATTACTTTACTTTATTGCTAAACCGTTAGCCATAGTAGTAGAAGTAATAGTTGGCGAGCAACTTCATGGAGACACGATGATGGAGATCATGATGATGGAGATCATGGTGTCATGCCAGTGACGAAGATGATCATGGAGCCCCGAAGATGGAGATCAAAGGAGCTATATGATATTGGCCATATCATGTCACTACTATATAATTGCATGTGATGTTTATTATGTTTATGCATCTTGTTTACTTAGAACGACAGTTGTAAATAAGATGATCCCTTATAATAATTTCAAGAAAGTGTTCCCCCTAACTGTGCGCCGTTGCTAAAGTTTGTCGTTTCGAAGCACCACGTGATGATCGGCTGTGATAGATCCTTACGTTCACATACAACGGGTGTAAGACAGTTTTACACATGCAAAAACACTTAGGGTTAACTTGACGAGCCTAGCATGTACAGGCATGGCCTCGGAACACAGAGACCGAAAGGTCGAACATGATTCGTATGGAAGATACGATCAACATGGAGATGTTCACCGATGATGACTAGTCCGTCTCACGTGATGATCGGACACGGCCTAGTCGACTCGGATCATGTAACACTTAGATGACTAGAGGGATGTCAAATCTGAGTGGGAGTTCATTAAATAATTTGATTACATGAACTTAATTATCATGAACTTAGTCAAAAATCTTTGCAAAATATGTCTTGTAGATCAAATGGCCAACGCTCACGTCGACATGAACTTCAATGCGTTACTAGAGAAAACCAAGCTGAAAGATGATGGCAGCAACTATTCGGACTAGGTCCGGAACCTGAGGATCATCCTCATAGCTGCTAAGAAAGCATATGTCCTAGAAGGACCGCTAGGTGAAGCACCCATCCCGGAGAACCAAGACGTTATGAACGCTTGGCAGTCACGTGCTGATGATTACTCCCTCGTTCAGTGCGGCATGCTTTACAGCTTAGAACCGGGGCTCCAAAAGCATTTTGAGCAACACGGAGCATATGAGATGTTCGAGGAGCTGAAATTGGTTTTCCAAGCTCATTCCCGGGTCGAGAGATATGAGGTCTCCGACAAGTTCTATAGTTGTAAGATGGAGGAAAACAGTTCTGTCAGTGAGCACATACTCAAAATGTCTGGGTTGCACAACCGCCTGTCCCAGCTGGACATTATCCTCCCGGACAAGGCGGTCATTGACAAAATCCTTCAGTCGCTCCCACCGAGCTACAAGAGCTTTGTGATGAACTACAATATGCAGGGGATGGTGAAAACTATTCCTGAATTATTTTCGATGCTGGAGTCAGCAGAGGTAGAAATCAAGAAAGAACATCAAGTGTTGATGGTCAATAAAACCACCAAGTTCAAGAAGGGCAAGGGTAAGAAGAACTTCAAGAAGGACGGCAAAGATGTTGACGCGCCTGGTAAGCCAGTTGCCAGGAAGAAGTCAAAGAATGGACCCAAGCCTGAGACTGAGTGCTTTTATTGCAAAGGGAAGGGTCACTGGAAGCGGAACTGCCCCAAATACTTAGCAGACAAGAAGGCCGGCAACACTACAGGTATATTTGATATACATGTAATTGATGTGTACCTTACCAGTACTCGTAGTAACTCCTGGGTATTTGATACCGGTGCCGTTGCCCATATTTGTAACTCACAGCAGGAGCTGCGGAATAAGCGGAGACTGGCGAAGGACGAGGTGACGATGCGCGTCGGGAATGGTTCCAAGGTCGATGTGATCGCCGTCGGCACGCTACCTCTACATTTACCCACGGGATTAGATTTAAACCTCAATAATTGTTATTTAGTGCCAAGTTTGAGCATGAAGATTGTATCTGGATCTCGTTTAATGCGAGATGGCTACTCATTTAAATCCGAGAATAATGGTTGATCTATTTATATGAGAGATATGTTTTATGGTCATGCCCCGATGGTCAATGGTTTATTCTTAAATGAATCTCGAACGTAATGTTACACATATTCATACTGTGAATACCAAAAGATGTAAAATTGATAACGATAGTCCCACATACTTGTGGCACTGCCGCCTTGGTCACATTGGTGTCAAGCGCATGAAGAAGCTCCATGCTGATGGACTTTTAGAGTCTCTCGATTATGAATCATTTGACACATGCGAACCATGCCTCATGGGCAAAATGACCAAGACTCCGTTCTCCGGAACAATGGAGCGAGCAACCAACTTATTGGAAATCATACATACTGATGTGTGTGGTCCAATGAGCATTGAGGCTCGCGCAGGATATCGTTATGTTCTCACTCTCACTGATGACTTAAGTAGATATGGGTATGTCTACTTGATGAAACACAAGTCCGAAACCTTTGAAAAGTTCAAGGAATTTCAGAATGAAGTCGAGAATCAATGTGACCGAAAGATAAAATTCTTACGATCAGATCGTGGAGGAGAATATTTAAGTCACGAATTTGGTACACACTTAAGAAAATGTGGAATCGTTTCACAACTCACGCCGCCTGGAACACCTCAGCGTAACGGTGTGTCCGAACGTCGTAATCGCACTCTATTGGATATGGTGCGATCTATGTGTTGGAAATATGCCCTAGAGGCAATAATAAAAGGGTTATTATTATATTTCCTTATTCATGATAATTGTCTTTTATTCATGCTATAACTGTATTATCCGAAAATCATAATACACGTGTGAATACATAGACCATAACATGTCCCTAGTGAGCCTCTAGTTGACTAGCTCGTTGGTCAACAGATAGTCATGGTTTCCTGACTATGGACATTAGATGTCATTGACAACAGGATCACATCATTAGGAGAATGATGTGATGGACAAGACCCAATCCTAAGCATAGCACAAGATCGTGTAGTTCGTTTTGCTAGAGCTTTTTCAATGTCAGGTATCTCTTCCGTAGACCATGAGATCGTGTAACTCCCGGATACCGTAAGAGTTCTTTGGGTGTACCAAACGTCACAACGTAACTAGGTGACTATAAAGGTGCACTACAGGTATCTCCGAAAGTGTCTGTTGGGTTGACACGGATCGAGACTGGGATTTGTCACTCCGTATGACGGAGAGGTATCTCTCGGCCCACTCGGTAATGCATCATCATAATGAGCTCAAAGTGACCAAGTGTTTGGTCACGAGATCACGCATTATGGTACGAGTAAAGTGACTTGCCGGTAACGGGACTGAACGAGGTATTGGGATACCGACGATCGAGTCTCGGGCAAGTAACGTACCGATTGACAAAGGGAATTGTAAACGGGGTTGTTCGAATCCTCGACATCGTGGTTCATCCGATGAGATCATTGAGGAGCATGTGGGAACCAACCTGGGTATCCAGATCCCGCTGTTGGTTATTGCTCGAGAGCCGTCTCGGTCATGTCTACGTGTCTCCCGAACCCGTAGGGTCTACACACTTAAGGTTCGGTGACGCTAGGGTTGTATGAATATGAGTATGCAGCATACCGAATGTTGTTCGGAGTCCCGGATGAGATCCCGGACGTCACGAGGAGTTCCGGAATGGTCCGGAGGTAAAGAAAACTATATAGGAAGTGGTATTTCGGCCATCGGGAAAGTTTCGGGGTGACCCGGTATTGTATCGGGACCACCGGAAGGGTCCCGGGGGTCCACCGGGTGGGGCCACCCATCCCGGAGGGCCCTAAAGGCCGAAGTGGGGAGGGGAACCAGCCCTTAGTGGGCTGGTGCGCCCCCCTAGGCCCACCCCCTGCGCCTAGGGTTGAAACCCTAGGGTGGGGGGGGGGGCGCCCCACTTGCCTTGGGGGGACTCCACCCCCCTTGACCGCCGCCCCCTTGGGAGATTAGATCTCCCAGGGCCGGCGCCCCCCCTGGGGGCCTATATAAAGGGAGGGGGGAGGGGGGCAGCAGCACCCTGAAGTCCTGGCGCCCCTCCCCCTGCTACACCTCTTCCTCCTCCGTCACGTGCTTGGCGAAGCCCTCCCGGAGTGTTGTTGTTCCACCACCACCACGCCGTTGTGCTGCTGCTGGAGCCATCATCATCAACCTCTCCTTTCCCCTTGCTGGATTAAGACGGAGGAGACGTTACGTTGACCGTACGTGTGTTGAACACGGAGGTGCCGTCCGTTCGGCGCTAGGATCTCCGGTGATAGGATCACGACGAGAACGACTACTTCAACCCTGTTCTTTTGAACGCTTCCGCGCGATCTACAAAGTGTTATGTAGATGCAATCTCTCTCCCATGACTCGTTGCTTAGATGAACTCATAGATGGATCTTGGTGAAACCGTAGGAAAAATTTTAATTTTTTGCAACGTTCCCCAACAGTGGTATCAGAGCTAGGTCTATGCGTAGTTCTATATTGCACGAGTAGAACACAATTTTGTTGTGGGCGTAGATCTTATCAACTTGCTTGCCGCTACTAGTCTTATCTTGCTTCAGCGGTATTGTGGGATGAAGCGGCCCGGACCAACCTTACACGTACGCTTACGTGAGACCGGTTCCACCGACTGACATGCACTAGTTGCGTCAGGTGGCTGGCGGGTGTCTGTCTCTCCCACTTTAGTTGGAGCGGATTCGATGAAAAGGGTCCTTATGAAGGGTAAATAGAAGTTGACAAGATCACGTTGTGGTTATTCGTAGGTAAGAAAACGTTCTTGCTAGAACCCAATTGTAGCCACGTAAAAGATGCAACAACAATTAGAGGACGTCTAACTTGTTTTTGCAGCAATCGTCATGTGATGTGATATGGCCAGAAGTTGTGATGAATGATGAATGATATATTGTGATGTATGAGATCATGTTCTTGTAATAGGAATCACGACTTGCATGTCGATGAGTATGACAACCGGCAGGAGCCATAGGAGTTGTCTTTATTTTTTGTGTGACCTGCGTGCCATTGAAGAACGCCATGTAAATTACTTTATTTATTGCTAAACGCGTTAGCCATAGAAGTAGAAGTAGTCGTTGGCGTGACAACTTCATGAAGACACAATGATGGAGATCATGATGATGGAGATCATGGTGTCATGCCAGTGACGAAGATGATCATGGAGCCCCGAAGATGGAGATCGAAGGAGCTATATGATATTGGCCATATCATGTGACTACTATATAATTGCATGTGATGTTTATTATGTTTTATGCATCTTGTTTACTTAGAACGACGGTAGTAAATAAGATGATCCCTTATAATAATTTCAAGAAAGTGTTCCCCCTAACTGTGCATCGTTGCTAAAGTTCGTCGTTTCGAAGCACCACGTGATGATCGGGTGTGATAGATCCTTACGTTCACATACAACGGGTGTAAGACAGATTTACACATGCAGAACACTTAGGGTTAACTTGACGAGCCTAGCATGTACAAACATGGCCTCGGAACACAAGAGACCGAAAGGTCGAACATGAGTCGTATAGAAGATACGATCAACATGGAGATGTTCACCGATGATGACTAGTCCGTCTCACGTGATGATCGGACACGGCCTAGTCGACTCGGATCGTGTAACACTTAGATGACTAGAGGGATGTCTGATCTGAGTGGGAGTTCATTAAATAATTTGATTCGATGAACTTAATTATCATGAACTTAGTCTAAAACTTTTGCAAAATATGTCTTGTAGATCAAATGGCCAACGCTCATGTCAACATGAACTTCAACGCATTCCTAGAGAAAACCAAGCTGAAAGATGATGGCAGCAACTATTCGGACTGGGTCCAGAACCTGAGGATCATCCTCATAGCAGACAGGAAACAATATGTCCTAGAAGGACCGCTAGGTGATGCACCCGTCCCAGAGAACCAAGACATTATGAATGCTTGGCAGTCTCGCGCTGATGATTACTCCCTCGTTCAGTGCGGCATGCTTTACAGCTTAGAACCGGGGCTCCAAAAGCGTTTTGAGCAACACGGAGCATATGAGATGTTCGAGGAGCTGAAACTAGTTTTCCAAGCTCATGCCCGGGTCGAGAGATATGAAGTCTCCGACAAGTTCTATAGTTGTAAGATGGAGGAAAATAGTTCTGTCAGTGAGCACATACTCAAAATGTCTGGGTTGCACAACCGCCTGTCCTAGCTGGACATTAACCTCCCGGATGAGGCGGTCATTGACAGAATCGTTCAGTCGCTCCCACCAAGCTACAAGAGCTTTGTGATGAACTACAATATGCAGGGGATGGTAAAGACCATTCCTGAAGTATTTTCAATGCTGAAGTCAGCAGAGGTTGAAATCAAGAAAGAACATCAAGTGTTGATGGTCAATAAGACCACTAAGTTCAAGAAGGGCAAGGGTAAGAAGAACTTCAAGAAGGACGGCAAAGATGTTGCCGCGCCCGGTAAGCCAGTTACTGGACCCAAGCCTGAAACTGAGTGCTTTTATTGCAAGGGGAAGGGTCACTGGAAGCGGAACTGCCCCAAATACTTAGCGGATAAGAAGGCCGGCAACACTAAAGGTATATTTGATATACATGTAATTGATGTGTACCTCACCAGTACTCGTAGTAACTCCTGGGTATTTGATACCGGTGCCGTTGCTCACATTTGTAACTCACAACAGGAGCTGCGGAATAAGCGGAGACTGGCGAAGGACGAGGTGATGATGCACGTCGGGAATGGTTCCAAGGTCGATGTGATCGCCGTCGGCACGCTACCTCTACATTTACCTATGGGATTAGTTTTAAACCTCAATAATTGTTATTTAGTGCCAAGTTTGAGCATGAACATTGAATCTGCATCTCGTTTAATACGAGATGGCTACTCATTTAAATCCGAGACTAATGGTTGTTCTATTTATATGAGAGATATGTTTTATGGTCATGCCCCAATGGTCAATGGTTTCTTCTTAATGAATCTCGAACGTAATGTTACACATATTCATAGCATGAATACCAAAAGATGTAAGGTTGATAATGATAGTCTCACATACTTCTGGCACTGCCGCCTTGGTCACATTGGTGTCAAGCGCATGAAGAAGCTCCATGCTGATGGACTTTTAGAGTCCCTCGATTATGAATCATTTGACACATGCGAACCATGCCTCATGGGCAAAATGACCAAGACCCCGTTCTCCGGAACAATGGAGCGAGCAACCAACTTGTTGGAAATCATACATACCAATGTGTGCGGTCAATGAGCGTTGAGGCTCGCGGAGGATATCGTTATGTTCTCACTCTCACTGATGACTTGAGTAGATATGGGTATGTCTACTTGATGAAACACAAGTCTGAGACCTTTGAAAAGTTCAAGGAATTTCAGAATGAAGTAGAGAATCAACGTGACCGAAAGATAAAATTCTTACGATCGGATCGTGGAGGAGAATATTTAAGTCATGAATTTGGTACACACTTAAGAAAATGTGGAATCGTTCCACAACTCACGCCGCCTAGAACACCTCAGCGTAACGGTGTGTCCGAACGTCGTAATCGAACTATATTGGATATGGTGCGATCTATGATGTCTCTTACCGATTTACCGCTATCATTTTGGGGATACGCTCTAGAGACAGCTACATTCACTTTAAATAGGGCAGCGTCTAAATCCGTTGAGACGACACCGTATGAATTATGGTTTGGGAAGAAACCTAAGCTGTCATTTCTATGCGATGCTTATGTCAAGAAACTTCAACCTGAAAAGCTCGAACCCAAGTCAGAAAAATGCGTCTTCATAGGATACCCTAAAGAAACCATTGGGTATACCTTCTACTTAAGATCCAAAGGAAAGATCTTTGTTGCCAAGAACGGATCCTTTCTGGAAAAAGAGTTTCTCTCGAAAGAAGTAAGTGGGAGGAAAGTAGAACTCGATGAAGTACTACCTCTTGAACGGGATAGTAGTGCAGCTCAGGAAAATGTTCCTGTGATGCCTACACCGACTGGAGAGGAAAACAATGATGATGATCAAGGTACTTCAGATCAAGTTGCTACTGAACTTCGTAGGTCCACAAGGACACGTTCCGCACCAGAGTGGTATGGAAACCCTGTCCTGGAAATCATGTTGTTAGACAACGGTGAACCTTCGAACTATGAAGAAGCGTTGGCGGGCCCAGATTCCAACAAATGGCTTGAAGCCATGCAATCCGAGATAGAATCCATGTATGAAAACAAAGTATGGACTTTGACAGACTTGCCCGATGATCGGCGAGCGATAGAAAACAAATGGATCTTTAAGAAGAAGACGGACGCGGATGGTAATATAACCATCTATAAAGCTCGACTTGTCGCTAAGGGTTATCGGCAAGTTCAAGGGATTGACTACGATGAGACTTTCTCTCCCGTAGCGAAGCTGAAGTCCGTACGAATCATGTTAGCAATTGCCGCATACTATGATTATGAGATATGGCAGATGGATGTCAAAACGGCATTCCTTAACGGGCATCTTAAGGAAGAACTGTATATGATGCAGCCGAAGGTTTTGTCGATCCTAAAAATGCTAAAAAGGTATGCAAGCTCCAGCGATCCATTTATGGGCTGGTGCAAGCATCTCGGAGTTGGAACATTCGCTTTGATGAGATGATCAAAGCGTTTGGGTTTATGCAGACTTATGGAGAAGCCTGCGTTTACAAGAAAGTGAGTGGGAGCTCTGTAGCATTTCTCATATTATATGTAGATGTCACACTTCTGATGGGAAATGATATAGAATTATTGGACAGCATTAAGGCCTACTTGAATAAGTGTTTTTCAATGAAGGACCTTGGAGTGTCATCCCCTATGCCTCGGCCGTAGGATCTATTATGTATGCCATGCTATGTACCAGACCTGATGTAAACCTTGCCGTAAGTTTGGTACGAAGGTACCAAAGTAATCCCGGCAAGGAACACTGGACAGCGGTCAAGAATATCCTGAAGTACCTGAAAAGGACAAAGGACATGTTTCTCGTTTATGGAGGTGACGAAGAGCTCGTCGTAAAGGGTTACGTCGACGCTAGCTTCGACACAGATCTGGATGACTCTAAGTCACAAACCGGATACATGTATATGTTGAATCGTGGAGCAGTAAGCTGGTGCAGTTGCAAGCAGCGCGTTGTGGCGGGATCTACATGTGAAGCGGAGTACATGGCAGCCTCGGAGGCAGCACATGAAGCAATATGGATGAAGGAGTTCATCACCGACCTAGGAGTCATACCCAATGCGTCGGGGCCAATCACTCTCTTTTGTGACAACACTGGAGCTATTTCCCTTGCCAAGGAGCCTAGGTTTCAGAAGAAGACCAGGCACATCAAGCATCGTTTCAACTCCATCCGTGAAAACGTTCAAGATGGAGACATAAATATTTGCAAAGTACATACGGATCTGAATGTCGCAGATCCATTGACTAAACCTCTTCCGCGAGCAAAACATGATCAACACCAGAACTCTATGGGTGTTCGATTCATCACAATGTAACTAGATTATTCACTCTAGTGCAAGTGGGAGACTGTTGGAAATATGCCCTAGAGGCAATAATAAAATGATTATTATATTTCCTTGTTCATGATAATTGTCTTTTATTCATGCTATAATTGTATTATCCGGAAATTGTAATACACGTGTGAATACTTAGACCACAACATGTCCCTAGTGAGCCTCTAGTTGACTAGCTCGTTGATCAACAGATAGTCATGGTTTCCTGACTATGGACATTGGATGTCATTGATAACGGGATCACATCATTAGGAGAATGATGTGATGGACAAGACCCAATCCTAAGCATAGCACAAAGATCGTGTAGTTCGTTTGCTAGAGCTTTTCCAATGTCAAGTATCTTTCCTTAGACCATGAGATCATGTAACTCCCGGATACCGTAGGAGTGCTTTGGGTGTACCAAACGTCACAACGTAACTGGGTGACTATAAAGGTGCACTACAGGTATCTCCGAAAGTGTCTGTTGGGTTGACACGGATCGAGACTGGGATTTGTCACTCCGTATGATGGAGAGGTATCACTGGGCCCACTCGGTAGTGCATCATCATAATGAGATCAAAGTGACCAAGTGTCTGGTCACGGGATCATGCATTACGGTACGAGTAAAGTGACTTGCCGGTAACGAGATTGAACGAGGTATTGGGATACCGACGATCGAGTCTCGGGCAAGTAACGTACCGATTGACAAAGGAGCATGTGGGAGCCAACATGGGTATCCAGATCCGCTGTTGGTTATTGACCGGAGAGCCGTCTCGGTCATGTCTGCATGTCTCCCGAACCCGTAGGGTCTACACACTTAAGGTTCGATGACGCTAGGGTTGTATGAATATGAGTATGCAGCAAACCGAAAGTTGTTCAGAGTCCCAGATGAGATCCCGGACGTCACGAGGAGTTCCGGAATGGTCCGGAGGTAAAGAATTATATATAGGAAGTGCAGTTTCGGCCATCGGGAGAGTTTCGGGGGTCACCGGTATTGTACCGGGACCACCGGAAGGGTCCCGGGGGTCCACCGGGTGGGGCCACCTATCCCGGAGGGCCCTGTGGGCTAAAGTGGGGAAGGGTACCAGCCCCTGGTGGGCTGGTGCGCCCCCCTTGGGCCCCCCCTGCGCCTAGGGTTGGAAACCCTAGGGTGGGGGGGCGCCTCCACTTGCCTTTGGGGGCACTCCACCTCCCTGGCCGCCGCCCCCCTTGGGAGATCTCATCTCCAGGGCAAGCGCCCCCCTGAGGGCCTATATAAAGGAGGGGGGAGGGAGGGGCAGCCGCACCCTGAAGTCTTGGTGCCTCCCTCTCCCCTGCTACACCTCTCCCTCTCGCAGAAGCTCGGCGAAGCTCTGCCGGAACCCTGCTGCATCCACCACCACGCTGTCGTGCTGCTGGATCTTCATCAACCTCTCCTCCCCCCTTGCTGGATCAAGCAGGAGGAGACGTCATCCGCTCCGTACGTGTGTTGAACGCGGAGGTGCTGTCCGTTCGGCACTTGGTCATCGGTGATTTGGACCACGACGAGTACGACTACCTCAACCCCGTTCTCTTGAACGCTTCCGCTCGCGATCTACAAAGGTATGTAGATGCACTACTATCACTCGTTGCTAGATGAACTCATAGATGGATCTTGGTGAAACCGTAGGAATTTTTTTTATTTTCTGCAACGTTCCCCAACAATTCCAAGGCAGCTCACAAGTAGCAGCCGCCGTAACCGGATCCGGCCACCCAAAGCCACAATCTAGGTTTCACCCTAAAGTACCAACATGAGCATATCCGTCCAGTTCCTTCAACAAGTAATAACGTAAAACATCGCCATTGGGAGGTATAACCTGCTCTGGTCAGACCTAGGTTTCACCCTGGAGCTTGAGACCGGGTGCTCAAGTAGCACCGCCATCGACATCTTCATTTGTTGTTGCCACCACTTTTTGCGACCCCAATAGCTCTATGCGATGTTTGCACAACCATCCCTCCGTGTCAAGTCTTCGTCCATATTGCATCTCACCGCCATATCCAGCCACCGGATCTGGAGGGAGGAACCCTCACCAGGACCTTTTGGTGGCCATCATAATTCGCAGAAAGCCTCCCACCGCGCCGCACAAACCTATCGGAACCACTGCCTCCTTCTGATGTGCAACCACGGTGGTCATCACTGAGATCAGAAGAATCCAACGTGTGCCCCAACCGCCATCCACCGCAAGGGCTTTGTCAACGGCACACAGACATCAGCGACGAGGCGCCGCTTGAGTCGCGATCCGATTTTTTTGGTGTCGGGTCCGCAGACCGCGCCGCCGCGAAGAACCACCGCTACCCATACCCGTTGCGCCACATCCATGTGCCCAGCGCCAAGCCGATGACGAAGCAACCATGCCGGATCCAAGCACCAGCATCACTGCGCCGCCGCCCCTGTCCACGAGAAGCTCGCCGCCGTGCCCGAGAGCCACCCGCGCCATGAGCAAGATCCCCACCACCACCGTCGACCACACGGCTTCGCCTGTGGCGTCCTTCGATGGCGGCGGAGAGGAGGAAGGGAAGATTGTGGGTTTACAAAGAAAGTGGCAATCCTCTGTATGATCAGCTATCTTTATGTTACCGTTAACATTGTAGGTTTACAAAGAAATTGACGATCCTCTAGAGACGAGACGACTGGACCAAGGCCAGAGTCGTTGTCATGCCGCCGGCGGACGGCTGTCCTGTGCCCTTAAATTAACTCTGGGAATTATTTAAATTCACACCTGATAATGGAGTACTACCACGGTTCCTTCGGCCAGCAAACTTGCACACCATTGCTCCAGTTACACTCCATTGCCCAATAGCAGCAACGGCGGCCGATGTGATAAGCCTCCTTGGCAGCAGGCCACGCGGTTCACCTCCACCCACTCCGGCGCCGATAACAGGTAACCCGTCTGTCATGCACCTGCCGCTGCAGCCTTCCTTTTGCTGAAGCTGTCGGGCGAGCAGCGACCTGGTTCTTCTTTGCAGGATCGGACGACGGACCGATGTCGGAGACGCAACCACCCTCGCCATCGTCGTGGTCGGCCATCCCGCTGGACCTGGCTGGGCTGGTGCTCTGGCTCCTCCCCGCGTGCGCCGACCGCGCCCGCTTCGCCGCGGTATGCCCGCAGTGGCGCACCGCCGCGCTGCACCACCGTGTGCTCCCGGTGCTGCCGCTGCTCGCGCTCCCGGACGGCACCTTCTACAGCCTCCCTTACAGCAAGCGGTTCTGCTTCCCAGGCTGCGGCTTCGCGGGGTACAACAGCGCCTGCGGCCGCTGGCTCGCTTTCCTACGCGACGACGGATGCTTCCTCGTGGATCCATTCACCGGCGCCACCGTGACGCTCCCTGCACTCTCTCACGTCCGGCTCCGTCCACAGCATGCGGATCTGAAGCACATACCAGAGCACGAGCGTCACACCCGCGGCACATGGCTGCTTATCAGAAACGCGGACACTCTCCTGCTGAGTAAGCTGATACTGTGCTCGCCGAACCTCGCCGCTGCATTTGTCTCCCATGAAATGCTTGGCCAAATCCTGCTGTGCCGGCCAGGGGCTACCTCGTGGTCGGTACGCGCGTACGATGAGTGCAAGGATTACAAAGATATGGCGTTCTACCAGGGCAAGCTCTACGCCATTGACTACGGCGAGGACCTCTTCATGGTAAACATCGGCCAGGACGAGAGCACCGGCGACCCGCAGAGATCTCGGATCGGACGGATCATCAATGGCAGTCCATGTGATTTGGATTGGACGCCAAGCAACAGCACCATCAAGATCAAGGTTTACCTGGTCGAATCATGTGGCAAGCTGCTAATGGTACGCAGGAAGATCTGGTGCAGGCTGGTGCTGGACCATGTTTTGGCTGGAGAGAGCGAGTTCGAGGTGTTCGAGGCTGACTTCAAGCGCTCACGGTGGATCAGTGTGACGACCTTGGGAGAGGACCAGGTG
This sequence comes from Triticum dicoccoides, assembly GCF_002162155.2. Classification (NCBI taxonomy): domain Eukaryota; kingdom Viridiplantae; phylum Streptophyta; class Magnoliopsida; order Poales; family Poaceae; genus Triticum; species Triticum dicoccoides. Next base: position 605,055,485 of record NC_041383.1, read on the forward strand.
GTTTTTGTTGGGCGAAGCTGCTCCCTGGCCGTTCCCGTGTCTCAGTACGGGATGAAGGGAGATCGGATCTTTTTCTTGGACGATGATGAATATTACAAGGGCTATAGCCACAAGAACGACGACACTTCCATCAGTGTCTACGACATGATAGACGGTGAGGTTTCATCCCCTCTGCCGATGGTCTCATGGAAACGTGACACAGATAGAAACAAAATGCATCACACGACATGGCTACTTCCGTGAGACTGAACCTTGACTGAAGTTGTGTTGCTTTGCAAGGCGTCAGTATCTATCTGGCGTTGCTATGGTGTGTTGAAATGTGCTATGCGTGTTCAACTCAAGTTAAATTGCACAAGTATCTGCACCTATATATGTATGGGCTTTATCATGGACATCAATTGTAGTGGTGGTGAAACTTCAGGTGCGTTATTTAGCACTGTTTTCCGATTCTGAAAATGGAGTCAAACTTCGAGGTAGGATTTTGTTTGGTTTGAATCCTCCATCTCAATACGCTAGTGCAGAATGGTGCTATTAAGACACTATCACACACGCTAGACAAAAATGTGATGTTATCGCACACGCTTCAGCAAAAAGATGTGTTTGATGTCGCAATATCACACACAGTTGTGAAAATGCAACCATGTGTGATGCCTTGCACACAATTTTCGCAAAACAAATGTTGTGCAGTGTGTCCTATCATCGATCACGATTATAAAACCGCAAACATGTGATGCATTGCACATGGTTTTTTACTGAAAATGTGTGTGCGACGTGACCTATCATACCAACCGGTTTTCAAAATGCAACCGTGTGTGATGCCTTGCACACGGGCTTTTGGAAAAAAATGTGTGTGATGTAGCCTATCATGCCACACTGTTTCAGAAATGGAACAGTGTGTGATACATTGCACATGTTTTTTGCAAAATTGTGTGTGTGGTGTACCCTATCATTGCACAATTTTTTTAAAAACAACAACCTTGTTTTTAAAAAGTAACTGTGTGCGACACATAGCACATGGGCTTTTCAAAAAATGTGTGTTCTCTAGTCTTCTATGGCACACAATTTGAAAAATGCAATCATGGGTGATGTCTTGCATTACCTTTTTTTTCAAGAAAAATGGTTTTTGTGATAGGTTTGAAGTCGAATTGACATTTACTTCATCATTTGACCTTGAATTTTTTTCCTGCACTCAACCTACAACGAATCATCAGTCGTGTTCAATCTCAACGTTCTTCAGGGTTCATTTGCTATACTTAAGTCATTAAGTGCATTTTAGGTGTTTAATGGATATAATTCAAAATTACGAGTACATGAAATAGTGCACAAAAATGTAAAAAATATATATCATATTTAGGGTCTTGTGTATATTTGTATGCCTTATACAAAAAATGAGAGAAATTTCAAAGATCTTTGTGGCAAGGCTCAACCACAAACATTGAGTTTAATTGTTTTTTATATTCTTAGAAAGTAAATGAAGTCTGAAAAACACGAACCTTGGTATGGTGTCATGATATGACCTTATTATGCCGTAGTATAAAATTGAGAAGATTTCACAAAAGTTGCCATGTACACTCCTTAGAGACGGATACATCTTTTGAGGAAAACTCTTGGTTACAACATACAATCAATGAAGTTCAAATTTGGCATTCTTTGGGGTTCATTTGCTATTTTTAAGTCATTGTGTGCATGTCTAGGACTTTAATGGATATAATTCTAATTTGAACTACAAATACATGAATTAGTTCATAAAAATGGTTTAAAAATATCATATTTGGGTCTTGAGTATATTTGTATGTCTTTATACAAGCAATGACTAGAAGAAAAGACCTCTATGGTATCATGGTATCATGGTATCATGGTATGACCTCAATGTTGTGGTAAAAAGTTGACAAGGTTTGAAAAAACTTAGTATCTACACTGCTCAAAATCCGGACCATCTCTGAGCAAGAATCATTGTTTCGAGAGTAAACGCATCAACTTTGAAGAAGAACTGGCAATTCCCTCATTGTTTGGTATTGAAACTTTTTCTACACTCAACATAAACATGGCATACTCCATGTTCAAATTTGGCATTTATCGGGGCTCATTTTCTATATTTTAGTCATTTAGTGTATTTCTAAATTTTTAATGTATATAATTCAAATTTAAAATATGAGAAGATGAAATGGTGCACAAAAATGGTTTAAGAAAAAAACATATTTAGGGTCTTTATTATATTTGCATGCCTTATACAGACATGAAAAGAAATTGCAAAGATCTCCGTGGCAAGAGTAAACTACGTAAACATGGAGTTCCATGTTAACATGGAGTTTACTTGTTTTTAAATTCTAGAAAATGTTAATGAAGTCTGAAAAGCAAGAAACTTGGCGTGGTGTCATGATATAACCTAGTATGTTTTTGTAATTGTGTTAGAATGTTTCACAAAAGTAGGCATGTACATTGCTTAGAAACCATACCATATCTAAGGAATAATCATGGTTTCCTGGCAAAAGGGCATGTAGCCTAGTGGTTGCATCAACCTTAGTAGCACCCCGGGTCCTGGATTTGACTCCGGTGGGAGCGGATTTAAACAGGTCTTGGCAAAATTTCCAATAAAGTACTGTAAGCTTTTGTTCTACAGTAAATAGTAAAATAGGTCATGGTTTCGAGAATGAATGCATCATCTTTGAAGGGAATTGACATTTCCTTCATAATTTCACCTTGAAATTTTGTCTACACTCGACATAAAATGTGGCATACTCCATGTTCAAATTTGGCATTTTGGGGGTTAATTTGCTATTTGATTTCATTAAGTACATTTCTAGGCATTTAACGGATACAATTCAAATTTGAGCTAAAAGTACATGAAACAGTGCACAAAAATGGTTTTTTCAATCATATTTAGGGTCTTGTGTATATTTGTATGTATTATACAAGACATTAATAGAAATTTCAATCATCTCTGTGGCAAGAATCAATCACAAACAGGAAGTTTATTGGTTTTTTAATTCCAGAAATTGTAAATATGATGTCCGATAAACATGAAACTTGACATGGTGTCATGATGACATATGCTTGATGTTAAATTTTGGGAAGGTTTCACAAAAGTTGACATGTACATTGCTTAGAAAGTGAACCATTCCAAGGAAGAATCGTGGTCCTGAGATGGAATGTGTCAGGTTTGAAGGTGAATTGACCTTAGCTTCATCGTTTGACCTTGAAACTTTTTCTACACTCCACATACACAATATGTCGGTGGAAATGACACCTATGGGATCAAAACGGATCCCTACTACGGTTGTGGGGTGCGGGGTTGAGAGGAGAGCAGGATCGGGGGCCAATTCAGAGCACACGAGTCATTTACCCAGGTTCGGGCCGCGACGTGCGTAATACCCTACTCCTGCTTAGTGTATCTATTTGATTGTTCTTCCTATTCTTGAGCTAGCTACAATGAGTGTAACTTGTCCAAAGGTCCGAATCCTTCTCCTGGATGCCTTGGGCCTCCTTTTATAGGCAAGGGGATCGCCACAGTGAAACACAGGAGGTGGCATCGGGGTATTGTGGTTAAGCCTACCGTTAACCATATGGGACAAGGTGCATTAAATGCGATCCCCTGTCCCGTCCGTCGCCTCTCCACCCTGCTTCGACACGCGTCGAAGCCAGCGGGGCGTGTGGTGCCATGTAGGCTGGTAGGCAGCTGAGGTGGCGCCATGTAGGCTGATAGGCAGCTGAGGTGGCGCGGTGGAGAAGTCTTCACAAAGATTTGCATGCCACCACGTAGGCGTTGCTGATTTGGCCTAGAAGCCTCCTGTTGACACGCAGGTGCCTGCCTAGCTGGTGGGCTGGCAGCTACATGGGGAGTGGTGGCGAGACCGTGGCAGGCGCCGGCCTGACCATAGATGTCACAGACGTCCTCGACAAGGGCCTTGCCGGGGTCCCGACAAGGGTCATGCCGCGGCGTTGTAGTCATCCCCGGCAAGGATGCTGCCGGAGGTCTTGTGTGCTTCCTTGGCAAAGATCTTGCCGAGGTTCGTCACCTTCTATTCCTCCTCTGACTTGGAGTGTATCTTGTCTTCACAAAGATCTGCATGCCACCACAGAAGTGCCTCCCGAGCCCTGGTCCCAATGAAGCTGGGAACCTTGGGCTCAAGGGTGATGCGTTCCGCTGGCGTGGGGCTGGGCAAGTTGCCCCGGCAAGACCCTTGTCAGGGCCGCGGAAGCTGCACTGGCAAGGCTCTTGCCGGGGAGAACCACCTTGTCCTCTTGGTATTCTTGTCTTGGCGTTGTGTTGGCTGTTCTGCGGCTCCGGCCCTTCCCCTTGCCCTGCTTGGCGTGGTCGTGGCCGCGCGGCTCTGACTGCCCGTGCAGTTAGTAAGGGGTATAAAGTAGTGCCCCTACTTTAGTACACCGACAGGAGCCCCCGAGCCTGGGCCACACATAAGCGCGGTGCGTTTGTTGGGCTAGGCCCAAAAACAATGCGCGGGCAGGCGGGGCGGTTTTTACCGTAGTAACTTTTCGCCCGCTGCGCTTCCCCATGACTCGCGTTGAATGCATGATGTGGGGGTTACGCGCGCGGGTGATCGAAGCATGCTGGCGTCATTCGCGGCAAAGAGTAAAGAGGCGGCTAGCATGTCTCTTTGAGACCGCAGAGCTGCTGCTCATTTACTCTCCGTACTTGGGAACCGTCGCTCCACGCGTCCCATTACGCCCGTCCCTCGCGCCACGTACGCCGCATGCACGGCGCGGGGCGAGTGACAGGCGCGCTGAACACGGGGATACATGCGCGCATGGGGCGATTCTCACGCGCCTTTAATTGGGTGGGGAGGGCGGTCGACGGCTTCGCCCGTTGTGACCCCAATGAGCCGGATTGGCTGAAAGGGGCGGCCGAGCCCCGTCCCCATTGTCGGTGTCAAAACCGGCGGATCTCGGGTAGGGGGTCCCAAGCAGTGCATCTTAGAATCAATGGTATCATGAACACGGGATTTTACCCAGCTTTGGGCTCTCTTGATGAGATAATACCCTACATGCTGCTTGATTGACTATAATGAATATAGGGGTTACAAGAGTTGATGTACCTCGAGATCATATGTTATCGTCTAAACCCTAGAGGTATGAGGAATAATGTCATAATGATCTATCGACTAGGCCTAGCCTCGGTTTATATAATGCACCATAGGCCTAGGGTAACAAGAGTCCTAGCTGAATACGCCGGTGGGGGAGGAGTCCTTGTCTTCACCACCAAGTCTTGTGGAATATTCCTTGTATGCGGCAACTGTCCGAACTGGCCCATGAGTATACGGCCATGGGGGTCCTCGGCCCAATCTAACTGATCGGGGGACGACGTGGTGAGTACGCCCTAGTACAGGACACCGTTAGTAGCCCCCTGAACCGGTCTTCAAGTTGGGGATGCTCCTCGATTCTTCCGAACTGTTCTTCATCTTTGGCCGTCGGTCTTGAAAACTGGTTCAACAAATCTTCTCATCTTCGATCTTGAGGATCGTGAAGTAAATCTGAAGAGTATATATGCCGGGTATCCAAGGAGCCCCTTTAAGTTTCCGGCCTTTATCAATGCCTTGTTATTATTATGCCACACCTCAGATCTGAAGTTATTCCTGGGCGGCAGTGTCCTCTTGCGTCCGAGCTCCAACGCTGGATTGCATTCGAGGTATCTTTTGCAGCCAAGCACCAACACTGGACTGCTTCCGAGCTCCAACACTGGAATGTATCCAAGCTCTAACGCCGGACTGTGTCCAAGCTCCAACGCCGGACTATATCCAAGATGTCATAGATCATATGGGTTCAAAAAGTTGAAGGAGTTTAGCCGAGCTTAATGCTGGAAATGCCCTCTATGGAGCCAGCCACTGGCGCCCGAGCTTAATGCCAGACTGCTTCCGAGGTGGTGCACCACCCCTGACTGTGGGCTGATTTTTTGATTGGTGCGATTTATTCTCTGCTGAGATATATAGCCAGTAGCCCTCAAGGTATGTGCGTCGATCTAAAACCTGAGATGCACCTGAAGGAAAACATGAAACCGCTGATCCTAGTTGCCGCTGAGACTCAGGTCGATGCACGAAATCGGCCCGAGGATCAATTCCTAGCTCGGCAGCATACATAGGAATAGAAGCACGGTGTGCAAAGTCTTCGAGACTCAGATTGGGTGCGGCCGACCATCCCGAGGATAATAATCTCCTCAAAAACTATAATGCACTTTAAATTTTCTGCATTGGATTGTCAATGCAGTAGCCCCCGAGACACTGGTCGGGTGGCGCCACTAGATCAGGGAATCGATGTACCACTTTAATATTTGTAAATAATAAGCACGAAGCCCAGTAGACCCCGAGCCTTAATGTGGGCACGGGTGGCCAAATTAAGGATCGATATCCAAAGTAAAGTCACAAATTATGTGTAATGATTCTATGTATCCAAGTACTTTGCATCATCAATGCTCGCATCCGCATTGTACAAAACTTTGTCGACCGGCCATCGGCTTCAACCTCCTCGACCAGTAGCCAGGGAGTGTTTGTCTTTGTCCCACTTTATAAAACCTTTATGAGGGCAAAGATTTGTGGCAAACAAGGCAATCCGGCCATACGGTTTTATAAACAAAGGTACGCAGAGAGACATGTTATATTAATGTTTAACATAACAAACATCGTCCAAAGAAAATAGTCCCACTATCGGTTCCTTTCTTTGGGTTGTCATGCTAAGCATGATCATGAAACCTCAGCTCTGATCAATGTGGGAGGAAAATACTGAGGATTTTATTTTGGGAAAAGCTTCCAAACTCTGTGGTCTAGAGGAACCCAAATTTTCACTTCCGTTGTGACCGTTTATATTCTGAAAGTGGCCCATCGTCAGCTTCTACCCCCTTGTAGATGCTACGCAGGGTGTTTCCGAAATAACGAAACAACCCTTAGCCGACGTCTCGGTGCCCGAAGGCGGCTGTGTTGGCGGAAACAAGGCAATCAGATATACGGGCTTTATAACTTTCACTTAGTCATAGGAGCTTAAAGTTGGGAGGCCAGCAAGTAGCCCCCCGCTTAGTGTTCGCTGACAGCCGAGGTCAGGCCGCAATCACTTAGGCCAATGTTATGAACGGCCCGTCATTTAATATAGTCATCAGACCGCTGACCAGTTTATGCTTATTGTGATAGTTAGTTTCCGGCTTTCCCCACTGCGGTGCTTAACCATGCGAGCTGGAAGCACAATCGCAGTGGTTCTCCCTTTGCACACCTAGCCGAACAAAGCGGCACATAGGAGGCAAGCGCAGGAGCCGGGCAACCCAACTATTGACCGAAGACACAATTCGAAACTGATGCATATATAGCAATATCCGAGAATTTTTTGCCGAATCTCTAAAGGTGTCCGGCGGTGCACTGCGAGACTTATGCGGAAAACACACAAATAGTTGAAAAGTGCCATAGGATTGGAAAACTACAAAACGTCAGTAAAAACTCGACGTCCGAACTTGATTAATTGTTTGGTGCCAATCAGAAAATTGGTCTTAAAGAAAAAATTGTGCTTTTGTCGTGCTTTCACATGACACATCCTATCTCAAGACTTCAAGCGGGTCAGCCTACGGCTTCAACCTCCTATCCCGAAGGTGGATGAGAGGGAAATCGGGCTATTGACCACACACTTGCATCGAAAAAAGGAGTGATAGAAAAAAAACTTTGTAACGACTAGGAAGAAGAACACTTATTATAAAACAGCTCATATAAATTTAAGAGCCCCCAATTGACTTGGGTAAAAAGAATTTTATGTATAATGATTGTATGTACCGAAGTACTTATATCATATATGTGTTCACCCGAACTTTATATGCATCTTAACCGACCGTCGGCTTCTCCCTCTTCAGTCTAGGACCGAAAAGTGTTATGTACTCCACCTGTCAAGAGTATCGACGGTGTTTCCGATAACCAGGCAATCAGGCCATAAGGCTGTAACCAACAAAGCGCGCTCAGGGAACTTATGCTATATTACTAACAAAGTGTAAGAAGCATCTTCGAATAAAATAGTACCCCCATTGATACCTTTCTTCGGTGCTCATTGTCATTATGAGACTTGTGCCATAGATTTTTTGTACTCATGAGTTCCTTTGTGTGCCAACCATTGTTGAAAACAGTAAGAGCGCTAGCTTTCGGCTTCACCCAGTCTGAGGTCCGGCTCGGATGAACCGATCTTGACAATCGCAGAGGTGCTCCCTTTACTCCCTAGCCGAACAATCGGGAACGTAGGGGCCAGTCATCTGCATCGAGTGGCTCGATGGAATGATGAAAGGTAGGTGGGTGCAAACGAATGAAGTCATGAATGGTAGCAGACCCTTTGAACTGATGTGCGGTGTTCTCCTCGATACGTGCCAACAAACGATTAGATTCACGCTTGTTCCTCTCCATCTCTAACATGAGCTCTGCCAACGAAGGCTGGTCGGGAGGATCCTCATCCCTACCATCCTCATAGTTCTGGCTACGAACAATAGAACTTGATGACATCCTGAGAAACGAAAACCAGGGACGGAATCAGCATCAACTATAGACTGTAGAATCTAGGACAAGGAATTAGTATCTCTCGAACTCCTAGGGAAATTCCAGCAGCATAATGGCAGTCAAATGCTCAGAATGAGACATCCTACTAAAAATGGGGTGGTAACATACTCATCAACATACTCAAGGTTCTGAGATCATACTAAACAGACTACACCGGAAATACTCAAAACTGGGGTATGACTCTGATCAACCAATCCTATGGGACTACGGAGTAGTAACACGTGATCCTGATAGACGGAAGAGAAAGCCTAGTTCCTTAACCCCGTAGGAAAGATAGGATGACTCAGATCAGAAGGCCATGAGGTAAAGGAGTAAAAAGAGCCTTACGTTCCTTCCCACAATCAATTCCCTTACATAACTAAAGATTTTCTAGACTCAACTTCGACCAGTTTGGCTTGGTAATCCTACAGGCAGTCAGGCTCTGATACCAACGCTGTCAGGACTCCGACTCAATGCCACATCGATCCAGCATGTAACACCTCATATCACTTTGCGGCCTCACGCACGGTATCCCCACGGGTGTCGCCTTACCTTTGCCCGGGACCGTTTGCGCCTTTTGGCACACGTATATGATGGTGTCGCTAGCATCCATATGATAAAGAGCCCGGGCTGACATGGCTAGTCGTAAACCCAAAGTGGCACTAACTTACAGGGACAGGCATCCATGACCCAGCATCGAATGTGTCGGTCATCAGCGAGTGAATCCAGGCTGTAGCACTGGGCTAACAGGACTCCGGTGAACCGGGCTGTAGCAGGCTAACAGGACTCCGGTATTCATCGCGTGACATTTCCCCGAAGGGACAGACACAGGATCAAAGAAGGACACCTGCCGGCCAGCCTAAGTGTTCCGGAGCAGTCGCAAGCTACCAGGGCTCAGTGGAAGCACTAGGAGACATTTCCCGGTAAGAGAGGCTACTAAGGATAAACAACTAGATAGTCAGATCCCACACATAGCAATACACATTACACGTACGCATAACATGCAAGTATGTGCTGTACAACATGGCATCACAGCATAACTCAACAACTCATATAGATAAAGGCTCAGAAGAGCCAACATAGCAATATTACAACCAGGGGTCACATGACCCAACATTCAGAGCAATCAAGCAACAAACGGAAGCATTACATGTTTGAGTACAGACATCTATAAATGAAAAGGCTGAAAGCCTGACTATCTACAACATCCGATCAAGATCGTAGCTGAGGTACTAGCTACTAGTCGAAGTCCATGAGAACACTAGTAAGACCGAAGTCTCCGCTGCAAAACATAAATAAAGCAACATGAGTACAAAGGTACTCAGCAAGACTTACATCAGATCCTATCATACATGCATTTGTATCAAGAGGTAATGTGGGGTTTAGTTGCAGCAAGCCAGCTTTGACTCTGTGGCTATCCTGTTCTACGACTACCAGAAACTCTAGAGGTGAGACAACGTACACGAGTCCACTAAACACCACACAATACACTACTATGGATTCATCCCCGTCACCCTACGAGAAGGCCATCCATAGCACTCACACTTGTCTTGAGCATTTTAGAGTATCCACTTCAAGTTGTCTATGTACCATGTAAGCATCCAAGAAGTCCATAACCGCGGACCCGGCTATTCGAATAGATCATATTAACCCTGCAGGGGTGTACTTCTTCACACACGCTCTCGCCACTTACCGCCATGTACACGTCATGTATCTCGGCAGCCTTCAAGCGGAAGCCTGGCGAGGGTGTCGGCCATGACCTGACTAACCACACAAGACTCTAGTCCAGGTTTATCGCCTATTCGGGTTCCATCCGCAAGGAGATCCGGCCGGGGTGTCGCTCACGGCCCCAAACGATGTGAGCAGGGTTCCCGAGCCCACCATCTGGGTGCCACTCGGTACACCGGCCACGTGTGCCTAGTCTGTCCCAAGCCCACCCTGCCGGGTGCCACTTGGTAGAAAAATAGCACTACCTACAAACACCAGAAACTAGTTGCGACTCCTGGACAGAGATCAAGTTGGTTAATAAGTCGAGAGGGCTTGGAGCGCCCGGAGCCCAATGTGTGGTAGTATCGAGTCATTGGACAACATACATAGAACTCAGTGCTTAAGGACGGTTCCAGTGAGACAACCCACCATGTACTCCTACATGGCCTCTCACCGCTACCTTTACCAAATCGTGTTCACACACTTCACTCTCATCATCAGAACATATCATAACACTCCAATTCATTCCCAATGAACCAGACCTGACACAACTCTAAGCAATAGCAGGCATAGCATGGTAGGAACACAACAATGGCTCAATCAACTCCTACACATGCTAGTGGGTTTCAACTATTTACTGTGGCAATGACAGGTCATGCAGAGGAATGGGTTCAACTACCGCAGCACAAGGTAGCAGATGAATCGTTGTTTTCCTAATGCAATAACTGAGAGCAGGAGCGAGAGAGTAGGGTTTTATCGGAATGAACAAGGGGGTTTGCTTGCCTGGTAAATCAACAGAGGAGGCACTGCTTCACCGACAGGTACTCTGGAACAGCTCCGGAGCAGGACCTATCGAGAAGGAACGGTGCCAACAATCAAAACACAAGCATATGCAACACAATGATGCATGAACATGGCATGAAGATGTGATGCTGATTGTGCTAATGCAACTAGTACTCATCTGGTTTGAAGTCCATTTGGACCATAAGCTCAAATGCAATTCTAAATTAAGTCTCTTATATATGCCATAATGTGTTTTCTCATATTCAGCATGTGTAAGTTGGTTTGTCATGCATGAAACTAGTACAGATGGAAAGATTGCATTTTTCTGATAATTTTTCATATATAAATTATTTTAATCTGAGCTACGGTTGAATTGATATGAATTTTTGAAGTTTAAAACAATTTCTGGAATTTTCTGATTTAATTTAAATCCAGAAATCATATATTGCGCCAGCATGACGTCAGCACGATGTCAGCGGTCAACTGCGGCTGGCTGGGGTCAAACCTGACGTGTGGGGTCCACACGTCAGTGACAGGGGGGTTTAACAGAGGTTAGTTTAATCCTAATTAAGAGTTAGTGGCGCTGGGGCCCACTGTTAGTGTCAGGGTTAATTAATAGAGGTTGATTAAATTTAAACTAATCCTAAACTCGAATTAGCAGGGACAGGCATTGAGCCAGGGGAGGTCAAAACCCCTGGTCAACTGGGCTAACACGCCGGCGTTTAGCCGCCGGCGGCAGCAAACGCGGCGGAGGGCGCGGGATTGCCACTCCGGCGCCCAATCGAGCAGCGGAGGGCACGCGCGGGAAGCGGGGGCTCGCGCGCATCCGGTGGGGCAGGTGGGATGAGCTGGGGAGGCCGGAGCTCGCCGGAGCAAAGCTCGCGGCGGCGGCCGGAGCTCGGCTTCGAGCGGGAACGGGCTGCGGGGCACGGGGAGGCCACCTGAGGGGCTCGGCGGCACCCTCGTAGCAATGGGAGCGCGATGGGATGCTCGGTTTGGGCGGAGGCGGGCCGAGACGACGACGGCGACATGGACGGTGGCGAGAGGCTCCGGCCGTGGTGGGGAGGAGGGCTACGGCATGCGGGCAGTTAAACGGAGAGGGGGAAGCGGTGGCGGAGCTCACCGCGGTTGCAGCGGCAGTCGAAGTGGGCTCGGGGACGCACTGGTGCGGCCGGAGCGTTGATGGGGATCCACGGCGACCGGCGATGAAAAATACGACGGCGACGGCTCCACGGGGCGTCCGGAGGGGCACGGCTTGACGGAGAGGTGGTGGACGACGTGGCGGGGCTACCGGACTCGAAGCAAGGGAGAGGGGGAGGTGGTGGCCGCGGCAACGGCGAGCAGTGGCGTCGGTGGCGTTCGGCCGTGAGAGAGAGAGAGTGACAGAGGAGAGGACGAGGGCGAGGGAGAGTGCGAGGGGGTCGGGGTGGCTGCGTGGCATCGTCCGGGGCATCCAGACGAGGAGGGGAGAGGCAGGCAGACAGGGAGGGAGGTGGCGTGGCC
>NC_041383.1:605068163-605069296 GCF_002162155.2 Triticum dicoccoides
GGGGGGGGGGGAAGACGACAGAGGAGGAGGCGGGCTGGGCCGCCTGCTGGCTGGGCCGGCCTGCTGCTGCTGGGCTACACAGGGGGGAGCCCCAGGTAAGCTTCTCCTCTTTAATTCTGTTTTCTATTTTTTTCTGACATTTGTTTTGATTTAATTAAAATATTAAATCATTTAATTACCTTATGCCAATTTTTGCAGGAGCTAACTATATTATTCCAGAGCTCCTTTATAAATGGCATAATTTTTGGACATATATTAATATATATGACTAATATATTTCCAATGCAAATATTTATGCATTAATTCCAAATGCCCAAAATAAATATCCATGACCTCCTAAAAATATTGGTTTGATTTTTATCTCTGTCCAATATTTTCAGAGGGCAACATGAGCATTTTCTTGGACCCTTTTGGAGAAATTTTTATTTGGGTCATTTTCAAAAATGATTCTGAGGGTTCCACCAATCCTCATTTCAAATTTAAATGAAATTTAAATATGATGCACAAATGGCTAGCTAGTCTAGGTCATACAAGACTAGGGATGTGACACCAGTGCCAGTTGCTATTTTTTTGCATGTTTTTGACTTTTCAGAAAATCAATATCAAACGAAGTACAAACAAAGAAAAAACTTTGGATTAATTTTTTTTGGACCAGAAGAGACCCTAGAAGGTTCGAGAGGAGGCCAGAGGATCCACGAGGGAGTGACAAGCCTTAAGGGCCCCCCCCGAGGCTTGTGGGTCCCTTATGGCACTTCAAACCCTAATTCCACCTCTATAAATACCCAAATATTCTCCTGACATCAGAGAGACAACCGAAATACTTTTTTTGGCGCTACAAGTTCCAGAACCATGAGATCCCATCTGGAGGCCTTCTCCGGTACTCTGCCGGAGGGGGAGGGGGGTTAGATCACAGAAGGGGCTCTACATCATTCTTCCTGCCCCCCGATGATGCGTGAATAGTTACCACAGATCTACGGGTCCATAGTTAGTACATATATGACTTCTTCCCTCTTTTTGATCTTCAATACAATGTTCTCCTCGATGTTCTTGGAGATCTATTTGATTTAATGACTTTTTTGCAGTGTGTTTGTTGGGATCCAATGAATTGTGAGTTTATGATCAGATCTATCCAT
>NC_041383.1:605069306-605137776 GCF_002162155.2 Triticum dicoccoides
ATGCGTGAATAGTTACCACAGATCTACGGGTCCATAGTTAGTACATATATGACTTCTTCCCTCTTTTTGATCTTCAATACAATGTTCTCCTCGATGTTCTTGGAGATCTATTTGATTTAATGACTTTTTTGCAGTGTGTTTGTTGGGATCCGATGAATTGTGAGTTTATGATCAGATCTATCCATGACTATTATTTGAGTTTTCTCTGAACTCTTTTATGCATGATTACTATACCCTCGTATTTCTTCTCTGATTTATTGGTTTGGTTTGGCTAACTAGATTGATTTATTTTGCCATGGAAAGAGGTGCTTTGTAATGGGTTCGATATTACGGTGCTCAATCCCAGTGATAGAAAGGGACATGCCACGTATGTATCGTTGATATTAAGGGTAAAAAGATGGGGTTTATTGATACGTGAGTTTATCTTGTCTACATCATGTTATCTTTCTTAAGGCGTTACTTCGTTTTCCCATGAACTTAGTACACTAGATGCATGTTGGATAGCGGTCGATGTGTGGAGTAATAGTAGTAGATGCAGAATCGTTTATGTATACTTGTCTCGGACGTGATGCCTATATATGATCATTGCCTTGGATACTGTCATAATCATTGTCTCGGACGTAATTTTTTACCCACCGTATGCTATTTTCAAGAGAGAAGCCTCTAGTGAAACCATGGCCCTAGAGTTTATCTTTTATCATATATTAAAATCAAAAATATGTTGCTGCAATTTTATTTATTTTATTTTATTTTGTATTTCTGTTCGATTTATCTATCAAAAACTATACCGTTTAATCTTGCTCATAACCCTTGAGGGATTGACAACCCCTCTACGCGTTGGGTTGTAAGTATTTGTTGTTTGTGTGCATGTGCTGTTTACTAGTCGTTGCTTGGTTCTCCTACTGGATTGATAACCCTGGTTCCATAACTGAGGGAAATACTTATCTCTACTGTACTGCATCATCCTCTCTTCTTCGAGGAAATTCTTGTTGGAAATATGCCCTAGAGGTAATAATAAAATGATTATTATATTTCCTTGTTCATGATAATTGTCTTTTATTCATGCTATAATTGTATTATCCGGATATCGTAATACACGTGTGAATACTTAGACCACAACATGTCCCTAGTGAGCCTCTAGTTGACTAGCTCGTTGATCAACAGATAGTCATGGTTTCCAGACTATGGACATTGGATGTCATTGATAACGGGATCACATCATTAGGAGATTGATGTGATGGACAAGACCCAATCCTAAGCATAGCACAAAGATCATGTAGTTCGTTTGCTAGAGCTTTTCCAATGTCAAGTATCTTTCCTTAGACCATGAGATCGTGTAACTCCCGGATACTGTAGGAGTGCTTTGGGTGTACCAAACGTCACAACGTAACTGGGTGACTATAAAGGTGCACTACAGGTATCTCTGAAAGTGTCTGTTGGGTTGACACGGATCGAGACTAGGATTTGTCACTCTGTATGACGGAGAGGTATCACTGGGCCCACTCGGTAGTGCATCATCATAATGAGCTCAAAATGACCAAGTGTCTGGTCACGGGATCATGCATTACGGTACGAGTAAACTGACTTGCCGGTAACGAGATTGAACGAGGTATTGGGATACCGACGATCGAATCTCGAGCAAGTAACATACCGATTGACAAAGGGAATTGTATACGGGGTTGCTTAAATCCTCGACATTGTGGTTCATCCGATGAGATTATCGAGGAGCATGTGGGAGCCAACATGGGTATCCAGATCCCGATGTTGGTTATTGACCGGAGAGCCGTCTCGGTCATGTCTGCATGTCTCCCGAACCCGTAGGGTCTACACACTTAAGGTTCGGTGACGCTAGGGTTGTATGAATATGAGTATGCAGCAAACCGAAAGTTGTTCGGAGTCCCGGATGAGATCCCGGACATCACGAGGAGTTCCGGAATGGTCCGGAGGTAAAGAATTATATATAGGAAGTGCAGTTTCGGCCATCGGGCGAGTTTCGGGGGTCACCGGTATTGTACCGGGACCACCGGAAGGGTCCCGGGGGTCCACCGGGCGGGGCTACCTATCCCGGAGGGCCCCGTGGGCTGAAGTGGGGAAGGGTACCAGCCCCTGGTGGGCTGGTGCGCCCCCCTTGGCCCCCCTGCGCCTTGGGTTGGAAACCCTAGGGTGGGGGGGGGGGCGCCTCCACTTGCGTTGGGGGGGCACTCCACCCCCTGGCCGCCGCCCCCCTTGGGAGATCTCATCTCCAGGGCAGGCGCCCCCCTGAGGGCCTATATAAAGGAGGGGGGAGGGAGGGACAGCCGCACCCTGAAGTCTTGGCGCCTCCCTCTCCCCTGCTACACCTCTCCCTCTCGCAGAAGCTCGGCGAAGCTCTGCCGGAACCCTGCTGCATCCACCACCACGCCGTCGTGCTGCTGGATCTTCATCAACATCTCCTCCCCCCTTGCTGGATCAAGAAGGAGGAGACGTCATCCGCTCCGTACGTGTGTCGAACGCGGAGGTGCTGTCCGTTCGGCACTTGGTCATCGGTGATTTGAATCACGACGAGTACAACTACCTCAACCCCATTCTCTTGAACGCTTCCGCTCGCGATCTACAAAGGTATGTAGATGCACTACTATCACTCGTTGCTAGATGAACTCATAGATGGATCTTGGTGAAACCGTATGTTTATTTTCTGCAACGTTCCCCAACAGTGGCATCATGAGCTAGGTCTATGCGTAGTTCTCTATTGCACGAGTAGAACACAAATCTGTTGTGGGCGTAGATCTTGTCAACTTGCTTGCCACTACTAGTCTTATTTTGCTTCAGCGGTATTGTGGGATGAAGCGGCCCGGACCGACCTTACACGTACGCTTACGTGAGACAGGTTCCACCGACTGACATGCACTAGTTGCATAAGGTGGCTAGCGGGTGTCTGTCTCTCCCACTTTAGTTGGAGCGGATTCGATGAAAAGGGTCCTTATGAAGGGTAAATAGAAGTTGACAAAATCACGTTGTGGTTATTCGTAGGTAAGAAAACGTTCTTGCTAGAACCCATATGCAGCCACGTAAAAGATGCAACAACAATTAGAGGACGTCTAACTTGTTTTTGCAGCAATTGCTATGTGATGTGATATGGCCAAAAGTTGTGATGAATGATGAATGATATATTGTGATGTATGAGATCATGTTCTTGTAATAGGAATCACGACTTGCATGTCGATGAGTATGACAACCGGCAGGAGCCGTAGGAGTTGTCTTAATTATTGTATGACCTGTGTGTCAATGATTTAACACCATGTAATTACTTTACTTTATTGCTAAACCGTTAGCCATAGTAGTAGAAGTAATAGTTGGCGAGCAACTTCATGGAGACACGATGATGGAGATCATGATGATGGAGATCATGGTGTCATGCCAGTGACGAAGATGATCATGGAGCCCCGAAGATGGAGATCAAAGGAGCTATATGATATTGGCCATATCATGTCACTACTATATAATTGCATGTGATGTTTATTATGTTTATGCATCTTGTTTACTTAGAACGACAGTTGTAAATAAGATGATCCCTTATAATAATTTCAAGAAAGTGTTCCCCCTAACTGTGCGCCGTTGCTAAAGTTCGTCGTTTCGAAGCACCACGTGATGATCGGCTGTGATAGATCCTTACGTTCACATACAACGGGTGTAAGACAGTTTTACACATGCAAAAACACTTAGGGTTAACTTGACGAGCCTAGCATGTATAGACATGGCCTCGGAACACAGATACCGAAAGGTCGAACATGATTCGTATGGAAGATACGATCAACATGGAGATGTTCACCGATGATGACTAGTCCGTCTCACGTGATGATCGGACACGGCCTAGTCGACTCGGATCATGTAACACTTAGATGACTAGAGGGATGTCAAATCTGAGTGGGAGTTCATTAAATAATTTGATTAGATGAACTTAATTATCATGAACTTAGTCAAAAATCTTTGCAAAATATGTCTTGTAGATCAAATGGCCAACGCTCATGTCAACATGAACTTCAATGCGTTACTAGAGAAAACCAAGCTGAAAGATGATGGCAGCAACTATTCGGACTAGGTCCAGAACCTGAGGATCATCCTCATAGCTGCTAAGAAAGCATATGTCCTAGAAGGACCGCTAGGTGAAGCACCCATCCCAGACAACCAAGACGTTATGAACGCTTGGCAGTCACGTGCTGATGATTACTCCCTCGTTCAGAGCGGCATGCTTTACAGCTTACAACCGGGGCTCCAAAAGCATTTTGAGCAACACGGAGCATATGAGATGTTCGAGGAGCTGAAATTGGTTTTCCAAGCTCATTCCCGGGTCGAGAGATATGAGGTCTCCGACAAGTTCTATAGTTGTAAAATGGAGGAAAACAGTTCTGTCAGTGAGCACATACTCAAAATGTCTGGGTTGCACAACCGCCTGTCCCAGCTGGACATTATCCTCCCGGACAAGGCGGTCATTGACAAAATCCTTCAGTCGCTCCCACCGAGCTACAAGAGCTTTGTGATGAACTACAATATGCAGGGGATGGTGAAAACTATTCCTGAATTATTTTCGATGCTGAAGTCAGCAGAGGTAGAAATCAAGAAAGAACATCAAGTGTTGATGGTCAATAAAACCACCAAGTTCAAGAAGGGCAAGGGTAAGAAGAACTTCAAGAAGGACGGCAAAGATGTTGACGCGCCTGGTAAGCCAGTTGCCAGGAAGAAGTCAAAGAATGGACCCAAGCCTGAGACTGAGTGCTTTTATTGCAAAGGGAAGGGTCACTGGAAGCGGAACTGCCCCAAATACTTAGCAGACAAGAAGGCCGGCAACACTAAAGGTATATGTGATATACATGTAATTGATGTGTACCTTACCAGTACTCGTAGTAACTCCTGGGTATTTGATACCGGTGCCGTTGCTCATATTTGTAACTCACAGCAGGAGCTGCGGAATAAGCGGAGACTGGCGAAGGACGAGGTGACGATGCGCGTCGGGAATGGTTCCAAGGTCGATGTGATCGCCGTCGGCACGCTACCTCTACATTTACCCACGGGATTAGATTTAAACCTCAATAATTGTTATTTAGTGCCAAGTTTGAGCATGAAGATTGTATCTGGATCTCGTTTAATGCGAGCTGGCCACTCATTTAAATCCGAGAATAATGGTTGATCTATTTATATGAGAGATATGTTTTATGGTCATGCCCCGATGGTCAATGGTTTATTCTTAAATGAATCTCGAACGTAATGTTACACATATTCATAGTGTGAATACCAAAAGATGTAAAATTGATAACGATAGTCCCACATACTTGTGGCACTGCCGCCTTGGTCACATTGGTGTCAAGCGCATGAAGAAGCTCCATGCTGATGGACTTTTAGAGTCTCTCGATTATGAATCATTTGACACATGCGAACCATGCCTCATGGGCAAAATGACCAAGACTCCGTTCTCCGGAACAATGGAGCGAGCAACCAACTTATTGGAAATCATACATACTGATGTGTGTGGTCCAATGAGCGTTGAGGCTCGCGCAGGATATCGTTATGTTCTCACTCTCACTGATGACTTAAGTAGATATGGGTATGTCTACTTTATGAAACACAAGTCCGAAACCTTTGAAAAGTTCAAGGAATTTCAGAATGAAGTCGAGAATCAACGTGACCGAAAGGTAAAATTCTTACGATCAGATCGTGGAGGAGAATATTTAAGTCACGAATTTGGTACACACTTAAGAAAATGTGGAATCGTTTCACAACTCACGCCGCCTGGAACACCTCAGCGCAACGGTGTGTCCGAACATCGTAATCGCACTCTATTGGATATGGTGCGATCTATGTGTTGGAAATATGCCCTAGAGGCAATAATAAAAGGGTTATTATTATATTTCCTTATTCATGATAATTGTCTTTTATTCATGCTATAACTGTATTATCCGAAAATCATAATACACGTGTGAATACATAGACCATAACATGTCCCTAGTGAGCCTCTAGTTGACTAGCTCGTTGGTCAACAGATAGTCATGGTTTCCTGACTATGGACATTAGATGTCATTGACAACAGGATCACATCATTAGGAGAATGATGTGATGGACAAGACCCAATCCTAAGCATAGCACAAGATCGTGTAGTTCGTTTTGCTAGAGCTTTTTCAATGTCAAGTATCTCTTCCGTAGACCATGAGATCGTGTAACTCCCGGATACCGTAAGAGTGCTTTGGGTGTACCAAACGTCACAACGTAACTTGGTGACTATAAAGGTGCACTACAGGTATCTCCGAAAGTGTCTGTTGGGTTGACACGGATCGAGACTGGGATTTGTCACTCCGTATGACGGAGAGGTATCTCTGGGCCCACTCGGTAATGCATCATCATAATGAGCTCAAAGTGACCAAGTGTTTGGTCACGAGATCATGCATTATGGTACGAGTAAAGTGACTTGCCGGTAATGGGACTGAACGAGGTATTGGGATACCGACGATCGAGTCTCGGGCAAGTAACGTACCGATTGACAAAGGGAATTGTAAACGGGGTTGTTCGAATCCTCGACATCGTGGTTCATCCGATGAGATCATCGAGGAGCATGTGGGAACCAACCTGGGTATCCAGATCTCGCTGTTGGTTATTGCCCGAGAGCCGTCTCGGTCATGTCTACGTGTCTCCCGAACCCGTAGGGTCTACACACTTAAGGTTCGGTGACGCTAGGGTTGTATGAATATGAGTACGCAGCATACCGAATGTTGTTCGGAGTCCCGGATGAGATCCCGGACGTCACGAGGAGTTCCGGAATGGTCCGGAGGTAAATAAAACTATATAGGAAGTGGTATTTCGGCCATCGGGAAAGTTTCGGGGTGACCCGGTATTGTATCGGGACCACCGGAAGGGTCCCGGGGGTCCACCGGGTGGGGCCACCCATCTCGGAGGGCCCTAAAGGCCGAAGTGGGGAGGGGAACCAGGCCTTACTGGGCTGGTGCGCCCCCCTAGGCCCACCCCCTCCGCCTAGGGTTGAAACCCTAGGGTGGGGGGGCGCCCCACTTGCCTTGGGGGGGGACTCCACCCCCCTTGACCGCCGCCCCCTTGGGAGATTAGATCTCCCAGGGCCGGCGCCCCCCCTGGGGGCCTATATAAAGGGAGGGGGGAGGGGGGCAGCCGCACCCTGAAGTCCTGGCGCCCCTCCCCCTGCTACACCTCTTCCTCCTCCGTCACGTGCTTGGCGAAGCCCTGCCGGAGTGTTGTTGTTCCACCACCACCACGCCGTTGTGCTGCTGCTGGAGCCATCATCATCAACCTCTCCTTTCCCCTTGCTGGATCAAGACGGAGGAGACGTTACGTTTACCGTACGTGTGTTGAACGCGGAGGTGCCGTCCGTTCGGCGCTAGGATCTCCGGTGATAGGATCACGACGAGAACGACTACTTCAACCCCGTTCTTTTGAACGCTTCCGCGTGATCTACAAAGTGTTATGTAGATGCAATCTCTCTCCCATGACTCGTTGCTTAGATGAACTCATAGATGGATCTTGGTGAAACCGTAGGAAAATTTTTAATTTTTTGCAACGTTCCCCAACAGTGGTATCAGAGCTAGGTCTATGCGTAGTTCTCTATTGCACGAGTAGAACACAATTTTGTTGTGGGCGTAGATCTTATCAACTTGCTTGCCGCTACTAGTCTTATCTTGCTTCAGTGGTATTGTGGGATGAAGCGGCCCGGACCAACCTTACACGTACGCTTACGTGAGACCGGTTCCACCGACTGACATGCACTAGTTGCGTCAGGTGGCTGGCGGGTGTCTGTCTCTCCCACTTTAGTTGGAGCGGATTCGATGAAAAGGGTCCTTATGAAGGGTAAATAGAAGTTGACAAGATCACGTTGTGGTTATTCGTAGGTAAGAAAACGTTCTTGCTAGAACCCAATTGCAGCCACGTAAAAGATGCAACAACAATTAGAGGACGTCTAACTTGTTTTTGCAGCAATCGTCATGTGATGTGATATGGCCAGAAGTTGTGATGAATGATGAATGATATATTGTGATGTATGAGATCATGTTCTTGTAATAGGAATCACGACTTGCATGTCGATGAGTATGACAACCGGCAGGAGCCATAGGAGTTGTCTTTATTTTTTGTGTGACCTGCGTGCCATTGAAGAACGCCATGTAAATTACTTTACTTTATTGCTAAACGCGTTAGCCATAGAAGTAGAAGTAGTCGTTGGCGTGACAACTTCATGAAGACACAATGATGGAGATCATGATGATGGAGATCATGGTGTCATACCGGTGACGAAGATGATCATGGAGCCCCGAAGATGGAGATCGAAGGAGCTATATGATATTGGCCATATCATGTCAGTACTATATAATTGCATGTGATGTTTATTATGTTTTATGCATCTTGTTTACTTAGAACAACGGTAGTAAATAAGATGATCCCTTATAATAATTTCAAGAAAGTGTTCCCCCTAACTGTGCATTGTTGCTAAAGTTCGTCGTTTCGAAGCACCACGTGATGATCGGGTGTGATAGATCCTTACGTTCACATACAACGGGTGTAAGACAGATTTACACATGCAGAACACTTAGGGTTAACTTGACGAGCCTAGCATGTACAAACATGGCCTCGGAACACAAGAGACCGAAAGGTCGAACATGAGTCGTATAGAAGATACGATGAACATGGAGATGTTCACCAATGATGACTAGTCCGTCTCACGTGATGATCGGACACGGCCTAGTCGACTCGGATCGTGTAACACTTAGATGACTAGAGGGATGTCTGATCTGAGTGGGAGTTCATTAAATAATTTGATTCGATGAACTTAATTATCATGAACTTAGTCTAAAACTTTTGCAAAATATGTCTTGTAGATCAAATGGCCAACGCTCATGTCAACATGAACTTCAACGCATTCCTAGAGAAAACCAAGCTGAAAGATGATGGCAGCAACTATTCGGACTGGGTCCGGAACCTGAGGATCATCCTCATAGCAGACAGGAAACAATATGTCCTAGAAGGACCGCTAGGTGATGCACCCGTCCCAGAGAACCAAGACATTATGAATGCTTGGCAGTCTCGCGCTGATGATTACTCCCTCGTTCAGTGCGGCATGCTTTACAGCTTAGAACCGGGGCTCCAAAAGCATTTTGAGCAACACGGAGCATATGAGATGTTCGAGGAGCTGAAACTAGTTTTCCAAGCTCATGCCCGGGTCGAGAGATATGAAGTCTCCGACAAGTTCTATAGTTGTAAGATGGAGGAAAATAGTTCTGTCAGTGAGCACATACTCAAAATGTCTGGGTTGCACAACCGCCTATCCTAGTTGGACATTAACCTCCCGGATGAGGCGGTCATTGACAGAATCCTTCAGTCGCTCCCACCAAGCTACAAGAGCTTTGTGATGAACTACAATATGCAGGGGATGGTAAAGACCATTCCTGAAGTATTTTCAATGCTGAAGTCAGCAGAGGTTGAAATCAAGAAAGAACATCAAGTGTTGATGGTCAATAAGACCACTAAGTTCAAGAAGGGCAAGGGTAAGAAGAACTTCAAGAAGGACGGCAAAGATGTTGCCGCGCCCGGTAAGCCAGTTACTGGGAAGAAGTCAAAGAATGGACCCAAGCCTGAAACTAAGTGCTTTTATTGCAAGGGGAAGGGTCACTGGAAGCGGAACTGCCCCAAATACTTAGCGGATAAGAAGGCCGGCAACACTAAAGGTATATTTGATATACATGTAATTGATGTGTACCTCACCAGTACTCGTAGTAACTCCTGGGTATTTGATACCGGTGCCGTTGCTCACATTTGTAACTCACAACAGGAGCTGCGGAATAAGCGGAGACTGGCGAAGGTCGAGGTGATGATGCGCGTCGGGAATGGTTCCAAGGTCGATGTGATCGCCGTCGGCACGCTACCTCTACATTTACCTACGGGATTAGTTTTAAACCTCAATAATTGTTATTTAGTGCCAAGTTTGAGCATGAACATTGAATCTGCATCTCGTTTAATACGAGATGGCTACTCATTTAAATCCGAGAATAATGGTTGTTCTATTTATATGAGAGATATGTTTTATGGTCATGCCCCAATGGTCAATGGTTTATTCTTAATGAATCTCAAACGTAATGTTACACATATTCATAGCATGAATACCAAAAGATGTAAGGTTGATAATGATAGTCTCACATACTTGTGGCACTGCCGCCTTGGTCACATTGGTGTCAAGCGCATGAAGAAGCTCCATGCTGATGGACTTTTAGAGTCCCTCGATTATGAATCATTTGACACATGCGAACCATGCCTCATGGGCAAAATGACCAAGACTCCATTCTCCGGAACAATGGAGCGAGCAACCAACTTGTTGGAAATCATACATACCAATGTGTGCGGTCAATGAGCGTTGAGGCTCGCGGAGGATATCGTTATGTTCTCACTCTCACTGATGACTTGAGTAGATATGGGTATGTCAACTTGATGAAACACAAGTCTGAGACCTTTGAAAAGTTCAAGGAATTTCAGAATGAAGTAGAGAATCAACGTGACCGAAAGATAAAATTCTTACGATCGGATCGTGGAGGAGAATATTTAAGTCATGAATTTGGTACACACTTAAGAAAATGTGGAATCGTTCCACAACTCACGCCGCCTAGAACACCTCAGCGTAACGGTGTGTCCGAACGTCGTAATCGCACTATATTGGATATGGTGCGATCTATGATGTCTCTTACCGATTTACCGCTATCATTTTGGGGATACGCTCTAGAGACAGCTACATTCACTTTAAATAGGGCAGCGTCTAAATCCGTTGAGACGACACCGTATGAATTATGGTTTGGGAAGAAACCTAAGCTGTCATTTCTAAAAGTTTGGGGATGCGATGCTTATGTCAAGAAACTTCAACCTGAAAAGCTCGAACCCAAGACAGAAAAATGCATCTTCATAGGATACCCTAAAGAAACCATTGGGTATACCTTCTACTTAAGATCCGAAGGCAAGATCTTTGTTGCCAAGAACGGATCCTTTCTGGAAAAAGAGTTTCTCTCGAAAGAAGTAAGTGGGAGGAAAGTAGAACTCGATGAAGTACTACCTCTTGAATGGGATAGTAGTGCAGCTCAGGAAAATGTTCCTGTGATGCCTACACCAACTGAAGAGGAAAACAATGATGATGATCAAGGTACTTCAGATCAAGTTGCTACTGAACTTCGTAGGTCCACAAGGACACGTTCTGCACCAGAGTGGTACGGCAACCCTGTCCTGTAAATCATGTTGTTGGACAATGGTGAACCTTCGAACTATGAAGAAGCAATGGCGGGCCCAGATTCCAACAAATGGCTAGAAGCCATGAAGTCCGAGATAGAATCCATGTATGAAAACAAAGTATGGACTTTGACTGACTTGCCCGATGATCGGCGAGCGATAGAAAACAAATGGATCTTTAAGAAGAAGACGGACGCGGATGGTAATGTCACCATCTATAAAGCTCGACTTGTCGCTAAGGGTTATCGGCAAGTTCAAGGGATTGACTACGATGAGACTTTCTCTCCCGTAGCAAAGCTTAAGTCCGTCCGAATCATGTTAGCAATTGCTGCATACTATGATTATGAGATATGGCAGATGGATGTCAAAACGGCATTCCTTAACGGGCATCTTAAGGAAGAACTGTATATGATGCAGCCGGAGGGTTTTGTCGATCCTAAGAATGCTAACAAAGTATGCAAGCTCCAGCGATCCATTTATGGGCTGGTGCAAGCATCTCGGAGTTGGAACATTCGCTTTGATGAGATGATCAAAGCGTTTGGGTTTACGCAGACTTATGGAGAAGCCTGCGTTTACAAAAAAGTGAGTGGGAGCTCTGTAGCATTTCTCATATTATATGTAGATGACATACTTTTGATGGGAAATGATATAGAATTCTTGGACAGCATTAAGGCCTACTTGAATAAGTGTTTTTCAATGAAGGACCTTGGAGAAGCTGCTTTTATATTAGGCATCAAGATCTATAGGGATAGATCGAGACGCCTCATAGGTCTTTCACAAAGCACATACCTTGATAAGATTTTGAAGAAGTTCAAAATGGATCAGTCCAAGAAAGGGTTCTTGCCTGTACTGCAAGGTGTGAGATTGAGCTCGGCTCAATGCCCGACCACGGCAAAAGATAAAGAAGAGATGAGCGTCATCCCCTATGCCTCAGCCATAGGATCTATTATGTATGCCATGCTGTGTACCAGACCTGATGTAAACCTTGCCGTAAGTTTGGTAGGAAGGTACCAAAGTAATCCCGGCAAGGAACACTGGACAACGGTCAAGAATATCCTAAAGTACCTGAAAAGGACGAAGGACATGTTTCTCGTTTATGGAGGTGATGAAGAGCTCGTCGTAAAGGGTTACGTCGACGCTAGCTTCGACACAGATCTGGATGACTCTAAGTCACAAACCGGATACGTGTATATGTTGAATGGTGGAGCAGTAAGCTGGTGCAGCTGCAAGCAGAGCGTCGTGGAGGGATCTACATGTGAAGCGGAGTTCATGGCAGCCTCGGAGGCCGCGCATGAAGCAATATGGGTGAAGGAGTTCATCACCGACCTAGGAGTCATACCCAATGCGTCGGGGCCGATCAAACTCTTCTGTGACAACACTGGAGCTACTGCCCTTGCCAAGGAGCCCAGGTTTCACAAGAAGACCAGGCACATCAAGCGTCGCTTCAACTCCATCCATGAAAATGTTCAAGATGAAGACATAGATATTTGCAAAGTACATACGGATCTGGATGTCGCAGATCCGTTGACTAAACCTCTCTCTCGAGCAAAACATGATCAACACCAGAACTCTATGGGTGTTCGATTCATCACAATGTAACTGGATTATTGACTCTAGTGCAAGTGGGAGACTGTTGGAAATATGCCCTAGAGGCAATAATAAAAGGGTTATTATTATATTTCCTTATTCATGATAATTGTCTTTTATTCATGCTATAACTATATTATCCGAAAATCGTAAAACACGTGTGAATACATAGACCATAACATGTCCCTAGTGAGCCTCTAGTTGACTAGCTCGTTGGTCAACAGATAGTCATGGTTTCCTGACTATGGACATTAGATGTCATTGACAACGGGATCACATCATTAGAAGAATGATGTGATGGACAAGACCCAATCCTAAGCATAACACAAGATCATGTAGTTCGTTTTGCTAGAGCTTTTTCAATGTCAAGTATCTCTTCCTTAGACCATGAGATCGTGTAACTCCCGGATACCGTAAGAGTGCTTTGGGTGTACCAAACGTCACAACGTAACTGGGTGACTATAAAGGTGCACTACAGGTATCTCCGAAAGTGTCTGTTGGGTTGACACGGATCGAGACTGGGATTTGTCACTCCGTATGACGGAGAGGTATCTCTGGGCCCACTCGGTAATGCATCATCATAATGAGCTCAAAGTGACCAAGTGTTTGGTCACGAGATCATGCATTACGGTACGAGTAAAGTGACTTGCCGGTAACGGGACTGAACAAGGTATTGGGATACCGACGATCGAGTCTCGGGCAAGTAACGTACCGATTGACAAAGGGAATTGTATACGGGGTTGTTCGAATCCTCAACATCGTGGTTCATCCGATGAGATCATCGAGGAGCATGTGGGAACCAACATGGGTATCCAGATCCCGCTGTTGGTTATTGCTCGAGAGCCGTCTCGGTCATGTCTACGTGTCTCCCGAACCCGTAGGGTCTACACACTTAAGGTTCGGTGATGCTAGGGTTGTATGAATATGAGTATGCAGCATACCGAATGTTGTTCGGAGTCCCGGATGAGATCCTAGACGTCACGAGGAGTTCCGTAATGGTCTGGAGGTAAAGAAAACTATATAGGAAGTGGTATTTCGGCCATCAGGAAAGTTTCGGGGTCACCCGGTATTGTACCGGGACCACTGGAAGGGTCCCGGGGGTCCACCGGGTGGGGCCACCCATCCCGGAGGGCCCTAAAGGCCGAAGTGGGGAGGGGAACCAGCCCTTAGTGGCTGGTGCGCCCCCCTAGGCCCACCCCTGCGCCTAGGGTTGAAACCCTAGGGTGGGGGGGGGGGCGCCCCACTTGCCTTGGGGTGTACTCCACCCCCCTTGGCCGCCGCCCCCTTGGGAGATTAGATCTCCCAGGGCCGGCGCCCCCCTGGGGGCCTATATAAAGGGAGGGGGAGGGGGGCAGCCGCACCCTTAAGTCCTGGCGCCCCCTCCCCCTGCTACACCTCTTCCTGCTCCGTCACGTGCTTGGCGAAGCCCGGCCGGAGTGCTGCTGTTCCACCACCACCACGCCGTTGTGCTGCTGCTGGAGCCATCATCATCAACCTCTCCTTTCCCCTTGCTGGGTCAAG
Source organism: Triticum dicoccoides (assembly GCF_002162155.2). Lineage (NCBI taxonomy): Eukaryota > Viridiplantae > Streptophyta > Magnoliopsida > Poales > Poaceae > Triticum > Triticum dicoccoides. The sequence continues at coordinate 605,083,662 of NC_041383.1, forward strand.
ACGGAGGAGACGTTACGCTGACCGTACGTGTGTTGAACGCGGAGGTGCCGTCCGTTCGGCGCTAGCATCTCCGGTGATAGGATCACGACGAGAACGACTACTTCAACCCCGTTCTTTTGAAAGCTTCTGCGCGATCTACAAAGTGGTATGTAGATGCAATCTCTCTCCCATGACTCGTTTCTTAGATGAACTCATAGATGGATCTTGGTGAAACCGTAGGAAATTTTTTAATTTTCTGCAACGTTCCCCAACACTATGATGTCTCTTACCGATTTACCGCTATCATTTTGGGGATACGCTCTAGAGACACCTACATTCACTTTAAATAGGGCACCGTCTAAATCCGTTGAGACGACACCGCATGAATTATGGTTTGGGAAGAAACCTAAGCTGTCATTTCTAAAAGTTTGGGGATGCGATGCTTATGTCAAGAAACTTCAACCTGAAAAGCTCGAACCCAAGTCAAAAAAATGCGTCTTCATAGGATACCCTAAGGAAACCATTGGGTATACCTTCTACCTTAGATCCGAAGGCAAGATCTTTGTTGCCAAGAACGGATCCTTTCTGGAAAAAGAGTTTCTCTCAAAAGGAGTAAGTGGGAGGAAAGTAGAACTCGATGAAGTACTACCTCTTGAACCGGAAAGTAGTGCAGCTCAGGAAAATGTTCCTGTGGTGCCTACACCGACTGGAGAGGAAATTAATGATGATGATCAAGGACTTCGGATCAAGTTGCTACTGAACTTCGTAGGTCCACAAGGACACGTTCCACACCAGAGTGGTATGGAAACCCTGTCCTGGAAATCATGTTGTTAGACAACGGTGAACCTTCGAACTATGAAGAAGCGATGGCGGGCCCAGATTCCAACAAATGGCTTGAAGCCATGCAATCGGAGATAGAATCCATGTATGAAAACAAAGTATGGACTTTGACAGACTTGCCTGATGATCGGCGAGCGATAGAAAACAAATGGATCTTTAAGAAGAAGACGGACGCGGATGGTAATATTACCATCTATAAAGCTCGACTTGTCGCTAAGGGTTATCGGCAAGTTCAAGGGGTTGACTACGATGAGACTTTCTCTCCCGTAGCGAAGCTGAAGTCCGTCCGAATCATGTTAGCAATTGCCGCATACTATGATTATGAGTTATGGCAGATGGACGTCAAAACGGCATTCCTTAACGGCTATCTTAAGGAAGAACTGTATATGATGCATCCGGAAGGTTTTGTCGATCCTAAAAATGCTAACAAGGTATGCAAGCTCCAGCGATCCATTTATGGGCTGGTGCAAGCATCTCGGAGTTGGAACATTCGCTTTGATGAGATGATCAAAGCGTTTGGGTTTATGCAGACTTATGGAGAAGCCTGCGTTTACAAGAAAGTTAGTGGGAGCTCTGTAGCATTTCTCATATTATATGTAGATGTCACACTTCTGATGGGAAATGATATAGAACTTTTGGAACACATTAAGGCCTACTTGAATAAGTGTTTTTCAATGAAGGACCTTGGAGAAGCTGCTTACATATTAGGCATCAAGATCTATAGGGATAGATCGAGATGCCTCATAGGGCTTTCACAAAGCACATACCTTGATAAGATTTTGAAGAAGTTCAAAATGGATCAGTCCTGAAAGGGTTCTTGCCTGTATTGCAAGGTGTGAGATTGAGCTCGGCTCAATGCCCGACCACGGCAAAAGATAAAGAAGAGATGAGTGTCATCCCCTATGCCTCGGCCGTAGGATCTATTATGTATGCCATGCTATGTACCAGACCTGATGTAAACCTTGCCGTAAGTTTGGTACGAAGGTACCAAAGTAATCCCGGCAAGGAACACTGGACAGCGGTCAAGAATATCCTGAAGTACCTGAAAAGGACAAAGGACATGTTTCTCGTTTATGGAGGTGACGAAGAGCTCGTCGTAAAGGGTTACGTCGACGCTAGCTTCGACACAGATCTGGATGACTCTAAGTCACAAACCGGATACATGTATATGTTGAATCGTGGAGCAGTAAGCTGGTGCAGTTGCAAGCAGAGCGTCGTGGCGGGATCTACATGTGAAGCGGAGTACATGGCAGCCTCGGAGGCAGCACATGAAGCAATATGGATGAAGGAGTTCATCACCGACCTAGGAGTCATATCCAATGCGTCGGGGCCAATCACTCTCTTTTGTGACAACACTGGAGCTATTTCCCTTGCCAAGGAGCCTAGGTTTCAGAAGAAGACCAGGCACATCAAGCATCATTTCAACTCCATCCGTGAAAACGTTCAAGATGGAGACATAAATATTTGCAAAGTACATACGGATCTGAATGTCGCAGATCCGTTGACTAAACCTCTTCCGCGAGCAAAACATGATCAACACCAGAACTCTATGGGTGTTCGATTCATCACAATGTAACTAGATTATTCACTCTAGTGCAAGTGGGAGACTGTTGGAAATATGCCCTAGAGGCAATAATAAAATGATTATTATATTTCCTTGTTCATGATAATTGTCTTTTATTCATGCTATAATTGTATTATCCGGAAATTGTAATACACGTGTGAATACTTAGACCACAACATGTCCCTAGTGAGCCTCTAGTTGACTAGCTCGTTGATCAACAGATAGTCATGGTTTCCTGACTATGGACATTGGATGTCATTGATAACGGGATCACATCATTAGGAGAATGATGTGATGGACAAGACCCAATCCTAAGCATAGCACAAAGATCATGTAGTTCGTTTGCTAGAGCTTTTCCAATGTCAAGTATCTTTCCTTAGACCATGAGATCATGTAACTCCCGGATACCGTAGGAGTGCTTTGGGTGTACCAAACGTCACAACGTAACTGGGTGACTATAAAGGTGCACTACAGGTATCTCCGAAAGTGTCTGTTGGGTTGACACGGATCGAGACTGGGATTTGTCACTCCGTATGATGGAGAGGTATCACTGGGCCCACTCGGTAGTGCATCATCATAATGAGATCAAAGTGACCAAGTGTCTGGTCACGGGATCATGCATTACGGTACGAGTAAAGTGACTTGCCGGTAACGAGATTGAACGAGGTATTGGGATACCGACGATCGAATCTCGGGCAAGTAACACACCGATTGACAAAGGGAATTGTATACGGGGTTGCTTAAATGCTCGACATCGTGGTTCATCCGATGAGATCATCAAGGAGCATGTGGGAGCCAACATGGGTATCCAGATCCCGCTGTTGGTTATTGACCGGAGAGCCGTCTCGGTCATGTCTGCATGTCTCCCGAACCCGTAGGGTCTACACACTTAAGGTTCGATGACGCTAGGGTTGTATGAATATGAGTATGCAGCAAACCGAAAGTTGTTCAGAGTCCCAGATGAGATCCCGGACGTCACGAGGAGTTCCGGAATGGTCCGGAGGTAAAGAATTATATATAGGAAGTGCAGTTTCGGCCATCGGGAGAGTTTCGGGGGTCACCGGTATTGTACCGGGACCACCGGAAGGGTCCCGGGGGTCCACCGGGTGGGGCCACCTATCCCGGAGGGCCCTGTGGGCTAAAGTGGGGAAGGGTACCAGCCCCTGGTGGGCTGGCGCGCCCCCCTTGGCCCCCCCTGCGCCTAGGGTTGGAAACCCTAGGGTGGGGGGGCGCCTCCACTTGCCTTGGGGGGCACTCCACCCCCCTGGCCGCCGCCCCCCTTGGGAGATCTCATCTCCAGGGCAAGCGCCCCCCTGAGGGCCTATATAAAGGAGGGGGGAGGGAGGGGCAGCCGCACCCTGAAGTCTTGGTGCCTCCCTCTCCCCTGCTACACCTCTCCCTCTCGCAGAAGCTCGGCGAAGCTCTGCCGGAACCCTGCTGCATCCACCACCACGCTGTCGTGCTGCTGGATCTTCATCAACCTCTCCTCCCCCCTTGCTGGATCAAGCAGGAGGAGACGTCATCCGCTCCGTACGTGTGTTGAACGCGGAGGTGCTGTCCGTTCGGCACTTGGTCATCGGTGATTTGGATCACGACGAGTACGACTACCTCAACCCCGTTCTCTTGAACGCTTCCGCTCGCGATCTACAAAGGTATGTAGATGCACTACTATCACTCGTTGCTAGATGAACTCATAGATGGATCTTGGTGAAACCGTAGGAATTTTTTTTATTTTCTGCAACGTTCCCCAACAATTCCAAGGCAGCTCACAAGTAGCAGCCGCCGTAACCGGATCCGGCCACCCAAAGCCACAATCTAGTTTTCACCCTAAAGTACCAACATGAGCATATCCGTCCAGTTCCTTCAACAAGTAATAACGTAAAACATCGCCATTGGGAGGTATAACCTGCTCTGGTCAGACCTAGGTTTCACCCTGGAGCTTGAGACCGGGTGCTCAAGTAGCACCGCCATCGACATCTTCATTTGTTGTTGCCACCACTTTTTGCGACCCCAATAGCTCTATGCGATGTTTGCACAACCATCCCTCCGTGTCAAGTCTTCGTCCATATTGCATCTCACCGCCATATCCAGCCACCGGATCTGGAGGGAGGAACCCTCACCAGGACCTTTTGGTGGCCATCATAATTCGCAGAAAGCCTCCCACCGCGCCGCACAAACCTATCGGAACCACTGCCTCCTTCTGATGTGCAACCACGGTGGTCATCACTGAGATCAGAAGAATCCAACGTGTGCCCCAACCGCCATCCACCGCAAGGGCTTTGTCAACGGCACACAGACATCAGCGACGAGGCGCCGCTTGAGTCGCGATCCGATTTTTTTGGTGTCGGGTCCGCAGACCGCGCCGCCGCGAAGAACCACCGCTACCCATACCCGTTGCGCCACATCCATGTGCCCAGCGCCAAGCCGATGACGAAGCAACCATGCCGGATCCAAGCACCAGCATCACTGCGCCGCCGCCCCTGTCCACGAGAAGCTCGCCGCCGTGCCCGAGAGCCACCCGCGCCATGAGCAAGATCCCCACCACCACCGTCGACCACACGGCTTCGCCTGTGGCGTCCTTCGATGGCGGCGGAGAGGAGGAAGGGAAGATTGTGGGTTTACAAAGAAAGTGGCAATCCTCTGTATGATCAGCTATCTTTATGTTACCGTTAACATTGTAGGTTTACAAAGAAATTGACGATCCTCTAGAGACGAGACGACTGGACCAAGGCCAGAGTCGTTGTCATGCCGCCGGCGGACGGCTGTCCTGTGCCCTTAAATTAACTCTGGGAATTATTTAAATTCACACCTGATAATGGAGTACTACCACGGTTCCTTCGGCCAGCAAACTTGCACACCATTGCTCCAGTTACACTCCATTGCCCAATAGCAGCAACGGCGGCGGATGTGATAAGCCTCCTTGGCAGCAGGCCACGCGGTTCACCTCCACCCACTCCGGCGCCGATAACAGGTAACCCGTCTGTCATGCACCTGCCGCTGCAGCCTTCCTTTTGCTGAAGCTGTCGGGCGAGCAGGGACCTGGTTCTTCTTTGCAGGATCGGACGACGGACCGATGTCGGAGACGCAACCACCCTCGCCATCGTCGTGGTCGGCCATCCCGCTGGACCTGGCTGGGCTGGTGCTCTGGCTCCTCCCCGCGTGCGCCGACCGCGCCCGCTTCGCCGCGGTATGCCCGCAGTGGCGCACCGCCGCGCTGCACCACCGTGTGCTCCCGGTGCTGCCGCTGCTCGCGCTCCCGGACGGCACCTTCTACAGCCTCCCTTACAGCAAGCGGTTCTGCTTCCCAGGCTGCGGCTTCGCGGGGTACAACAGCGCCTGCGGCCGCTGGCTCGCTTTCCTACGCGACGACGGATGCTTCCTCGTGGATCCATTCACCGGCGCCACCGTGACGCTCCCTGCACTCTCTCACGTCCGGCTCCGTCCACAGCATGCGGATCTGAAGCACATACCAGAGCACGAGCGTCACACCCGCGGCACATGGCTGCTTATCAGAAACGTGGACACTCTCCTGCTGAGTAAGCTGATACTGTGCTCGCCGAACCTCGCCGCTGCATTTGTCTCCCATGAAATGCTTGGCCAAATCCTGCTGTGCCGGCCAGGGGCTACCTCGTGGTCGGTACGCGCGTACGATGAGTGCAAGGATTACAAAGATATGGCGTTCTACCAGGGCAAGCTCTACGCCATTGACTACGGCGAGGACCTCTTCATGGTAAACATCGGCCAGGACGAGAGCACCGGCGACCCGCAGATTTCTCGGATCGGACGGATCATCAATGGCAGTCCATGTGATTTGGATTGGACGCCAAGCAACAGAACCATCAAGATCAAGGTTTACCTGGTCGAATCATGTGGCAAGCTGCTAATGGTACGCAGGAAGATCTGGTGCAGGCTGGTGCTGGACCATGTTTTGGCTGGAGAGAGCGAGTTCGAGGTGTTCGAGGCTGACTTCAAGCGCTCACGGTGGATCAGTGTGACGACCTTGGGAGAGGACCAGGTGGTTTTTGTTGGGCGAAGCTGCTCCCTGGCCGTTCCCGTGTCTCAGTACGGGATGAAGGGAGATCGGATCTTTTTCTTGGACGATGATGAATATTACAAGGGCTATAGCCACAAGAACGACGACACTTCCATCAGTGTCTACGACATGATAGACGGTGAGGTTTCATCCCCTCTGCCGATGGTCTCATGGAAACGTGACACAGATAGAAACAAAATGCATCACACGACATGGCTACTTCCGTGAGACTGAACCTTGACTGAAGTTGTGTTGCTTTGCAAGGCGTCAGTATCTATCTGGCGTTGCTATGGTGTGTTGAAATGTGCTATGCGTGTTCAACTCAAGTTAAATTGCACAAGTATCTGCACCTATATATGTATGGGCTTTATCATGGACATCAATTGTAGTGGTGGTGAAACTTCAGGTGCGTTATTTAGCACTGTTTTCCGATTCTGAAAACGGAGTCAAACTTCGAGGTAGGATTTTGTTTGGTTTGAATCCTCCATCTCAATACGCTAGTGCAGAATGGTGCTATTAAGACACTATCACACACGCTAGACAAAAATGTGATGTTATCGCACACGCTTCAGCAAAAAGATGTGTTTGATGTCGCAATATCACACACAGTTGTGAAAATGCAACCATGTGTGATGCCTTGCACACAATTGTCGCAAAACAAATGTTGTGCAGTGTGTCCTATCATCGATCACGATTATAAAACCGCAAACATGTGATGCATTGCACATGGTTTTTTACTGAAAATGTGTGTGCGACGTGACCTATCATACCAACCGGTTTTCAAAATGCAACCGTGTGTGATGCCTTGCACACGGGCTTTTGGAAAAAAATGTGTGTGATGTAGCCTATCATGCCACACTGTTTCAGAAATGGAACAGTGTGTGATACATTGCACATGTTTTTTGCAAAATTGTGTGTGTGGTGTACCCTATCATTGCACAATTTTTTTAAAAACAACAACCTTGTTTTTAAAAAGTAACTGTGTGCGACACATAGCACATGGGCTTTTCAAAAAATGTGTGTTCTCTAGTCTTCTATGGCACACAATTTGAAAAATGCAATCATGGGTGATGTCTTGCATTACCTTTTTTTTCAAGAAAAATGGTTTTTGTGATAGGTTTGAAGTCGAATTGACATTTACTTCATCATTTGACCTTGAATTTTTTTCCTGCACTCAACCTACAACGAATCATCAGTCGTGTTCAATCTCAACGTTCTTCAGGGTTCATTTGCTATATTTAAGTCATTAAGTGCATTTTAGGTGTTTAATGGATATAATTCAAAATTACGAGTACATGAAATAGTGCACAAAAATGTAAAAAATATATATCATATTTAGGGTCTTGTGTATATTTGTATGCCTTATACAAAAAATGAGAGAAATTTCAAAGATCTTTGTGGCAAGGCTCAACCACAAACATTGAGTTTAATTGTTTTTTATATTCTTAGAAAGTAAATGAAGTCTGAAAAACACGAACCTTGGTATGGTGTCATGATATGACCTTATTATGCCGTAGTATAAAATTGAGAAGATTTCACAAAAGTTGCCATGTACACTCCTTAGAGACGGATACATCTTTTGAGGAAAACTCTTGGTTACAACATACAATCAATGAAGTTCAAATTTGGCATTCTTTGGGGTTCATTTGCTATTTTTAAGTCATTGTGTGCATGTCTAGGACTTTAATGGATATAATTCTAATTTGAACTACAAATACATGAATTAGTTCATAAAAATGGTTTAAAAATATCATATTTGGGTCTTGAGTATATTTGTATGTCTTTATACAAGCAATGACTAGAAGAAAAGACCTCTATGGCAAGAGTCAGCTACAAACATGGAGTCTATCGGTTTTTATAATTCTAGAAATTGCCAAAGAAGTCTGAAAAACATAAAATTTGGCATGGTATCATGGTATGACCTCAATGTTGTGGTAAAAAGTTGACAAGGTTTGAAAAAACTTAGTATCTACACTGCTCAAAATCCGGACCATCTCTGAGCAAGAATCATTGTTTCGAGAGTAAACGCATCAACTTTGAAGAAGAACTGGCAATTCCCTCATTGTTTGGTATTGAAACTTTTTCTACACTCAACATAAACATGGCATACTCCATGTTCAAATTTGGCATTTATCGGGGCTCATTTTCTATATTTTAGTCATTTAGTGTATTTCTAAATTTTTAATGTATATAATTCAAATTTAAAATATGAGAAGATGAAATGGTGCACAAAAATGGTTTAAGAAAAAAACATATTTAGGGTCTTTATTATATTTGCATGCCTTATACAGACATGAAAAGAAATTGCAAAGATCTCCGTGGCAAGAGTAAACTACGTAAACATGGAGTTCCATGTTAACATGGAGTTTACTTGTTTTTAAATTCTAGAAAATGTTAATGAAGTCTGAAAAGCAAGAAACTTGGCGTGGTGTCATGATATAACCTAGTATGTTTTTGTAATTGTGTTAGAATGTTTCACAAAAGTAGGCATGTACATTGCTTAGAAACCATACCATATCTAAGGAATAATCATGGTTTCCTGGCAAAAGGGCATGTAGCCTAGTGGTTGCATCAACCTTAGTAGCACCCCGGGTCCTGGATTTGACTCCGGTGGGAGCGGATTTAAATAGGTCTTGGCAAAATTTCCAATAAAGTACTGTAAGCTTTTGTTCTACAGTAAATAGTAAAATAGGTCATGGTTTCGAGAATGAATGCATCATCTTTGAAGGGAATTGACATTTCCTTCATAATTTCACCTTGAAATTTTGTCTACACTCGACATAAAACGTGGCATACTCCATGTTCAAATTTGGCATTTTGGGGGTTAATTTGCTATTTGATTTCATTAAGTACATTTCTAGGCATTTAACGGATACAATTCAAATTTGAGCTAAAAGTACATGAAACAGTGCACAAAAATGGTTTTTTTCAATCATATTTAGGGTCTTGTGTATATTTGTATGTATTATACAAGACATTAATAGAAATTTCAATCATCTCTGTGGCAAGATTCAATCACAAACAGGAAGTTTATTGGTTTTTTAATTCCAGAAATTGTAAATATGATGTCCGAAAAACATGAAACTTGACATGGTGTCATGATGACATATGCTTGATGTTAAATTTTGGGAAGGTTTCACAAAAGTTGACATGTACATTGCTTAGAAAGTGAACCATTCCAAGGAAGAATCGTGGTCCTGAGAGGGAATGTGTCAGGTTTGAAGGTGAATTGACCTTAGCTTCATCGTTTGACCTTGAAACTTTTTCTACACTCCACATACACAATATGTCGGTGGAAATGACACCTATGGGATCAAAACGGATCCCTACTACGGTTGTGGGGTGCGGGGTTGAGAGGAGAGCAGGATCGGGGGCCAATTCAGAGCACACGAGTCATTTACCCAGGTTCGGGCCGCGACGTGCGTAATACCCTACTCCTGCTTAGTGTATCTATTTGATTGTTCTTCCTATTCTTGAGCTAGCTACAATGAGTGTAACTTGTCCAAAGGTCCGAATCCTTCTCCTGGATGCCTTGGGCCTCCTTTTATAGGCAAGGGGATCGCCACAGTGAAACACAGGAGGTGGCATCGGGGTATTGTGGTTAAGCCTACCGTTAACCATATGGGACAAGGTGCATTAAATGCGATTCCCTGTCCCGTCCGTCGCCTCTCCACCCTGCTTCGACACGCGTCGAAGCCAGCGGGGCGTGTGGTGCCATGTAGGCTGGTAGGCAGCTGAGGTGGCGCCATGTAGGCTGATAGGCAGCTGAGGTGGCGCGGTGGAGAAGTCTTCACAAAGATTTGCATGCCACCACGTAGGCGTTGCTGATTTGGCCTAGAAGCCTCCTGTTGACACGCAGGTGCCTGCCTAGCTGGTGGGCTGGCAGCTACATGGGGAGTGGTGGCGAGACCGTGGCAGGCGCCGGCCTGACCATAGATGTCACAGACGTCCTCGGCAAGGGCCTTGCCGGGGTCCCGACAAGGGTCATGCCGCGGCGTTGTAGTCATCCCCGGCAAGGATGTTGCCGGAGGTCTTGTGTGCTTCCTTGGCAAGGATCTTGCCAAGGTTCGTCACCTTCTATTCCTCCTCTGACTTGGAGTGTATCTTGTCTTCACAAAGATCTGCATGCCACCACAGAAGTGCCTCCTGAGCCCTGGTCCCAATGAAGCTGGGAACCTTGGGCTCAAGGGTGACGCGTTCCGCTGGCGTGGGGCTGGGCAAGTTGCCCCTGCAAGACCCTTGTCAGGGCCGCGGAAGCTGCACTAGCAAGGCTCTTGCCGGGGAGAACCACCTTGTCCTCTTGGTATTCTTGTCTTGGCGTTGTGTTGGCTGTTCTGCGGCTCCGGCCCTTCCCCTTGCCCTGCTTGGCGTGGTCGTGGCCGCGCGGCTCTGACTGCCCGTGCAGTTAGTAAGGGGTATAAAGTAGTGCCCCTACTTTAGTACACCGACAGGAGCCCCCGAGCCTGGGCCACACATAAGCGCGGTGCGTTTGTTGGGCTAGGCCCAAAAACAATGCGCGGGCAGGCGGGGCGATTTTTACCGTAGTAACTTTTCGCCCGCTGCGCTTCCCCATGACTCGCGTTGAATGCATGATGTGGGGGTTACGCGCGCGGGTGATCGAAGCATGCTGGCGTCATTCACGGCAAAGAGTAAAGAGGCGGCTAGCATGTCTCTTTGAGACCGCAGAGCTGCTGCTCATTTACTCTCCGTACTTGGGAACCGTCGCTCCACGCGTCCCATTACGCCCGTCCCTCGCGCCACGTACGCCGCATGCACGGCGCGGGGCGAGTGACAGGCGCGCTGAACACGGGGATACATGCGCGCATGGGTCGATTCTCACGCGCCTTTAATTGGGTGGGGAGGGCGGTCGACGGCTTCGCCCGTTGTCACCCCAATGAGCCGGATTGGCTGAAAGGGGCGGCCGAGCCCCGTCCCCGTTGTCGGTGTCAAAACCGGCGGACCTCGGGTAGGGGGTCCCAAGCAGTGCATCTTAGAATCAATGGTATCATGAACACGGGATTTTACCCAGCTTTGGGCTCTCTTGATGAGATAATACCCTACATGCTGCTTGATTGACTATAATGAATATAGGGGTTACAAGAGTTGATCTACCTCGAGATCATATGTTATAGTCTAAACCCTAGAGGTATGAGGAATAATGTCATAATGATCTATCGACTAGGCCTAGCCTCGGTTTATATAATGCACCATAGGCCTAGGGTAACAAGAGTCCTAGCTGAATACGCCGGTGGGGGAGGAGTCCTTGTCTTCACCACCAAGTCTTGTGGAATATTCCTTGTATGCGGCAACTGTCCGAACTGGCCCATGAGTATACGGCCATGGGGGTCCTCGGCCCAATCTAACTGATCGGGGGACGACGTGGTGAGTACGCCCTAGTACAGGACACCGTTAGTAGCCCCCTGAACCGGTCTTCAAGTTGGGGATGCTCCTCGATTCTTCCGAACTGTTCTTCATCTTTGGCCGTCGGTCTTGAAAACTGGTTCAACAAATCTTCTCATCTTCGATCTTGAGGATCGTGAAGTAAATCTGAAGAGTATATATGCCGGGTATCCAAGGAGCCCCTTTAAGTTTCCGGCCTTTATCAATGCCTTGTTATTATTATGCCACACCTCAGATCTGAAGTTATTCCTGGGCGGCAGTGTCCTCTTGCGTCCGAGCTCCAACGCCGGATTGCATTCGAGGTATCTTTTGCAGCCAAGCACCAACACTGGACTGCTTCCGAGCTCCAACACCGGAATGTATCCAAGCTCTAACGCCGGACTGTGTCCAAGCTCCAACGCCGGACTATATCCAAGATGTCATAGATCATCTGGTTTCAAAAAGTTGAAGGAGTTTAGCCGAGCTTAATGATGGAAATGCCCTCTATGGAGCCAGCCACTGGCGCTCGAGCTTAATGCCGGACTGCTTCCGAGGTGGTGCACCACCCCTGACTGTGGGCTGATTTTTTGATTGGTGCGATTTATTCTCTGCTGAGATATATAGCCAGTAGCCCTCAAGGTATGTGCGTCGGTCTAAAATCTGAGATGCACCTGAAGGAAAACATGAAACCGCTGATCCTAGTTGCCGCTGAGACTCAGGTCGATGCACGAAATCGGCCCGAGGATCAATTCCTAGCTCGGCAGCATACATAGGAATAGAAGCATGGTGTGCAAAGTCTTCGAGACTCAGATTGGGTGCGGCCGACCATCCCGAGGATAATAATCTCCTCAAAAACTATAATGCACTTTAAATTTTCTGCATTGGATTGTCAATGCAGTAGCCCCCGAGACACTGGTCGGGTGGCGCCACTAGATCAGGGAATCGATGTACCCCTTTAATATTTGTAAATAATAAGCACGAAGCCCAGTAGACCCCGAGCCTTAATGTGGGCACGGGTGGCCAAATTAAGGATCGATATCCAAAGTAAAGTCACAAATTATGTGTAATGATTCTATGTATCCAAGTACTTTGCATCATCAATGCTCGCATCCGCATTGTACAAAACTTTGTCGATCGGCCATCGGCTTCAACCTCCTCGACCAGTAGCCAGGGATTGTTTGTCTTTGTCCCACTTTATAAAACCTTTATGAGGGCAAAGATTTGTGGCAAACAAGGCAATCCGGCCATACGGTTTTATAAACAAAGGTACGCAGAGAGACATGTTATATTAATGTTTAACATAACAAACATCGTCCAAAGAAAATAGTCCCACTATCGGTTCCTTTCTTTGGGTTGTCATGCTAAGCATGATCATGAAACCTCAGCTCTGATCAATGTGCGAGGAAAATACTGAGGATTTTATTTTGGGAAAAGCTTCCAAACTCTGTGGTCTAGAGGAACCCAAATTTTCACTTCCGTTGTGACCGTTTATATTCTGAAAGTGGCCCATCGTCGGCTTCTACCCCCTTGTAGATGCTACGCAGGGTGTTTCTGAAATAACAAAACAACCCTTAGCCGACATCTCGGTGCCCGAAGGCGGCTGTGTTGGCGGAAACAAGGCAATCAGATATACGGGCTTTATAACTTTCACTTAGTCATAGGAGCTTAAAGTTGGGAGGCCAGCAAGTAGCCCCCCGCTTAGTGTTCGCTGACAGCCGAGGTCAGGCCGCAATCACTTAGGCCAATGTTATGAACGGCCCGTCATTTAATATAGTCATCAGACCGCTGACCAGTTTATGCTTATTGTGATAGTTAGTTTCCGGCTTTCCCCACTGCGGTGCTTAACCATGCGAGCTGGAAGCACAATCGCAGTGGTTCTCCCTTTGCACACCTAGCCGAACAAAGAGGCACATAGGAGGCAAGCGCAGGAGCCGGGCAACCCAACTATTGACCGAAGACACAATTCGAAACTGATGCATATATAGCAATATCCGAGAATTTTTTGCCGAATCTCTAAAGGTGTCCGGCGGTGCACTGCGAGACTTATGCGGAAAACACACAAATAGTTGAAAAGTGCCATAGGATTGGAAAACTACAAAACGTCAGTAAAAACTCGACGTCCGAACTTGATTAATTGTTTGGTGCCAATCAGAAAATTGGTCTTAAAGAAAAAATTGTGCTTTTGTCGTGCTTTCACATGACACATCCTATCTCAAGACTTCAAGCGGGTCAGCCTACGGCTTCAACCTCCTATCCCGAAGGTGGATGAGAGGGAAATCGGGCTATTGACCACACACTTGCGTCGAAAAAAGGAGTGATAGAAAAAAAACTTTGTAACGACTAGGAAGAAGAACACTTATTATAAAACAGCTCATATAAATTTAAGAGCCCCCAATTGACTTGGGTAAAAAGAATTTTATGTATAATGATTGTATGTACCAAAGTACTTATATCATATATGTGTTCACCCGAACTTTATATGCATCTTAACCGACCGTCGGCTTCTCCCTCTTCGGTCTAGGACCGAAAAGTGTTATGTACTCCACCTGTCAAGAGTATCGACGGTGTTTCCGATAACCAGGCAATCAGGCCATAAGGCTGTAACCGACAAAGCGCGCTCAGGGAACTTATGCTATATTACTAACAAAGTGTAAGAAGCATCTTCAAATAAAATAGTACCCCCACTGATACCTTTCTTCGGTGCTCATTGTCATTATGAGACTTGTGCCATAGATTTTTTGTACTCATGAGTTCCTTTGTGTGCCAACCATTGTTGAAAACAGTAAGAGCGCTAGCTTTCGGCTTCACCCAGTCTGAGGTCCGGCTCGGATGAACCGATCTTGACAATCGCAGAGGTGCTCCCTTTACTCCCTAGCCGAACAATCAGGAACGTAGGGGTAAGCACAGGAGCCAGGCAACCCAGCTTGCAAGTCGCTTAAGTCAACATGGTGCATATTGTTGCGTAATACACGAATAAGGAACGAAGCCGTACAAGTATAATCATATGCAAGAGGAAAAGCTCCATCAAGGGAGCCCCCAAATAAACGGGGTATTTGAATATGTGTGTCACAAACAAAGTTTGGACAGGAAAGTTTTTCACAAGCAACTTTTTGCCAAAAAAGTATAATGCTTGTTCAAACCGAACAAAATTTAAGACTGAAAGTTTTTGAGCATGAAAGCAACTTAGCTGGTTGATATGTTCGGCATTGATGATGCAGTCCAAGCTTGATGTGGGACAGGGTTCCAGCCCCCAGGCTGGTCCCAAGGTGGCCGAGCAGAGAATCCGGCACTCCGAGAAGATGAAGCCCCCAGTCCAGCCGCGATAATGGAGCAGGTCGGCGCGCCAAGGCAACAACACGGCTCAGTCTGAGTCGATTGGCTGCACAGGTAAAATAGTTCAAACCAAAGGTAATGACAAATAAAGATAATGATGTATAAAAAAATTCTTCTACTTTTTTAATACAAGTGAAGTAAATAATGAAAGAGATATGGCCTGAGCATCGAGGTCAGTGTCGATGCACGGCGTCGGCGTGACGCAATGAGGGCATGACAAAGCCCGAATTCACAGGTCGGTCCGAGTTTCGGATACGGTGTTCGCCAAACTATGCACGGAAACGGACCGAACCACCTCGCAATCGTCATTAATGCGCCCACCATTTGATAGACCTATGTATAGATGATGGAACAAAGCAGAGTAATAATTCCTTGGGAAGAATAAACCCGAACAAGCAAGAATTGCTGGGATTAATAGCACCTGGTTTATTTGTTGTAGCAGTTTGAAGAAAGGTTACTCCCAAAATTGGGACTCGATCCGCACACCCATTGCTTGATGGGTGATGAAGCGATGGCACGGCGATCCTGGCAAAGGTTGGCTCGCCACGGCGAAGCCCGTGGTCCAGCTAATGTGATGAAGCTGGTCGGCTGGTGACGCCGAAGTCTCTGAAGTAAGTTGATGAAGAGATGGCGAAGTACTCGGTCTAGCCGAGGTGACAGAGCAGGTCGATAAAGAGATGTTGCAGCTGTAATGTCAGCCGGGGTGTTGAAGTAGTTCGGCGTGATGGACATCGGCTTGAAGAAGCAATAGTGCGGCTATGCCGAGGCAGGTCGTAACTTGTGATGCGGTCAATGCTGGCTTGAAGAAGTGACCGTGCGGCGATGCCGGTGTGCCCGCTCCGTGTAATCCGTGGGGCGGAAATGTTGGTGATGATTTATCCTTCACGGTGCCGAACTATTATTCGGCTGGCCGAGATGATGATCCGAAGAAGTTGAGCTCGGCTCAACAAAGCGACACCATGTCTAATGCAGGCCGGCCGCCGTGGACTGATGTTGTTGAGCTGGTTTGACACCGGCGTGACGGTAAAGTTCGTATTGTAAGAATACTTTTAGTACTAGTGGGATGTGTTTGAGAATAAAACACAATACCCCATACGAAAACGACCTTCAAAAAAGATGTCCGGAATTCCGTTCATAAAGAAGATGAACTCGGGTCGGATTGGTTCTCGCGGAGAAAACAGATCCGAAAAGAGATGCACTAATCGAAAGGTTCCCGGAGTTTGGATGGTCGGATCGAGCTGAATTTTTGGCAGGTGGTAGATATGGGAATTCCGCAGCCGATCAACAGTTGGATCTTCCAAAGGACGAATGAGCTAGATGCTGGACACCCTGCTCCAAACTCGTCCAGATTCTCGTCCAGATTCAACAGGGCTCCGGTATATCGGAGATTGCCGGAGATTCCTCCATCGGAACTCGACGAATTTTTTGCAGGGTTATTGTAGACTTAATTCCGCATAATTCCACCAAAGCAATCGTTTAGGCGACACTCGAGGATGCGGTGGCGGCGCATACGAGTTTGTTGTCTAGAAAAACAGCATGGTCGCCCGAGGGCAATGGTGATGTTGAGCCCTCGAGCTCCATGGATGACTCCTCCATGATCTTGATAGAAGTCGGAGTTGATGGTGATGAAGGCCCTCATCCAAACATGATGATCAGAGGTAGGGCGCAGTCCTCGGTCAAGCCAAGGTGACCAGTCGAGCTGGTGACGAAGAAACCGATGTTGCAGTCGACCTGCAGTCGAGCCATTGATCCTTTCGCCGATCACACAGCGGAACTCTCAATGAAAGCACCAATGTCGGTGTCAAAACCGGCGGATCTCGGGTAGGGGGTCCCAAGCAATGCGTCTTAGAATCAATGGTAACATGAACACGAGATTTTACCCAGCTTCGGGCTCTCTTGATGAGATAATACCCTACATGTTGCTTGATTGACTATAATGAATATAAGGGTTACAAGAGTTGATCTACCTCGAGATCATATGTTGTGTTCTAAACCCTAGAGGTATGATGAATAATGTCATAATGATCTATAGACTAGGCCTAGCCTCGGTTTATATAATGCACCATAGGCCTAGGGTAACAAGAGTCCTAGCCGAATACGCCAGTGGGGGAGGAGTCCTTGTCTTGATCACCAAGTCTTGTGGAATCTTCCTTGTATGCGGCAGCTGTCCGAACTGGCCCATGAGTATACGGCCATGGGGGTCCTCGGCCCAATCTAACTGATCGGGGGACGACGTGGTGAGTACCCTCTAGTCCAGGACACCGTCACCCGTCCCTTTATAAAGAGGGGAATGGGAGGAACGACGCCTCTCACTCCTTCGCTATCTGCCTCTCCCCATCTCTGCTCCTTCCTCTCTTCTGTCATGGCGAGAGGCCACGCTGATGCTTCATCGGTGGCGGTGAGGGTCTCTGCTCGACAACGCGTCGCCCCTTCCCAAGAGCCCATGGCGGCGGAGCCAGCCGTGAGGGGAAGGGGTAGGGGGCGAGGCCGAGGCCACCGCGGTGCTTGGGGAAGAGGAGGACGGGGCGGTGCATCGGCCTCACCTTCGCCAGCGGTCCTTCCCCCAATGGAGGGCCACGTCGGGGACAACCCTTACGAGTTCTTCATTAGGTTGCACCGGCCGGCGCACCGTCGTCTTCGTCTCCTGACTCCGTTTGCTCGAGAGATGGAACTGGACCCGCTGTAGGCGCTGAGGCTCCACATGAGGGGCCGCGGGAACAGCGGCACATGGGCCAACGTCAATTTCCCAGCCCCTCACGTCATGTATCTTTGCCGTGGGTGGAAGACCTTCGCCCGCATCCACAGCCTGACACCGGGGCTCATTATCTACTTCAAGTTGATGGAGAACGGCCTGCTCTCCATCAAGGTCTTTGAAGACCTTGGCACTCTCCTAAAGTGCTGCGTGGAGAGCTCCTCCGACGATGAAGATTCTTCCTCGAGCGAGAGTGACAAGGAGGACAGCGACAGTGACGACGAGGGTAGCAGGCGGCAGGGCGATGGGTCTGACTAGGCGTCGGGCGCGCCACTCCGGGGCGACACCGGTGACCCCATTATCTGTGTCATCGGCTCCTGGAACTTCTCGGGGTCGCCTCCTTGGGCGGCTGGTGTGGGGGGACGGATAAGGCGAAGAAAGCGGGTGGTGGGTCGTCAAGTCGGAGTATGATGGCACTGACGCCTTCATAGCGTATTGACGGACCACTGCCTCATCTTCCAGCTCTTCCTCTGGCGCCATCACCGCCAGCCCTCTCCTAGGTGATCACAAGCATGTTCTCTTGGCGCCTTCTGCTTCTCGTAC
Source organism: Triticum dicoccoides (assembly GCF_002162155.2). NCBI lineage: Eukaryota > Viridiplantae > Streptophyta > Magnoliopsida > Poales > Poaceae > Triticum > Triticum dicoccoides. The sequence continues at coordinate 605,102,085 of NC_041383.1, forward strand.
CTCGCCTAGGCGCTCCTTCTGCCCTTTTCACCTTCTTGTCGCATTTCCTGAGGAGAGGGACAAGAAAGGGATTACGGGCATCTTATCTTTTTTTCAGCTAGTAAGCCTACGAGCCTTAGTTAGAACTAAAACCTGCAATCCCCTTGCTCATGTATACATTCCGTGTGATTTGTACTTATATGGGGCGTATTAATGAAAAAAGGGGTGCTTGTCGGGTCCTTTGTGTGTGTGACCCATGCCCATACCAAGGAATGTGTCCTTGTTATTTTCTATATAAACAAAGTCTCCCGGCAACAGGCCTTGCCACTCCCTTACTTCATTCAGCTGCACTCATGTTTTCGGCGGAGGTAGTGATGAAATAGAGTTAGGCCCTACGCTTGTTTCCTTGTTGCCGCAGCTGCAACCAGATTCTGCCCCAAGAAATAATTTCTTTGGTACAGGAAAAAAAGATCGCGGTAGTCTAGAAGCAAGACGAGGCTTCATATGCCCCTAGTTTTATACGGGAATGCAGGACAGGGAATGAAAAACTTATCTGGATCTGCGGTCCCCCCCGGCAGCGTTAGCTTGTCGGGGTCGGACCGTCATGTCTTCAGCCCCCGGCAACCCAAGCTTGCCGGGGTCGGAGTGCCAGCTTGTTCTCCTCATCTTCGTATGGCTGAGAGGATATGCTCATGTATCCTTCAAACCAAAAAGGATGGAGAGGAACAAAGAGACGCAAACTCGACCTCTAAGCTAGGGGTTAGTCGCTGCTAAGCACTATCAACCCTAATCGAGGAGGAGACTGAACCTAGCATGCATGCTATAATTTAGGGCGTCAGCGCTTCGTTTATTTATGCTCAGGGTCTGCGCCTAGCTTTGTACAGAGGGTTACATGCCTTACAGGCAAGGCTTGTACAAAATGTGGCCTGCTGGGGGGCCCGACAGCCATGCCTTATGGGTAAAACTTGCGAAGATGCTCAATGTTCCAGGAGTTGCTCACTGGGATGACATCTTCGGTCTCCAGGCGGACCGCGCCAGGCCTGGTGACTCATGTTACCCGATAAGGGCCTTCCCACTTTGGCGTCAACTTGTTGGAATTCTTGGCCGATTGAACGTGCCAAAGAACAAGGTCGCCTTCCTCAAAGCTTCGGGCATGAACCTTGCGGCTATGGTAGTGGCGCAAGGCTTGCTGGTAGCGTGCTACTCTCACAGCCGCCCCAAGACGATCTTCCTCAAGGAGCGTTGCATCATGTTGCCACAATCGCTCTTGCTCAAGCTCATCATAAGCGAGCACTCGAGGTGACCCATATATGAGTTCCGTGGGGAGAACTGCTTCTGCCCCGTAGACCAGGGAAAAGGGTGTCTGGCTGGCGGCTCGATTTGGCGTCATTCTGATCGACCAAGGAACCACCGGCAACTCGTCAATCCAGCGCCTTCCACTCTTGCGCAGCCTGTCAAAAGTCTTCGTTCTTAAGCCTCGCAGAACTTCAGCATTTGCTCTCTCTGCTTGGTCGTTGCTTTGTGGGTGTGCCATGGAAGCGAAACAGACCTTTCCACCGAGATCCTTGATGTACTACATGAAGGCGTGGCTTGTGAACTGTGTACCGTTGTCGGTGATGATCCTGTTGGGTACACCAAAACAGCAAACTAGCCCCTTGAAGAACTTGATGGCTGACTGCGCTGTCACCTTCCTCACTGCTTCCACCTCAGGCCACTTTGTGAACTTGTCGATTGCAACATACAAGTACTCAAAGCCCCCGACGACACGAGGGAAAGGGCCCAACATGTCGATCCCCCAGTCCAAAAAGGGCCAGCAGAGAGGGATGGTTTGAAGGGCTTGAGCTGGTTGATGAAGCTTCTTCGAATGGAACTAGCACACTTCACACTTGGTTACTAGTGCCGTCGCATCCTGGAGGGCAGTGGGCCAGAAGAAACCCTACCGGAAAGCCTTGCCGGCAAGGGCCCTCGACCCTATGTGGGAGCCACATATGTCCCCATGTATCTCTGCCAACAGCTCTAGTCCTTCCTCCCGGGGAATGCATTTCAGTTTGACACCGTTTGGCCTTTTTCTGTACAGAACATTGTCAATGAACTGATACAGAGCAGACCGACGGGCCACTCTCTCCACTTCTTCTTGCTCCTCAGGAAGTTCCCCCGTTTGAAGGAATCGAACGGTATGTTGCGCCCATGCCGAAGCCCGAGGCTCGACGACAAGGACTAAAGGCATCTCTTCTGCCATGGGAGCCGCCGTCTCTACGGCCAGGGCTTGACGCCCATTCGATTCGGTGGCCCCACGGCAAGCTCAGTATCCACGACATCATCCTTGCCGGTGGCCCCAGGGGGCTCGGCAGGAAAATACTTGCCGGGGCCTGATTTTCTTCGCTTGTTCTGCCCTGTTGATGGATCAACGGATGGTTGAGTAAGCCGAAGCACAAAGGTACCTGGTTCCACAGGTAGTTTGAAGGCAGCGCGCTTCGACTGGTAGTCGGCGCTCTTATTCTCCACTCGGGGAACGTGCTCCGCTTGTATACCATCAAAACGCTCCTCCAGCTTCCTCACCTCATCCACGTAGGCCTCCATCAACGGACTTTGATAATCCTTATTAACTTGCCTGACGACAAGCTGCGAATCACCTCTGATAATGAGCTTTTTGACTCCGAGGTCTGCTGCGATCCTGAGACTGGCAAGCAATCCCTCGTACTCGATAGTATTGTTCGTTGACATCCCCCTGGGAAAGTGCATCTGGATGACATACTTGAGGTGCTCTCCAGTGGGTGCGACAAGCAGCACACCAGCACCGGTGCCTTGTAGCGAGAAAGCCCCATCAAAGTAGATAACCCAGTTGCGACTTGATTCCTTGCCGGGGAGAGTGGTTTCCTGGACCTCTTCGTCGGGCGTCGAGGTCCATTCCGCAACGAACTCTGCCAAAACTCTGCTCTAGATTGTCGAGGTACTCTCAAACTACAAGCCAAAACTTGACAGCTCCAAGGCCCACTCCACAATCCTCCCCATCGCATCTGGGTTATGCAATATCCGTTGCAACAGGAGGCGGGTGACAACATTGATCCCGTGCGCTTGGAAGTAATGACACAACTTCCTTGAGGCCATAAGGAGGCCGAAGAGCAATTTTTGCACACCAGAAGACCTCGACCTAGCCCCCTGCAAGAGGGAGCTAACAAAGTAAACTGGGTGCTGCATCATCTTCTTCTGCTGCACCACTTCACCTAGTTGTGTGGGTCCTGTCTCGCTGGCATCAGACTCTGCCGGGTGCCCCACCTTGCCGGGATCAAGTCCTACTGGAGGGAGCCCTAGTTCGAGGTCCACCAGGTCCGCCGTCATTTCTGTCTTCTCGTCTACCTCCCTCTGCGCCACTAGTGCGGCACTAACCACCTAATTCGTCGCCGCTAGATACAGCAGCAACGGCTCCTATGGATTAGGCGTAACCAGTATGGGCGTAGAGGAGAGGTATTTCTTCAAATCTTGCAGCGCTGCCTCGGCCTCTGGGGTCCACTCCATTGGGCCTGCCTTTTTCAAAATTTTGAAAAAGGGAAGGGCACGCTCAGCAGACTTGGAGATGAATCTGCTCATGGCGGCAACGCAGCCAGTGAGCCGGCACACACCCTTGATCCGCTTAGGTGCCTCAATCTGCTCGATGGCCTTGATCTTGTCTGGATTCACCTCTATCCCACACTGCGACACAAAGAACCCGAGAAGCTTGCCGGAAGGCACGCCAAAAACACACTTCTCAGGGTTCAACTTGAGGTTGATCTTGCGCAGATTTGTGAATGTTTCCTCCAAATCCTCCACTACTGTTGCCTTGTCCTTGGTTTTGACCACTATATGATCCATATAGGCTTCCATATTTCTATGGAGCTAGGGCTCAAAACCAATTTGGACCGCTCTTGCAAAAGTCGAACCAGCACTCTTCAACCCGAAAGGCATCCGCAAAAAGCAATACGTACCACATGGGGTGATGAACGCTGTCTTCTCTTCATCTTCTTTTGACATGAAGATCTGATAATATCCGGAGTAGGCGTCGAGGAAGGACAGCAAATCACACTCGGCCGTGGAGTCAACAATCTGGTCGATGCGCGGTAACGGGAAGGGGTCTTTCGGACATGCCTTATTGATATCTGTGTAATCAATACATAGCCTCCACTTCCCATTTGCCTTGCGCACCACTACCGGATTGGCCAACTACGTCGTGTGGAGTACCCCCCCCTCACCAAGCCTGTTGCTTCTAGCTTTGTGATCTCTTCCGTGATGAATTCTTGCCTTTCCAGAGCTTGCTTCCTGACCTTCTGCTTGACAGGCCGCACATGAGGACAGACAACAAGGTGGTGCTCAATCACTTCCCTGGGAACGCCGGGGATGTCGGAGGCTTGCCATGAAAACACATCGACATTCACCCGCAGGAAAACGACGAGCTCGCCTTCCTATTTGCTATCAAGGGAGGAGCTTATGGTGAAAGCCCCTCCCGTGTCATCCTCCTTGATGAACACCTTCTTGGTCTCTGGTGGTGCAGCTCTGGACTTCTTGCTCTTGCCGATGGAGCTCTCTGGCACGTACTCCACGAGAGCACAACACTCCAAAGATGTGCGCTTGCCGGGGTGGGTGCGAGAGGTCCTACCGGTTATCTTGGCCTCTGGAGCTCCATCGGCAGGAGCAAGTGCCTTGGCAGTAGTCGCTACAACTGCTTGCCGATAGAGTTGATCAGCGCAGATCAACGTGTCTTTCTTGTTGGAGGGGACGGTGATGATGGTCATCAGCCCGGGTATCTTCAGCGTGTTATAGGCGTAGTGTGACGCCGCCATGAACTTAGCTAGCGCGAGGTGGACGAGGATCCCGTTGTAGGGCAAGGGGATCTCTTCTACGTCGAAGACAATCCTCTCCGTCCTGTAATTCAAATCACTTCCAAATGTCACAGGCAACGTGACCTTTCCCTTTGGATGGCTCCTTCCTGGGTTGACCACTTGAAACGTGCCCGTTTCCTCGAGGTCGCCATCAGGAATCTGCAGCCTCTTGATCACGACTGGCGAGATTAGGTTCAGGCCGGCCCCGCCATCGACCAGCATCTTCGTCACCTTGAGGTTGCATATTGTTGGCGAAACCAACAACGGCAAGCACCCGACCGTTGTTGTGCGATTAGGGTGGTCCTCGGCGTCGAAAATGATAGGCGTGCCGGACCACTTCAGTGGCTTCCGAGCGTCAACCGATGGCTCCGCCACTGCAATCTCTCGCGCCCACTGCTTGATTTGGCGGTGAGAGGTATGCAAGGAGGCACCACCGTCAACGCACATGGCCTCTGTAGCTTTCTAAACTGATGGTCGCTGGACTCATCGTCCTCGTCATGATCATCGTCTTCCTGTTTCTTGTCACGGCCCCTGGCGGGCCTCTCTTACTGGTTGTCCTTGCTGCGGCGGCCTCCTTGGTCGCCATGCTTCTTTCTGGACCTTCCGGCACCGTCTTGCCCCTTCTCTTTGTCACGCCGCTCGTACTCAGCTTTTTTGCTTCTCAGCAAGCAGCTCGACTTGCCGGCAGTTCTGGAGGTCGTGGCCTTTGGTGCAGTGGATCTTACAGTACTTCTTGTCGAAGCTCCCCGGCTTGTCGGTAGCCGCCAAGGCCCGGCAAGAGGCACACCCGGCAACCTCCTTGCCGGGGTCGCTTGCCTTGGCCTTCTTGGCTACGCCGGTGTCGTCGGACCCCTCGACGGCAAATACTGTCTTGCCCTTACGCTTTCTGTTACGACATTGCCCCTTCTTTGCCGGGGCGGCGGTGTCGTCTGTGGACTCGGTTTCCACGTCGGCATCGTCGCCGGGGTACTTCCTCCCCTCCTCAGCCCGGGCACACCTATCGGCTAGGGCGTAGAGTTCGGCCACATCCCTGACCTTATTCATTGCTAGCTCTTCACGCATCTTGCGATTGCGCACATTCTGGTGGAATGCGCTAATCACGGCCACAGGATGAACGTCAGGGATGTTGTATTGCACCCGGCTGAACCTACAGATGTACTTGTGCAGGCTTTCTCCTTCCTTTTGGGGAATGATGTGCAAATCACTCGCCTGGCCATGAGCTTGATGGCCTCTGGTAAAGGCGCCAACAAACTCATGACACAAGTCTGACCAAGAAGAAATGGAATCCGCCGGCAAGTGCATCAACCATGACAGGACGTTGGGCTTAAGTGCCAACGGGAAATAACTGGCGAGCACCTTGTCGCGCGCCCCAGCGGCCTGCATCGCGATGGTGTAGATGCTGAGGAACTCCGACGGGTGAGTCTTCCCGTTGTACTTCTCGCCCACGTCAGGCTTGAACGTGCGGTGGGAGGGCCATTGGAACTGCCGCAGCTCATGGGTAAAGGCCGGGCAACCCACCTCATAAGGTAGGCCACCGTAGCTTCCCGGAGCCGGTAGGTCTACAACGGGTCCCGCTCACCTGTCTGATTGGTGGCGCGCATCGCGCCTGCGCTCGATAGTGGTTCGAGCATCTTCACGAGCTCACTCCTGAAGAACTTGGTGTTGATCGTGGCGGGTCCACGGGTCGGATGATGCTACCGACATGCTGTCACGAGCGTCATCACGATGGATCGGCGCTCATGGTGGCTGGTGCGGGGGAGGAGACTGCACCATGGCAGCATCTCCCTTGGCCACTGCTCTGCTGGGATGTTGTGGCTCTACGGAGCGCTGGTCCCTGGGCCCCGCTGGTCGTGACTCGTCCCTGTTGGCGATGCCGACGAGGCTCGGGACGGTGGCTCTCCACTCGTCGAGCTTGTCCGTAGTAGGAGGGAAATCAAGGAGCAGTTGCGCGCGTGCCTAAGCTTCTGCTGGCGTGGGTGGTGGCAAAAGCTGCATGGATCGTGACGCGCTCTGACCTCTGACCACGTCAGAGGGAGCTCTATCACGGTCCTGCGGCCGTACGCCGTTCCCACAGCGCTCCGGCATGCATGTTGGCCTTCTTCGTCCCGCGAAAAGCGCGCGGGGCTCCTCCCACGGCGGCGCCCGGGATCCTCAACATGGCGGTGTTGCTCATCACGCGCAACTTGAGAGGAGCGCGCGGTGGGCTCCGGCGTGGGTGTCTTGGAGGTCGCCGTGCCACCAGCTGGTGGTACAATGAAGGCCATGGAGGCCCCGCGCCGCCTGCGGGGGGCACTGTTGGGTTTCGTAGTAATTTAAAAATTTTCCTACGCGCACACAGGATCATGTGATGCATAGCAACGAGAGGAGAGTGTTGTCTACGTACCCAACGCAGACCGACTGCGGAAGCAATGACACGACGTAGAGGAAGTAGTCGTACGTCTTCACGATCCAACCGATCAAGCACCGAAACTACGGCACCTCCGAGTTCGAGCACACGTTCAGCTCGATGACGATCCCCGGACTCCGATCCAGCAAAGTGTCGGGGAAGAGTTTCGTCAGCACGACGGCGTGGTGACGATCTTGATGAACTACAGCAGCAGGGCTTCGCCTAAACTCCGCTACAGTATTATCGAGGAATATGGTGGCAGGGGGCACCGCACACGGCTAAGGAATCGATCACGTGGATCAACTTGTGTCAACTTGTGTGTTTAGAGGTGCCCCTGCCTCCGTATATAAAGGAGCCAAGGGGGGAGGGTGCGCCGGCCAAGAGGGAGAGGCGCAGGAGGAGTCCTACTCCTACCGGGAGTAGGACTCCCCCCCCCAATCCTATTCCAACTAGGATTCCCAAGGGGGAAAGAGGGAGAAGGGTGGCCGGCCACCTCTCCTAGTCCTAATAGGACTAGGGAAAGGGGGGAGGCGCGCAGCCCTGGTGGGCAGCCCTTTTACCTTTCCACTAAGGCCCATGAAGGCCCATATGGTTCCCGGGGGGTTCCGGTAACCTCCCGGTAACCCGGTAAAATCCCGATTTCACCCGGAACACTTCCGATGTCCAAACATAGGCTTCCAATATATCAATCTTTACGTCTCGACCATTTCGAGACTCCTCGTCATGTCCGTGATCACATCCGGGACTCCGAACAACCTTCGGTACATCAAAATGCATAAACTCATAATATAACTGTCATCGTAACCTTAAGCGTGCGGACCCTACGGGTTCGAGAACAATGTAGACATGACCGAGACATGTCTCTGGTCAATAACCAATAGCGGGACCTGGATGCCCATATTGGCTCCTACATATTCTACGAAGATCTTTATCGGTCAGACCGCATAACAACATACGTTGTTCCCTTTGTCATCGGTATGTTACTTGCCCGAGATTCGATCGTCGGTATCCAATACCTAGTTCAATCTCGTTAACGGTAAGTCTCTTTACTCGTTCCGTAATACATCATCTCACAACTAACATATTAGTTGTAATGCTTGCAAGGCTTATGTGATGTGTATTACCGAGAGGGCCCAGAGATACCTCTCCGACAATCGGAGTGACAAATCCTAATCTCGAAATACGCCAACCCAACATCGACCATTGGAGACACCTGTAGTACTCCTTTATAATCACCCATTTACGTTGTGACGTTTGGTAGTACCCAAAGTGTTCCTCCGGTAAACGGGAGTTGCATAATCTCATAGTCGTAGGAACATGTATAAGTCATGAAGAAAGCAATAGCAACATACTAAACGATCAGGTGCTAAGCTAATGGAATGGGTCATGTCAATCAGATCATTCAACTAATGATGTGACCTCGTTAATCAAATAACAACTCATTGTTCATGGTCAGGAAACATAACCATCTTTGATTAACGAGCTAGTCAAATAGAGGCATACTAGTGACACTTTGTTTGTCTATGTATTCTCACATGTATTATGTTTCCGGTTAATACAATTCTAGCATGAATAATAAACATTTATCATGATATAAGGAAATAAATAATAACTTTATTATTGCCTCTAGGGCATATTTCCTTCAGTCTCCCACTTGCACTAGAGTCAATAATCTAGTTCACATCGCCATGTGATTTTAACAGCAATAGTTCACATCACCATGTGACTAACACCCAAAGGGTTTACTAGATTCAGTAATCTAGTTCACATCGCTATGTGATTAACACCCAAAGAGTACTAAGGTGTGATCATGTTTTGCTCGTGAGAGAAGCTTAGTCAACGGATCTGTCATATTCAGAGCCGTATGTATTTTGCAAATATCCTATGTCTACAATGCTCTGTGCGGAGCTACTCTAGCTAATTGCTCCCACTTTCAATATGTATCCAGATTGAGACTTAGATTCATCTGGATCAGTGTAAAAGTTTGCACTGATGTAACTTTTACAACAAACTCTTTTATCACCTCCATAATCGAGAAACATCTCCTTAGTCCTTACTAAGGATATTCTTGACCAATGTCCAGTGATCTACTCCTAGATCACTATTGTACTCCCTTGCCAAATACAGAGCAAGGTATACAATAGGTCTGGTACATAGCATAGCATACTTTATAGAACCTATGACTGAGGCACAGGGAATGACTTTTCATTCTCTTTCTATTTTCTGCTGTGGTCGGGATTTGAGTCTTACTCAATTTCATACTTTTGCAACACAGGCAAGAACTCTTTCTTTGACTGTTCCATTTTGAACTATTTCAAAATCTTGCCAAGGTATGTACTCATTGAAAATCTTATTAAGCGTCTTGATCTACCTCAATAGATCTTGATGCTCAATATGTAAGCAGCTTCACCAAGGTCTTTCTTTGAAAAACTTTTATTCAAGTATCCCTTTATGCTATCCAGAAATTCTATATCATTTCCAATCAGTAATATGTCATCCACATATAATATCAGAAATGCTACAGAGCTCCCACTCACTTTCTTGTAAATACAGGCTTCTCCAAAAGTCTGTATAAAACCAAATGCTTTGATCACACTATCAAAACGTTTATTCCAACTCCGAGAGGCTTGCACTAGTCCATAAATGGATCGCTGGAGCTTGCACACTTTGTTAGCTCCCTTTGGATCGACAAAACCTTCTGGTTGCATCATATACAACTCTTCTTCCAGGAATCCATTCAGGAATGCAGTTTTGACATCCATTTGCCAAATTTCATAATCATAAAATGCGGCAATTGCTAACATGATTCGGACGGACTTAAGCATCGCTACGGGTGAGAAGGTCTCATCGTAGTCAATTCCTTGAACTTGCCGAAAACCTTTTGCGACAAGTCGAGCTTTGTAGACAGTAACATTACCATCAGCGTCAGTCTTCTTCTTAAAGATCCATTTATTCTCAATCGCTTGCCGATCATCGGGCAAGTCAACCAAAGTCCATACTTTGTTCTCATACATGGATCCCATCTCAGATTTCATGGCTTCTAGCCACTTTGCGGAATCTAGGCTCACCATCGCTTCTTCATAGTTCGTAGGTTCATCATGATCTAGTAGCATGACCTCCAGAACAGGATTACCGTACCACTCTGGTGCGGATCTTACTCTGGTTGATCTACGAAGTTCAGTAGTATCTTGATCTGAAGTTTCATGATCATTATCATTGGCTTCCTCACTAACTGGTGTAGGTGTCACTGAAACAGTTTTCTGTGATGAACTACTTTCCAGTAAGGGAGCAGGTACAGTTACCTCGTCAAGTTCTACTTTCCTCCCACTCACTTCTTTCGAGAGAAACTCCTTCTCCAGAAAGTTTCCGAATTTAGCAACAAAAGTCTTGCCTTTCGGATCTGTGATAGAAGGTGTATCCAATAGTTTCCTTTGGATATCCTATGAAGACGCACTTCTCCGATTTGAGTTTGAGCTTATCAGGATGAAACTTTTTCATATAAGCATCGCAACCCCAAATTTAAGAAACGACAACTTTGGTTTCTTGCTAAACCACAGTTCATAAGGCGTCGTCTCAACGGATTTTGATGGTGCCCTATTTAACGTGAATGCAGCTGTCTCTAATGCATAACCCCAAAACGATAGTGGTAGATCGGTAAGACACATCATAGATTGCACCATATCTAATAAAGTACGGTTATGACGTTCGGACACACCATTATATTGTGGTGTTCTAGGTGGCATAAGTAGTGAAACTATTTCACATTGTTTTTAACTGAAGGCCAAACTCGTAACTCAAATACTCTTCTCTACGATCAGATCGTAGAAACTTTATTTTCTTGTTACGATGATTTTTCACTTCACTCTGAAATTCTTTGAACTTTTCAAATGTTTCAGACTTATGTTTCATCAAGTAGATATACTCATATCTGCTCAAATCATCTGTGAAGATCAGAAAATAATGATACCTGTCGAGAGCCTCAATATTCATCGGACTACATACATCAGTATGTATGATTTTCAACAAATCTATTGCTCGCTCCATCGTTCCGAAGAACAGAGTCTTAGTCATCTTGCCTAAGAGGCATGGTTCGCAAGCATCAACTGATTCATAATCAAGTGATTCAAAAAGCCCATCAGTATGGAGTTTCTTCATGCGCTTTACACCAATATGACCTAAACGGCAGTGCTACAAACAAGTTGCACTTATCATTATTAACTTTGCATCTTTTGGTTTCAATATTATGATTATGTGTATCACTATGATCGAGATCCAACGAACTATTTTCATTGGGTGTGTAACCATATAAGGTTTCATTCATGTAAACAGAACAACAATTTATTCTCTTACTTAAATGAATAACCGTATTACAATGAACATGATCAAATCATATTCATGCTCAACGCAAACACCAAATAACACTTATTCAGGTTCAACACTAATCCCGAAAGTATAGGGAGTGTGCGACGATGATCATATCAATCTTGGAACCACTTCCAACATACATCGTCACTTCACCCTTAACTAGTCTCTGTTTATTCTGCAACTCCCGTTTTGAGTAACTGAACAAGTATCAAATACTGAGGGGTTGCTATAAACACTAGTAAAGCACACATCAAACACCTGTATATCAAATATACCCTTTTTTTTACTTTGCCATCCTTCTTATCCACCAAATATTTAGGGTAGTTCCGCTTCCAGTGACCATTTCCTTTGCAGTATAAGCACTCAATTTCAGACTTTGGTTCAGCTTTGGGCTTCTTCGTGGGAGTGACAACTTGCTTGTCTTTCCACTTGAAGTTCCCTTCCTTTCCCTTTGCCCTTTTCTTGAAACTAGTGATCTTGTCAACCATCAACACTTGATGCTCTTTCTTGATTTCTACCTTCGTTAATTTCAACATCACGAAGAGCTCGGGAATCATTTTCGTCATCCCTTGCATACTATAGTTCATCACGAAGTTCTACTAACTTGGTGATGGTGACTAGAGAATTCTGTCAATCACTATCTTATCTGGAAGATTAACTCCCACTTGATTCAAGCGATTGAAGTACCCAGACAATCTGAGCACATGCTCACTAGTTGAGCGATTCTCCTCCATCTTTTAGCTATAGAACTTGTTGGAGACTACATATCTCTCAACTCGGGTATTTGCTTGAAATATTAACTTCAATTCCTGGAACATCTCATATGGTCCATGACGTTCAAAACGTCTTTGAAGTCCCGATTCTAAGCCGTTTAAGCATGGTGCACTAAACTATCAAGTAGTCATCATATTAAGCTATCCAGACGTTCATAATTTCTGCATCTGCTCCTGCAATAGGTCTGTCACCTAGCGGTGCATTAAGGACATAATTCTTCTGTGCAGCAATGAGGATTTAACCTCAGATCACGGATCAAATCCGCAACATTGCTACTATCATTTTTCAACACAATTTTCTCTAGGAACATATCAAAATAAACACAGGGAAGCAACAACGCGAGCTATTGATCTACAACATGATTTGCAAAATACTACCAGGACTAAGTTCATGATAAATTTAAGTTCAATTTAATCATATTACTTAAGAACTCCCACTTAGATAGACATCCCTCTAATCCTCTAAGTGATCACGTGATCCAAATCAACTAAACCATAACCAATCATCACGTGAGATGGAGTAGTTTCATCGGTGAACATCATTATGTTGATCATATCTACTATATGATTCACGCTCGACCTTTCGGTCTCCGTGTTCCGAGGCCATATCTGCATATGCTAGGCTCGTCAAGTTTAACCTGAGTATTCTGCGTGTGCAACTGTTTTGCACCCGTTGTATTTGAACGTAGAGCCTATCACACCCGATCATCACGTGGTGTCTCAGCACGAAGAACTTTTGCAATGGTGCATACTCAGGGAGAACACTTCTTGATAATTTAGTGAGAGATCATCTTATAATGCTACCGTCAATCAAAGCAAGATAAGATGCATAAAAAGATAAACATCACATGCAATCAATATAAGTGATATGATATGGCCATCATCATCTTGTGCTTGTGATCTCCATCTCCGAAGCACCGTCATGATCACCATCGTCACCGGCGCGACACCTTGATCTCCATCGTAGTATCGTTGTCGTTTCGCTAATCTTATGCTTCCACGACTATCACTACCGTTTAGTAATAAAGTAAAGCATTACATCGCGATTGCATTGCATACAATAAAGCGACAACCATATGGCTCCTGCCAGTTGCCGATAACTCGGTTACAAAACATGATCATCTCATACAATAAAATTCAGCATCATGCCTTGACCATATCACATCACAACATGCCCTGCAAAAACAAGTTAGATGTCCTCTACTTTGTTGTTGCATGTTTTACGTGGCTGCTACGGGCTTAAGTAAGAAGCAATCTCACCTACGCATCAAAACCACAACGATAGTTTGTCAAATAGACTCCGTTTTAACCTTCGCAAGGACCGGGCGTAGCCATACTTGGTTCAACTAAAGTTGGAGAGGCAGTCGCCCGCAAGCCATCTCTGTGCAAAGCACGTCGAGGGAACCGGTCTCGCGTAAGCGTACGCGTAAGGTTGGTCCGGGTCGTCTCGTCCAACAATACCGCTGAACCAAAATATGACATGCTGGTAGGCAGTATGACTTGTATCGTCCACAACTCACTTGTGTTCTATTCGTGCATATAACATCAACATCAATAACCTAGGCTCGGATGCCACTGTTGGGTTTCGTAGTAATTTAAAAATTTTCCTACGCGCACACAGGATCATGTGATGCATAGCAACGAGAGGAGAGTGTTGTCTACGTACCCAACGCAGACCGACTGCGGAAGCAATGACACGACGTAGAGGAAGTAGTCGTACGTCTTCACGATCCAACCGATCAAGCACCGAAACTACGGCACCTCCGAGTTCGAGCACACGTTCAGCTCGATGACGATCCCCGGACTCCGATCCAGCAAAGTGTCGGGGAAGAGTTTCGTCAGCACGACGGCGTGGTGACGATCTTGATGAACTACAGCAGCAGGGCTTCGCCTAAACTCCGCTACAGTATTATCGAGGAATATGGTGGCAGGGGGCACCGCACACGGCTAAGGAATCGATCACGTGGATCAACTTGTGTCAACTTGTGTGTTTAGAGGTGCCCCTGCCTCCGTATATAAAGGAGCCAAGGGGGGAGGGTGCACCGGCCAAGAGGGAGAGGCGCAGGAGGAGTCCTACTCCTACCGGGAGTAGGACTCCCCCCCCCCAATCCTATTCCAACTAGGATTCCCAAGGGGGAAAGAGGGAGAAGGGTGGCCGGCCACCTCTCCTAGTCCTAATAGGACTAGGGGAAGGGGGGAGGCGCGCAGCCCTGGTGGGCAGCCCTTTCACCTTTCCACTAAGGCCCATGAAGGCCCATATGGTTCCCGGGGGGTTCCGGTAACCTCCCGGTAACCCGGTAAAATCCCGATTTCACCCGGAACACTTCCGATGTCCAAACATAGGCTTCCAATATATCAATCTTTACGTCTCGACCATTTCGAGACTCCTCGTCATGTCCGTGATCACATCCGGGACTCCGAACAACCTTCGGTACATCAAAATGCATAAACTCATAATATAACTGTCATCGTAACCTTAAGCGTGCGGACCCTACGGGTTCGAGAACAATGTAGACATGACCGAGACATGTCTCTGGTCAATAACCAATAGCGGGACCTGGATGCCCATATTGGCTCCTACATATTCTACGAAGATCTTTATCGGTCAGACCGCATAACAACATACGTTGTTCCCTTTGTCATCGGTATGTTACTTTCCCGAGATTCGATCGTCGGTATCCAATACCTAGTTCAATCTCGTTACCGGCAAGTCTCTTTACTCGTTCCGCAATACATCATCTCACAACTAACATATTAGTTGTAATGCTTGCAAGGCTTATGTGATGTGTATTACCGAGAGGGCCCAGAGATACCTCTCCGACAATCGGAGTGACAAATCCTAATCTCGAAATACGCCAACCCAACATCGACCATTGGAGACACCTGTAATACTCCTTTATAATCACCCATTTACGTTGTGACGTTTGGTAGTACCCAAAGTGTTCCTCCGGTAAACGGGAGTTGCATAATCTCATAGTCGTAGGAACATGTATAAGTCATGAAGAAAGCAATAGCAACATACTAAACGATCAGGTGCTAAGCTAATGGAATGGGTCATGTCAATCAGATCATTCAACTAATGATGTGACCTCGTTAATCAAATAACAACTCATTGTTCATGGTCAGGAAACATAACCATCTTTGATTAACGAGCTAGTCAAATAGAGGCATACTAGTGACACTCTGTTTGTCTATGTATTCTCACATGTATTATGTTTCCGGTTAATACAATTCAAGCATGAATAATAAACATTTATCATGATATAAGGAAATAAATAATAACTTTATTATTGCCTCTAGGGCATATTTCCTTCAGGCACAACTCCATCTCTGGATCCGGCGACGCGTGGCTCGTCATTTTGTTCGCGAGCGGCGCCGCTCGCCAGGGCCTGGCTGCCAGAGCGATGCGGGTTTTCGCGGGTCGCGCCCCGGGTCCTGTCCGCGATGGGCCCACTCCCCGCCCGCACTGGAATAGGCGGTCCGGCTCCGGATGAGCCAATTACCATCGCCGTCTTCTTCTTGAGAGCCATGGCAACGAAGAGCTACCGAACTAACTCCCGAACTAGATTCTGTCAACAAGCGCCCCCTACCTGGCGCGCCAAAGATGTCGGTGGAAACGACAGCTATGGGATCGAAACGGATCCCTACTACAGTTGCGGGGCGCGGGGTTGAGAGGAGAGCATGATCGGGGTCCAATTCAGAGCACACGAGTTGTTTACCCAGGTTCGGGCCGCGACGTGCGTAATACCCTACTCCTGCTTAGTGTATCTATTTGAGTGTTCTTGCTGTTCTTGAGCTAGCTACAATGAGTGTAACTTGTCCAAAGATCCGAATCCTTCTCCTAGATGCCTTAGGCCTCCTTTTATAGGCAAGGGGATCGCCACAGTGGAACACATGAGGTGGCATCGGGGTACTATGGTTAAGCCTATCGTTAACCATATGGGACAAAGCACATTAAATGCGAACCCCTGTCCTGTCCGTCGTTGCTCCACCCTGCTTCGATACGCGTCCAAGCCAGCGGGGCACGTGGTACCATGTAGGCTCGCATGCAGGTGAGGTGGCGCCATGTAGGCTGGCAGGCAGCTGAGGTGGCGCGGTGGAGAAGTCTTCATGAAGATTTGCATGCCACCACGTAGGCGTTGCTGATTTGGCCTAGAAGCCTCCTGTTGACACGCAGGTGCCTGCCTAGCTGGTGGGCTGGCAACTGCATGGGGAGTGGTGGCGAGACCGTGGCAGACGCGGGCCTGACCGTAGATGTCACAGACGTCCTCGGCAAGGGTCTTGCCGCGGTGTTGTAGTCGTCCCCAGCAAGGATGTTGCCGAAGGTCTTGTGTGCTTCCTTGGCAAGGATCTTGCCGAGGTTCGTCGCCTTCTATTCCTCCTCTGACTTGGAGTGTCTCTTGTCTTCACAAAGATCTGCATGCCACCACAGAAGTGCCTCCCGAGCCCTGGTCCCAATAAAGTTGGGAACCTTGGGTTCAAGGGTGGCGCGTTCCGCTGGCGTGGGGCTGGGCAAGTTGCCCTGGCAAGACCCTTGTCGGGGCCGCGGAAGCTGCCCCGGCAAGGATCTTTTTGGGGAGAACCGCCTTGTCCTCTTGGTATTCTGGTCTTGGCGTTGTGTTGGCTATTCTGCAGCTCCGGCCCTTCCCCTTGCCCTGCTTGGCGTGGTCGTGGCCGCGCGGCTCCGACTGCCCGTGCACTTAGTAAGGGGTATAAAGTAGTGCCCCTACTTTAGTACACCGACATCATAGCATGCTCCATGTTCTAATTTTCCATTTTCAAGGTTCATTTGTTGTATGTATGTCATTAACTTGATCTATTCGCATTTAACATATATAATTTAAATTTAAACTATGAATATATGAAATAAAAAATAAAAATGGGTTGAAAAATTTATATTTGTGGTTTTGAGTATATATCTAGGACTTATCAATTTTTTCTACATTTTCAAGGTTCATTTGCATATATTTTTGAATGCAAGCAAATGGTACAACAGTTGGTGGTGGTTGTATAAACTGAGATGTGTCCGAACACGCCTAGCCCAAAGGCCCATTTTGCTATATTATCACTAGAAACCCTAAGCAGAGAACTTCGTGCAAGCTTCCCATCTGCCGTCTCCTACCAAGAAAATATCACATGAGTGAAATATAATGGAACATAATAGTTTTCACTGTCATTGATCTTTTGACTTCTCTATGAATTTATCAATGTTTTGGAGATAATCGAACCTACTTTCATGAAATGTAGATAGTTTCAATAGGTTGTTTCATGTGTGCGTCCTTTTGCACATTTTAACAGGATCTCACAATCCCAAATCCATGCACAAACTACCAAATTTAGCTGCAACAAAATGATTTATTAGATTGACAGAGAGCACGAAGCGGTGGCGACACAACTCACTCACCTTTGGTACAGATGTCGCTGCAAGTAGTAGGGGAATGTTGACAAGAATTTGGTGGTGTGGACGGGGAGTTGGCAATGACATGGTGATATGGAGGTAGAACAATAGGGAGAGGAGTTGTGGATCGAGCGCCTTGTTGTCTGCCAGCACATGTGGAGTGCAAGGGCCACACTCATGGTGTCGATCGGCAAGCATTACGATTGAGTGACGTAGAGACTGGAAGAAGGGGATAGAGAAATAGGCCGAGTGATGGCACGAAAATTGACCCCCCTTCCAACACCGTGGAAATGGTGGTGGGACGCTCAGGTGGCAGAGGATGGCAAGCGCGAGAGGGGAGATAAGGTGAGGATGCACGCTACCCATGCGTAAGGCTAGATGAGCTGCGATGGCGATGGTGGCGTCATGGGACCAGGAGTGGTAGCGCAAAGGAACAAATGAGATGAGCTCACACCTGTGTAGCTTTTCTTCAGAGGGGAGAATGGTCTATAACATATGAACCCATGGCGGCGTGGTGGCGTGGAAAGGTCATCGACGAGGAGGTGGTGGTGGATGTGGAGACCGACATGGATGGCGGCGCTGGGGAGGCGTGGAATTGGAGGTGGCAGCGTGAGAGGCGGTTAATGAGAGGGGAGAGAGAGAGAGGACAACGATCATGACATGCTTGCGACCGAGTTTTTCAAGGTCCTGTTGACGCTTTCCAGGTCTGTGTGGGGATGCGATGTACCATGAACTCATGGTAAATCAAATGATCGTCCGACTCAAAATAATTATGTAGATGTGGATTGGCTGGTTCCACGTCCTCCTATGCAACTTTTCTCTTGGGGAATATGAGTGTTGGTTGATGGTGTATGAGTAACAATGAGTCTAAGTATTTGTTCCCTTCATTAACCTGTTGCTCATTGGATTTTGTCTATGTGAGACCTTATTATTTTAATCTCCCTTGAACAATTATATTCCCAACATTCATGAAACATGTGCATGTCTTTTGAAAAATTGTTGTATTTAAAAAGATTTTTCCTAACCCATAGAAATAAACAAACATACCAGAGTTATTCAGTTTTCTATCAAAATAACACAGTTTATAATTGGAACAAATTATATCAAGTGTTGAACTAAAAAGTACATCACATAACATTTGCACATAACCAATTTTAAACAAAAAATTATGAATCAATAACGCAAATACTACCAAGATAAATAGGCAGAAGTAAAGAAAACTAGCGAACATTTTAATGGGAAATAAAAGCATAAAAGAAACAAATGAAAAAATTCCATGAGAATATTTAAAAAGAATAACTGGATTTATCAAACGCAAACATTCGTTTTTTTGGCAACACCATAGCCGCCCTTATAAGCATGACTTGACTAGATGGCGCCCATTCCCCATCAGATTTCCGAGCACACACAACCAAAGTGGCAAAATGTGATAAATTTGTATTTATTTTCATGTGGTCTGATACGTCACCAACGTATCTATATTTTTTTATTGTTTCATGTTGTTATATTATCATTCTTGGATGTTTTACAATCATTTTATAGCAACTTTATATAATTTTTTGGGACTAACCTATTGACATAGTGCCTAGTGCCAGCTGCTATTTTTTGCTTGTTTTTCACTCCGCAGAATACCTGTACCAAACGGAGTCCAAATGCAACAAAACTTTTTGGAGATTTTTATTGGACCAGAAGACACCCAGTGGGCCAAAGAAGTACCAGAGGGGAGCACAACCCATCAGGGCATGCCCAGGAGCCCAGGCGTGCCCTGGGGGTTGTTCCCACCTCGGTGACCCCCCGCACCACCTCTTCGCCCTATAAATTCCCAAATATTCCATAAACCCTAGGTGAGTCGACGAAACACAATTCCAGCCGCCGCAAGTTCCAGAACCACAAGATCCAATCTAGACACCATCACAGAGGGGTTCATCATCCTCATTGGTGCCTCTCCGATGGTACGTGACTAGTTCATCACAGACCTACGGGTCCATGGTAGTAGCTAGATGACTTCTTCCCTCTTTTTGATTCTCAATACAATGGTCTCTTGGAGATCTATTTAATGTAACTTTTTTGCGGTGTGTTTGTTGGGATATGATGAACTTTGAGTTTATAATCAAATCTACATCCATGAAATTTATTTGAATCTTCTTTGATCTCTTATATGCATGATTACTTATAGCCTCGTAATTCTTCTTTGAATCTTTGGTTTAATTAGGCCAACTAGAACGATTTTTCTTGCTATGGGAAGAGGTGCTTTGTGATGGGTTTGATCTCGCGGTGTTCTTTCCCAGTGACGGAAGGGGCAGCAAGACACACTTGTATCGTTTCTATTAAGGATAACAAAATGGGGGCTATTCCTACATGAATAGATCTCGTCTACATCATGCCATTGTTCTTATTGCATTACTATTTTTCTCCATGAACTTAATACACTAGATGCATGCTGGATAGCGGTCGATATATGGAGTAATAGTAGTGGATGCAGGCAGGAGTCAGTATACTAATCTTGGACGTGATGCCTATATAATGATCATTGCCTGGATATCGGCATAATTATTCGATCTTCTATAAATTTCCCAATAGTAATTTGTTTACCCATCGTGTGTTATTTTCTTGAGAGAAGCCACTAGTGAAATCTTTGGCCCCCGAGTCTATTTTACCATCATATATTTTCTGATCTATATTTATATTTTCCTTTTATTTTATTTGCATATTTTATTTTCATACCTATATTATCAAAAACCAAAAAAACCTCGTTGAGTTTTATTTGTTGTTATTCTATTTGCATCTAACAATCTATCATAAATATTTCCCGTCGTCTTGCCAATTTCTGGCGCCTTACCTGAGAGGGATTGACAACCCATTTTATGCGTCGGGTTGCAAGTATTTGTTCTTTGTGTGCAGGTACCATTTACATAGTGTTGCTTGGTTCTCCTACTGGATTGATACCTTGGTTTCATAACTGAGGGAAATACCTACCATAGTTGTGTTGCATCATCCCTTCCTCTTTGGGGAAATACCAACGCAGTTTCAAGCGACATCAAAAGGAATTTCTAGCGCCGTTGCCGGGGAGACATCATCAACATCTATCAGGTTCCTAATCACAAATCTCATATTCTTGCAATTTACATTATTTTTCATTTGCCTCTCATTTTCATCTCGCCCACTTCACAAAATTTTGTCGTTTTATTCGCCCTCTTTTTCGTTTGCCTTTTTTTGTCAGATCTGTTTGCAATCTTGTTTGCCACTTTGTCGTTATGGCTAGTTCTTCGTCTATTGCATGTACCCCCGAGAATGAGGTCCTTAATTTCAAACAAAGGGGAGGGGAGACTCTAAAAGATGTTTGGTATAGGATTTTCAATGCTCAAAATAGATTTCTTCATAAGCAATCCACCGTTCTTCTTCTTCGCAGTTTTTATGTTGGCATCACCACTTGGTATAGATTGGTCCTTGATATGATTACCAGTGGGAATCTCTTGATGTGTCCACCTTTGGATGCTTTTAGTGCTATGAGAGATCTAGTGGGTGCACCACCTATCACTATTAATGAAACAATCTTAACTCTTGAGCATGTTATGGAAAGGCTAGATGTGTTTGACACGAGAAAAATCTTATAACACTCCGTTAGAAGAGAAGAGGAGGAGATTTCTCTCAATGCACTGGGGAAAAGATAATGCGGGCGTGCCAGTGTACCATAGTACACAAAGAAAAGTGGTAGGGGAAACAAGTATTTCATTAATCTCATCGGATATACAAAATTACGAGATCCCGTAAAAAAGAATACGCTCCGTGGCGTACTAGCACAGCCAGCCTAACTGTGCTGATGTTCGGTCTTCTGGTTCCCGGGGCCTTGGAAGTCTCCCGGTTAATTACTCTCGTGCGTTGCTCCATGGGATACCTCCGATTAAGCCCAGTGGTCGTCTTTGTCATCTTCGCTTCGCGTTTGCATGATTATGGTGGTGTGTGTGGTGTGTGGGCAGCGGCAGAGCCCGTGTCCTCGTCAGTACATGTGCCGCTCAAAACATGGCTTTCTGCTAGCCATGTCCGCCCTCGCCGTCGCGCCTCGTCGGTCTTGACAGCGTTGATGTAGTTGGTGTCTTAATAGCATGTGTCCAGCTTGGCTCGGACTTCTTGACGATGTAGAGGCTTCGTCGTGGTATGCAAGGGATTTGCCTCGTGGGAGTATTCTTTGGAGGAAACCGGCGTCGGTGTAAAACCAACGTACACTCGCATGAGCATGGCCGGTGTGGTTGGTGTCTCGTCTCGACTGGACGCTGAGGTTACGATAGTCTGCGGAGACAAAGACTCCACCTCACGAGGCCATGAAAGGTAACATCTTAGAGGGGCGTGTGGATGCCTCGTCTTGGCTAGACGCTGTATTCGATGGTCTGCCAAAACAAGGATCACGCCGCAAGGCCGAAGAAAAGTGGCATCATGGAGAGGCGCGGTTGATGCCTCGTCTCAGCAAGGCCGAAGAAAACAAGGATCACGCCGCCCGTACGATGATGAGACTTGTATGCAACGGATGGTGCACCTCGTCTTGGTTGGACGCCATATTTGGTTGTCCACCAACACAAGGGCAAAATGTCAGAGTGCCAAAGAAAGATGGCATCATGGAGGGGTGTGGTTGATGCTTCATCTCAGCTAGACATCGTATTCCGTGGTCTGCTATGACAAGGAGCATGCTGCTTGTATGTCGAGACATGTACGTCATGAAGAGTGCACCTCGTCTCAGCTGGACGCCGTATTCGGTGGTCCGCCAAGACAAAGTAAACACATCGCTGGATCGTGGTAAGGGTCGGTGAAGACGTGTCATCACGTAGCGCAATCTTCTTCATATCGCGGGCTCCATGTTGCGGGTAGCACCGGTAGCATGTGTCATCTTCATGGGCTTTGAGTTGCAGGCTCCAGCTCGACGAGCTAGAGCTCGGTGGTATTGTCCTGCTAGCTCCATGCCTCCTTCCTACGCGGCACCAGCTTGATGATGTTGATGATGGGCGTCATCTTGGCGAGCTCCGTGCCTCCATCTTCCATGGAACAGTGGCGGCATCTTCATGAGCTCCACGCCTCCGTCCTCTATGGTGTCGGCTTGATGAAGAAGACGACAGAGTGTCGTCCGGGCAAGCTCCCTGCCGCCATCCTCCAAAGCACCATCTTGACGAAGTGGACGCCGACGACGTCCCTCAAGCTCCACGAAGCCATCTTCCGCGGCACCAGCTTGATGGCGGTGGCTGCAACGAGTTCCTTGTCTCCTTGTCACCGGGGTTGAAGAAGTGGGTGATGACCTCCTTGTTCTAGCATGCATCCGTGTGTGCGAGGGCACTGCCGGACTCCTTCTGGAATCCTGGGCTCGTCTCTACCGGGTGCGTCGTCCGCCGCCTCCGGCGGGGATGAATCCATCCTGGATTCGCCACGTGATTTTGACTTAGTTGCGTGTACCTGTGAATAAAAAGAGGGATATATATATATATATGTAGAGATAAGCTGTTGGTCATTACTGCATGAATCCGTGTTTTCCTTCATGTATGCTCTACCTCGTTACAACCACCGCCGGATAGAGACAAGCAGCATGCTTGATGCCGGGTGAGCGTGCCGTCGCGATGGGCGCGTTGTCCATGGTCGAAACATCGTCTGTGCCCACCGGGTACATGGCGACCTCGTCTTCAACCCAGCCGGTGCATGCTCTCTACCTCCTAGGGTTGAGATGTGTTTGTGGCACCTGCATACACAAAAGAGATATAGATGTATGTATCTGGCCTCCGCGGATCCTTCTTGGCGCATGAACTACCGCCACCAAACAACGCTAGGACGTGTGCATGTTGCCCGACCAGCGTGCCGCCATCGTGGGCGAGACCTTCCTGATGTTCTTGCCGCTACCTCCACAGCGAGTCTTCTACTTGCTCCGTCTTCTGTGCGCCTCGTGTCCGCCAGCTTCCTCCTGCATGTTCTGGCTGGCTGTACTCTCCTAGTGCACGTGCCGTCATCTCCGCGGCGTGCTCGTCGCCGCAAGACAGGGCCTACACGGCCATCGCAGGCACGTGCTCCTTCGTTCTTGAGTTCCACTTTGGCGCCGCCGCCACGCGCGTGTCTTCTTCCTGGGCATGTATCCTCGCTGCCATCACCTCTGTTCTTGCATGCCATCGCTTCGGCAGGTGTGTGTGTGTCTATTGTGCTCCAGGGGTGTCCTTAGGTATCCTGCAAATAGATGATAGCATGTAGAAGAAGAAGCTTATTGTATGGTTACCACGTCTCTCCCCGCGCACGTACTTCCATGGCCGGCGTGCACACTTGTCCGCCGTTCACCTGATCTCCATGATGCTGCCGCCATGGGTGCATCTCTTCCTCGACGGTGCCGTCGTGGGTGCGTCTTCTTCTGTGTGCTTTCTCTTCTCTCCTCTGCTATCTTTGTGCGGCAGCTGATAGATGAAAAATACACAATATCAAATAAAATTAGTCAGCGGGGCTTGGTCTGCTCCCGTTTCTTCATCTCCTCGGGCGCCTGCATGCATGCTCACTGTGGACAGGCCGCCTCCGTCGCCGTGGCCAACGTATCTCCTCGTGGGCTCATCACATCGGCTGCATGGTTTGCGAATGCACCATCATCTCCTCGGTTGCGTTTGTTGTTGTTGCGCTGCCCCCGGGTGCGTGAGATGTGTGAGCTAGCTCTTAGCCTTGGAAGCTTATCTTCTCGCCTGGATGGCTCCGTCCTCCTTATAGCTCTGGATTGGGTCCTCATGTATTTATAGTAGGTAGTAGACAGAACCCACGGCTGTTGCACGTCGGTGCAAAACATTCTAAAATTTGGGCCTTAGCGTCAGGACCTTTCCATCTTCAGTTTTCTTTCCAAGACGCTTTCTTCTTTCCCTGCACGTCAATCATAAAACAAAATTGAGAGAAAGAAAAACTTGCCTTCTCACGTGTAGCTTGCCTTTTTGAGTTCTTTCCAATTTTCTTTTCTTTTAGCTGGGTACATGCGCTTACCGCCGCATATAATCGAATATGTACACGCACGCCACCCGTACTTAAATACTTGCCCTTGCATGCATGGGATTGGTACGTGATGATTTTGTCTAATTGATTTCATGCACATGCTCGTGCTCATGCACGCGTATAACTAACCCATCAACCCAAAGAGATGCGCACTATTCTCTCTGTCAAAAAAAAAGTGCACTATGGGATATGCATATTTCTTTTCTTTTCCTTTCTTTTGAATTTGTGCAAGACATTGCTAACACACATTTATGGGCACTCCTTGCTCCATGTATTTATGAACGATGACAGGGAAAATATTTGCATAAGTTATCATTAGACAACATGGGCACTCCTTTCTTTTCTTTTCCTTTCGTTTTTACTGTTTGTAGTACAAAATCTCGTCGAACAAATGCCCCCCCACCAAATAAAGTTGAAGCACGAAGCAATCAAACTTAGTTTGGTGAAAACTTTTTTTTGCTTAATTCGGCGCATCAACCTATTTCAGACTAAAAGTTGGATCACCCTAGGAATCGACCCCTCTGAGTGCCCTCCCGAAATGATGGTGGTATCCTGGAAATGATATGGGTCTAGTGCAGGGATATCCATCTACACTTGTATTTTGGAGGGAGCTTGTTGGATCGTATAACATGCATAATGGCAGTCAACTATGCAACCCTACTCCGTCTTCATTCCATGGCGAGACATCATGCCTTGTCTTGAAAACAAGAAAGAACTTTTTACCAATCTCGCCGCGACCGTCTAGCTGCTACGGTGCCAACCGTCTTCATTGGAGGGTTTCACAGGTTCACGTTGGCCGCATTGGCGCGTTGCACTGCTCCCATGATCTCCTTGTGTTGATGTAGGCAAGGCATCAGTAGATCGTCGATAGATCCCCTTCGTTGACTGGATTGTCACACCACTCATGGCATGCTAATTCTGATGGTACATCGGGACGTCATCGGCCTTACGAATGATTAAGGGGTTGACGTTGCCCCCATCTTCATTGTTGTTGGAGACGGGGCCACGGAGACACATCGGCACCACCTTCTTGAGCGCAGGTGTTGCCTTCTAGCTCCCATAGTGTGTGTCGGTGTAGACCATTGGTTACCAGGTTGTCATCGGTATTGTTAGGGATGCATGGGTATTGCTGCACCCAAACACCCGAGAAGGCTACCAAAGGAACTTGTCATTGGGAACCATTGAAAGACCTTGACGATTGCAACTCAACAACTTAAATTGCTTCAGTGTACGTGTATGAAGATGGCGTGTTTCGGGATGCTTCCGAGAGGCATCAAAAATCCATAATCTAGCCCATCATCATATTGAGGGCCCCATAGCTCGACATGCCCCCTGCACACGCCCCATGAACCCAGAACTTGGGTGTGATAAGGTCAGGGTAAATGGTTTTGGGGGAATGGCTTGGCAATTTTTCTTCATGCCTATTGAGGGGTGGTGAACAACTACCTCCCACCTTCCTTCTAGTGGGTTCCTTACTGCTTGGGACTGCTTGATTGCTTCTTGGAATGCTGGGATTTTTTTCTTGAATTTGCTTCAGGACTTTTGGAAATTTACTTTTGATTACAAATGCGCAATGATTGATTATCCATAGACTTCATGAACTTTCTTTGACATTCGGCCGAAACTTCTTGATGACTCTTCTTTCAGGATTCCTGGGGACACACCTTGAGAACTTGGAAGGCAGCCATTCAGCTCTATGGACTAGGAAAAACACTCTAGCACTTTATTTGGGCTTCTGGTGGCGCACCCCAGGGTTGCCATGTGACTACGCACAAAACCAATTTGTATTGGGTCAGGCAGCCCTCCATGATCTTTTCCTATAGTCATCTCTGGGGCGCGAGCCTCCGTGAACACGAGGCATGCCGAGAAACATGAAGAGTGCGGGTCTCAATACTCAGAAGTTCCCAAGTAATCGTCTCCGCGGCCTCCGTAAGCATACACCTAGTACGTGTTGTGCATTGTGGGTGTAGGAACCGCTCCACCTGCAACTTGACACATTGTGCCGCCCTCCAACAAGTCCTAGGGTAGCCAAAACTTCAATCAACGGTGTAGGTGTGATAGGGGAAAGCCATTTTTGGTTGGACTTAGTCTGCTAAAAATTGGGGAAATAAAAAATATCCATGAAATGCAAAGGAGAATGCATCATGGATCCGATAGCCCATAGAAAAAATATTCCCAATGAAAATCCGAAAGGCAACAAAAGAGGACAAATTTTAAGAAAAGTTTTTTTTGGGAACCTTCTATTGATTGGGGGCATAGGGCGCACTCCCTGGGAATCGACGAGATGGTATGCTCCCCCATCATAGACATGCCCGATGGCATATGGTCCTTCCCACTTTGGCTCAAACTTGCCCTTCGTCCTTTGTGTCACAATGATGGGCCGCCTGAGCACGAGGACCAACTCGCCTTTTCGGAAGACGTGTTGCTTTGTCATAGGCTCTCACCATATTCTGGTAGCAATGCTCCAGGTTCTGTAGGGTATGAATTCGGCGCTTTTCAAGGGTGTCAAGCTCCTTGAACCGCATTTGTATCTGTTCGGCATGGGTGATATCACCCTGGATAGCCACCCGCAAAGAGGGTAGCTAGACCTCAAGTGGCAGGATCGCTTCACTCCCGTAAATGAGAGAAAATGAAGGTGCTTGTGTTGGGGTACATACCGTAATGCGGCATGCCAAGGACTCAAAGGTATGTTCATGGAAATCTCTCTGGTACGTTGTCAATGTCTTCTTGAGCATCTTGTTAAAGGCTTCAATTGCTCCGTTGGTTTGGTTTAGATGATGGGGATGTGGTGCTGAAATGATGGGAGAGCAGTACGCCCACCGCTCCGGCTCTGCTAAGCTGTATCCCTCCGTCTTGTCATTGTCCAATGATGAAGTGGGTGGCCTTCGCTTTGTCGGTGCCCGTCCTGGTGGTGTCTGCCATGGCTGTGTCGTGCTGGATGACTTGCCTTCGCCTCGTCGGTACCTGGAAATATATGGATTGGTTCATCGGGAAAAGACATGTTGGTGGAGTACAACATTGCTTCGTCGGCACTAAGACGATGTTGATGATGTGCATCGGTGTGGATGTTGGGGTAGATGTGGGAGATGTCGCTGCCATAATAAGTGGCAACATAGGGTTGGCATTTCGAAACCAGGCAACATGGCCCGGTCGATGATGATGAGTTACCGCAACATGGGGTAGGCTCCATTTCAGCAACAAGGTAGGCGGATATCCTCCTTGACGGCGGAGTAGACGATGACCCGACATGGATGGGCTCCATGATGGCAGCGATAATATAGTTACCACCCAGCCTTGGGCGAGCCCCATATTGGAGGTTGCTTTGACGGGCGCCCAACTTAGGGGCCTTCATGTTGGCGGCGGCACAGATTACAAATCACCTCGGGCGAGCTCTATGTTGGAGGAGGAGTAGACCACTCCTATCAATGGATGGGCTCCTTTTTGATGATGTACTAGATGGCACCCTTCCATGGAAAAGCCCCGACTCTGCCGGATACACCGGCTTTGACGATCTACATGTTTGACGCGGCATAGATGGTGTTTCTCTTTGGGCATGCTCTAGGTTCGCAGCGGCGTGGATGGTGCCTCGCCTTAGGAGAGCTCCGTGTCTGTGATATGGCCTGGCTTGGGCAAGCTCTAGGTTGGTGGAGATGTAAAAAGGCTATCCCGTCTTGGGCGAGCTTCGAGGTGGTATGTGAATGACGCCCAACTTTTGGGCGAGCTCCATATTAGAGGTGGAGCATAATGGACGCCCACCATGTGCGTGCTCCTAGGCTATGTAGATGGCACCCGCCATTGGGTGATGTTTCATGTTGGAGGCGTTGTGGACAACACTCCACTCCGGGCGAGCTCCACATCGGCGGCAGTGTGGATGGCACTTCGCCTTGGCCAAGCCCCGTGTCGGTAGAGGCGCAAAAGGCATGCCCGCCTATGGCAAGCTCCAAAGTGATGTAGACTATGCATGTCCTTAGGCAAGCTCAGTGTCGGTGATGGTTTAGATGATGCCCCCTCCTGGGGTGTGCACATGTCTACAACGGTGTAGACCGAGCCCCACCCCATGCTAAGCTCCTCTTTGTGGCGGTGTAGACCAAACCCCGCCTGGGACAAGCTCCGTGTGGACAACAAACTATCTTGATGATGTACCCGCCCCGAGAAAGCTCTGCGTTGGCGATGTAGACATCGCCTCATGTTTGAGGGTATTTGCTATGTCAAGGTGATGAAAAAGGATCCCCCCTAGCCGAGCTCCATGTCAACGGAGATAGATGATGCCCCACCTTGGGGGCACTCCATGTCGATGGAGTGTACACCCCTCTATGGGGGCACTCCATGTCAGCGATGGCGATGTAGATGGAGTCTCGCCTTGGGCAATATTCCTGTCGGTGGTGGTGTGGACGGATATCTGCCTTGGGTGAATCCCATATCATCTTGGGTGAGCTCCATGTTGGCGGCCTCACAGATGGCACTTCACCTACAGAAGACGGTGTGGTGCATGGTGCCGAGCAGAAGATGAAGTCCTATCCTCCATGACCTGTAGTTAGGGCCGATCTCCCCACCTAGGAGGGGACGCATTGCAGAAGTGTTTGCCGCAAAGGTTCCTGTGGTCGCCACTGTTGAGTGGGCCGAGGGTTCCTTTCATCGTCTTGACGTCTTGACCATCGGTTCCAACGCAGAGGCATGTTGGGATGCACCCGTTGCGGGAAGTATCGGGTTGGTGAAGGTTGTCGCCGAGGCGCCAAAGTTTGGCAATCATGTTGAGGATGATGGCTTGGGGCTTGACGCATCATCCTTCCTGCAGCTTGAGTCAACGATGCACTTGGCACCATTAGATCTTGGAGACTCCTCTATATATTGGTCATCTGCTCCCGGAGTTGGTGAAATTCTCGCTGTAGGTCATCGTCGCGTGGCACACACTATAGGAATCAGGAACTTTGTACTACCTCTTGAGCACTGTGTTGGATTTCCCCGAAGAGGAGAGGATGATGCAGTAAAGTAGCGTAAGTATTTCTCTCAGTTTTTGAGAACCAAGGTATCAATCCAGTAGACGCACGAGTCCCTCGTACCTACACAAAACGATAGCTACTCGCAACCAACGCGATTAGGGGTTGTCAATCCCTTCTCGGTCACTTACAAGAGTGAGATCTAATAGAGATGATAAATAATATTTTTGATATTTTTGATATAGAGATGCAAAGTAAAAAGTAAAAGGCAAAGTAAAAACAAAGTAAGTAAATAAAGTAATGGAGATTGATATGATGAGAATAGACCCGGGGGCCATAGGTTTCACTAGTGGCTTCTCTCAAGAGCATAAGTATTCTACGGTGGGTGAACAAATTACTGTTGAGCAATTGATAGAAAAGCGAATAATTATGAGATTATCTAGGTATGATCATATATATAGGCATCACTTCCGAGACAAGTAGATCGAAACGATTCTGCATCTACTACTATTACTCCACTCATCGACCGCTATCCAGCATGCATCTAGAGTATTAAGTTAAAAACAGAGTAACGCCTTAAGTAAGATGACATGATGTAGAGGGATAAATCCATGCAATATGATAAAAACCCATCTTGTTATCCTCGATGGCAACAATACAATACGTGCCTTGCAACCCTTTCTGTCACTTGGTAAGGACACCGCAAGATTGAACCCAAAGCTAAACACTTCTCCCATTGCAAGAACTACCAATCTAGTTGGCCAAACCAAACGGATAATTCGAAGAGACTTGCAAAGATAACTCAATCATACATAAAAGAATTCAGAGAAGAATCAAATATTATTTGTAGATAAGCTGGATCATAAACCCACAATTCATCGGTCTCAACAAACACACCGCAAAAAGAAGATTGCATCGAATAGATCTCCACAAGAGAGGGGGAGAACATTGTATTGAGATCCAAAAAGAGAGAAGAAGCCATCTAGCTACTAGCTATGGACCCGAAGGTCTGAAGTAAACTACTCACACTTCATCGGAGAGGCTATGGTGTTGATGTAGAAGACCTCCGTGGTAGATGCCCTCTCCGGCGGAGCTCCGAAACAGGCCCCAAGATGGGATCTCGCGGATACAGAAAGTTGCGTCGGTGGAATTAGGTTTTTGGCTCCGTATCTGATCTGACGGGGGTACGTAGGTATATATAGGAGGAAGGAGTACGTCGGTGGAGCAACAGGGGGCCCACGAGGCAGGGGGGCATGCCCGAGGGGGCGGGGGGCGCCCTCCACCCTTGTGACCGCCTCTGGCACTTCTTGGAGTAGGGTCCAAGTCTCCTGGATCACGTTCGGTGAGGAAATCACGTTCCCGAAGGTTTTATTCCGTTTGGACTCCGTTTGATATTATGTTTTTTTGAAATACTGAAATAAGCAAAAAACAACAATTTTGGGCTGGGCCTCCGGTTAATAGGTTAGTCCCAAAAATAATATAAAAGTGGAAAATAAAGCCCAATATAGTCCAAAACAGTAGACAAAGTAGCATGGAGTAATCAAAAATTATTGATACGTTGGAGACGTATCACTTTGCCGTCAGCAAAGGCACACATGGCTGACGGTAAAGACCTTTGTCGTCAGCTAGCAGACGGCAACACGTCCGGCTGAAAGGGCTACGGCAAAGGCTTCTTTGCCGTCAGCTGGCGGACGACAAAGATGCAAAGGTCCATGTCGTCCGCCAGCCGACGGCAAAGAGCCTGGACGGCACACGTGTCAGCTTAGGTCTGTTAAGGGGTTAACGATGTGCTGTGCCGTCCGCTGGCGGACGACAAAGACCTTTGCATAGTAGCCATCTGCCAGTACATGGCAAAGAACATTGATTGTTTGCTGTCTGCGAGTGGACGACATAGCATGCCACATGGCAATGCCTGGGGGGCTGGCCTATTTGGTAGCTTTGCCATCAGGTGGCTGACGACAAATATTCAACGTTCTTTGCCAGCTGGTTGCACAGGTAGCTGGCACGTGGCATGTTTTCCGTCAGCTGCTGATGGCAAAGCTCTTTGCCGTCTGCCAGCGGACGGCAAAGAGTCTATATAGCCCCTGTTTTTTGTTTTTTCTTGAATTCATTCAATTTCACAGAATTTCACATATATATATACACACATATGAAAATACTTTTGACAAGCATACCAACACATATACATACCAAATCATATCCCTGCCATATGGATATGATCATCCAACACATATACATAGAATAGTTTCATCCAACATATATACATAGCCAACATATCCAACAACAAGCATACAATGCTTTCATCCATACATACATAGGTAGCAAGCTTCCTCATCTAAAGCAAATCAAAACAAGAAGGAAGAAGAAAGAGAAGAGTAGACTCCATCAATGCAAGCTTCCTCATCTAAAGCAAATCTGCAAATTGGGAAAGAAGCAAGTTAGAAGAAGAAGAAGAAGAAGACTAGCTAGAAGAAGAAGAAGAAGAAGAAGAAGAAGAAGAGGAAGAAAAGGAAGAAGAAGAAGATTTTATCTTCTCTTTCTTTTTCTCCTCTCCTCTTTTTTATCTTCTTCTTCTTCTAACTAAGTTAGGTAAAAATGCCATTTTATTGCTAAGCTAGGTAAAAATGCTAAGTTTAGGTCATTTTAGAGCTAAGCTTGGCAAATAGGTCATTTTGGAGCTTACTAAGGTTATTATGTCATTTTCGAGGAAACTAAGGTAAGGCTATACCATTTTGGAGGTAACAAAGATTATCATGACATTTTTTAGGAAAGAAAGCTAAGTATACCTCATTTTTTGTCTAACTTAGGTAGTTATGCCATTTAGGAGGAAAGTAAGCTAAGTATGCATTCGTTAAGCAAAACACTAGAGAAAACTTACCCTCATCACAACAAATGCGAGGAAGATCACAACTAAGTTTACAATTGATCCAACGGCATAATGATACCAAGCCTCATTATCAATGGCATATTTTCTAATCTTCTTAATCTTCAAGCGCATTGCATCCATCTTCAAGCGCATTGCATTCATCTTCATCTTGTGATCATCGACCACATCGGCAACATACAACTCCAATGCCATCTTCTCTTCTTCAAATCTTTTAATTTTTTCTTTCAAATACTCATTTTGTTTTTCAACTAAATTTAACTTCTCGACAAGAGGGTCGGTTACAAATTCCGGTTCACATACCTCCTAGATTAATATATCTCTATGTTAACTTGATGGCCATAATTGTCATAAATGCAAAATGCAACAAATAGTTATAAAATAGGATTTACCGCATTGAAATCATAAAGCGGGCGAGGACCGACAGGGACAAAAAGCAAGACCATGGCACTATGTATAACAAACAATCATACAAAGTAAGAAAATTATACAAGTAACTATATAAATCATACAAGTAACTGTATAAATCAAGTACAACATAAAAAAATTAATACCTGGTAATAATCTGGT
Organism: Triticum dicoccoides; assembly: GCF_002162155.2. NCBI lineage: Eukaryota > Viridiplantae > Streptophyta > Magnoliopsida > Poales > Poaceae > Triticum > Triticum dicoccoides. The sequence goes on from NC_041383.1 coordinate 605,135,217, forward strand.
TCAATAAATGCGTCGGGATAAATAAATGTATCATCATCATCACTATTAGTAATGTCGTGCTCATCATCATCATTAATAAATGCATCATCATGTGGAAGGCCACCTCTACGTAATCTGTTAAGCATTGACAGGTCATCCACAATAGTAACCTCTTCTAGTTCAGGCTCTTCTTGTTCCGGATGAGGGGTGAAGTCGGGTTCACTATTGCTGTCTACTTCAATGTTCTGGGGGTGAAGTAGAGCGGTTCTTGAAACATTTTTCGGAAAGACGTGTTTCTTGGAAGAATTCTCCTTCATATGTGTCTGGGTTAATGCGACGTTCATAATCATCTTCATTGGGGGGAGGTGGTCTAACATGTGGCGGCACTTCATAAACGACATCCCAACCTTTGAGATTAGGATCACTTTGACAGGCCCACAGTAGATAGAAAACTTGTGTTGCCTGTTGAGCCATAATATAGTCATCGGGAACATCCAAATTGGTGCTTTGATTGATTTCCACTAGCCCTATATGTTCATGAGTCCTTCTAGTCTCCTTCGGATGGAACCAATAACATTTGAACGTTTGGTCACCATAGAATTGAAGTTCATAAATTGCTTCAACTCTTCCATAATACTTGGTATCTCCTTTGCCGGTAGTAGAGACACAACAATTTGTAGACTTTCGGTCGGCCATAGATAGCTCTTTGCCATAGGTACAAAAGCAATTCCCGTTGATGTCTTATTTGTCAAATGAATGTACCTTATAGTCAAAACTATTAGCGACTTGTTTCCATTCAGCGTCCATAAGCTTTGAATTAGCCTATAAGTTTAATATGAAAGGGATTGTTGCATTAGCCACAAATTAGACAAAGAAATGAAATGGTCTAATGGAAATTACCGTTTGTTTGAACCAAGAGATGAAACCGGGATAGCCGCCTCCATGCTTTTCCAGAAGCTCATACTCTTCGACGAAATCCTTTTGGATCACTGCTCCATACGAGAATTTGGCGATGCATCAACTGTATCAAATTTATCCGGGAATAAGAGCAGTTCAAAGGAATTAGAAGTTGCGAAACAATGTACTGAGAACTTACTCGATGTACAACTGCACTTCTGTTAGGTTGTTGAAGATATACAACAAAATAGTCTACCATTCTTTGAAATCCAACGTTAAGGAATTAGAAGCATCGGCTGGTGTCAGATCCCCTTTGAATAGGCCGAGGTTGGATCGATCCTTTTTAGGGTTGCCGACATTGTACCGAGGCTTCAGATTATGCAAATGACAATTTTTGGCTTTGCAGTGTGTTGTCACGAAGTTTGCCGCCTCCTCTGTAATGAATGCCTCGACCATCGATGCTTAAATTCTACGTTTATTTTTACATTTTGCTCGAAGCATCTTCTAGATCCTCTCAGTTGCGTAGCACCAACGATTCTGCATAGGCCCCCCAATCTTGCCTTGGTTGGGAGATGCAAAATCAAGTGTTGCATTGGATTAAAGAAGCCCGACAGAAATATCTTCTCTAACTTGCAGATCAACTCCGGCGCCAACTCTTCCATTTCTTCTACCAGGTCAGGCGATAGTTCTTTAGCACAAAGAACGCAGAAGAAATAGCTCAGCTCTGCCAGTACTAGCCATTCATCCTCAGGGATGAATCCACGCAACATCACCGGCATTAGCCGCTCAATCCATATGTTCCAATCATGACTCTTGAGACCAAATATCTTCAATTTATCAAGACTTGCTCCCCTCTTTAGATTCGCTGCATACCCATCGGGGAACATCAACTGCATTTTCACCCACAAGATAATTTTCCTGATAGTTGGCTTCCAAGATTGAACCATGCCTTTGGCTTTGTCCAGTTTATTTCCTTTCGGTGGTTGCATGTTTTCTAACGGTCTATGACATAGCGCCTCCTGATCGACTCTTGCCTTAGGATTATCCTTTGACTTCCCATCTATGCCAAACAATGTACCAAAAAGTGCCTCAGTGATATTATTCTCAGTGTGCATCACGTTGTTGTTGTGTGGGCAAAGGAGGTCTTTGAAGTAAGGTAGATCCCACAAGCATGTCTTGTGAGTCCAGCCGTGTTGCGAATTATACACCTTGAAATACCCTGGGCGCTCTGGATCTAGCTTGAGAGCGTTTAACTAATCCAGTATCTCCTGGCCTGTGAACGGAGGTGGTGCAGAGTCTTTAACAACTCTACCTTTGATGAAGTTCTGCTTGTCTTTCCTGAACTTATGGCGAGGATGCATGAACGGTCTATGCATGTCAAAGCAAGAAAAATTGCGACCGGCCTCAAGCCAACGAAACTGAAGAGCTCCCTTGCATGTGGGGCATGGGAACCTTCCATGCACACACCAGCCAATGAATAGCACATATGCCAGCAAGTCATGCATCGAGTACATGTACCACACATGCATTATGAAGTTCTTTTTGCTAAAGGTGTCGTATGTCTTGAACCCATTATCCCAGTCTTCTTGCAATTTGTCTTTAGCGGCTGCATGTACACATTCATATACTTCCCTGGATAGTCTGGCCCTGGAATTATCAACGTCAGAAAAATGTTCTTTCTTTT
>NC_041383.1:605138224-605141343 GCF_002162155.2 Triticum dicoccoides
ATTGAGTGGAATGACAAAATACGGGCCAACAACTGTATTGGGTTGCCGACAGACCAAACACACTGAACCCATCCGTGCTGATGGTGACTCGAGGATGCCTCGGATTTGCCACTTTGTCATCATGTAATGCATCGAAGCGCTTCCACGCTTCACCGTCTGATCTGTGCACCATCATGAGCTTCCCATCTACATCTAGTTGGGTTCTTTTGCCCGTTTTGTGCCATGCCATCTGTCTTGCTGTCTCTTCGACCATGAAAAGACGTTGAAGTCTTGGTACGATTGGCATATACTGAAGAACATTAACAGGGATTTTGGTCTGTGTCTTCTCACCCATGCCGTTGTCTACTAGAACATACCTAGATGACTTGAAAATGGTACAATAGTTCGAGTCCGCATACTGAAGCCTAAATAAGGCACATCCATTCTCACAGGCATGTATCTTCTCATAGGGCATCTTAAGAGCACAGAGGATTTTGTCTGACTGGTACATGTTTGCAGGTAGTACGCGACCTTTGGGTAGAAAACATCCAAATACTATCATCATCGTGTCGTAGCATTCTCTGCCCAAGTTGAATTGAGCCTTCAGAGCCATTATTTGTGAGATGGCATCCAGTTGACAAAGCTCAGTGTGCTTGTGGAGAGGATGTTTTGAAGACTCCAACATTTCATTGAAGGCCTTTGCAGATTCCTCCATCTCATCGTCCGAGTCCCGAGCATCATCAAAGTCTTGCACCATGTCTTGTATCCCGGTACCATGCTCGTCGGTGTGACGATGAATCACCTCAGCTCTGGCGCGTTGGTTAGACTCACCATGAAATGTCCACACCATATAATATGGCGTAAAACCCCTCTTCTGCAAGTGTTTGCCCATTTCATCCGCTGTCCTCTGTGCCAATTGTTGCACCCCGCACAGGGGCACCAGGTTGTCCTCTGCCCATTTGCAAATGCGGTTCTGAGAAACCCCTTGGTTTTTGTTAACCATTCAGTTGTCATGTTTTTCTGACTACTGTGACCGGTGTACATCCATGCACGATCACTCATCTTGCCTAGCTACTGGACACATAAGATATATATATATATAAATTAATCAACATGTATATATTCATCACTTAATGGAGTTTTTCAGTTTTATTACGTCCATGCCACCTAGACGCTAATAGGTAAAGATAGGTCCTAATCCCACACAAGTATGTGTAGATTGGGTTCGTTTTCCCATGCTCTGCTTCGAATCCGACGCAAAATTTTGGCAGCACCTCCCTGTTGTTCTCCTGATACACGTCTTGGCAATAAGCAGAGAGGATGTGTACCCGAAGAACAACAGGGAGGCACTGACGAAATTCTGCATTGCATCCGGAGCAGAGCATAAGGGAAAACAAACCCAATCTACACATACTTGGGCTGTCCATGGATAATGTTGGACATTTCGAAAGAATCATGGTTATAAATATGCAAATGCATGCATATTTAAAGATGTAACCCTTTTGAACGGGAGACGCATAGTGGTCACGCATACTGATGATTGAAGACACCAATAGCTAGCAAGTTTCATCGGCACGAAGATCGGAACAGAGCAAATCAAGGGGGGGGGGAGGAGATGTCATTTCTGCTAACCCACGAACGTAGGGGTGGAGTTCGTCGAACACTAGACCCTCGCAGCAACGAAAAAACTACACATTTAAATCGAAAGATGAGTTTAATAGCAATATTGTTTTTTTCCGTCAACCTAACTAAATATTTACAATAGGACGAGTGGGTTAGGGGTTCCTCGGTGTCGATAGAACCCTAAATAGCAAGTATCATCGGTGCAAGATACGTGAGGCGCTCGGTGTTGAACACTAGATCCACGTCTCACAAGTGACCCCGGCGCCCGGCGTCCCGCAACAATAGTTCTGGTGGCCGATGACGGTCGAACACCTTAGCAAATTTGTTTGGCAGCCTTTGCAATGAGGATTAAAGCCAAGTTTTGAAAGTTCAAACAACCAAACTGAGTTGAATCAGTTTGGGTGTTTCAAATTTCAACACTTAGCTTTCAATCGTCATCTCAGAGGCTGCCAGACAAATTCGCGATGGTGTTCGACCGGCATCGACGCTGACAACTGTTGCTGCGGACGCAGGACCCCTGTGTCACTTGTGGGACGTGGATGTAGTATTCGACACCGACGGCCACATGTATCTTGCACCGATGATACTTGCTATTTAGGGCACCATCGACACTGAGGAACCCCCTAACCGCTCGTCCCCGGGTAGACTAAATTAGCATGCATTCAATAAGCAAAACTACATCATCTTTTGCGTCCGTACATCGTCGAATATTATCACTAATACATCTCAAATAGTATCATACATATAGCATCGCTAATACAGCTAGAACTGTAGCGTAGCGAACGACGGATATCGGCGCGGGCGGTGGACACCCAAAGAGAAGGAACCATCACAGGATCATAGCTCCTGTGAGGTCCCTGAAGAACCTGCCAGGTATTGTCAAACATGCCCTCCAATGTAATCATGTAGCGGCGGACGTGCTCGTCCTCCTCACTGACACGGTGACGTACCACCTCCGCGATGTCCGAAAACCTCGGCACCATCACTGGCCCATGCGACCGCCACCAAACAAGGTTCGGGTAAACGACGGGCTGGCTCCTCACCAAGCTACGCCCCCGAAAGGTAGAACCTCCCAGTACCAGCCCAGCGGAGCCCAGTCTCGGACATGACCCCTCTGATCGAGCAGGCCTCCTTTGCCAAGTCGACAAAGAGGATGCGGGATAGGCATCGTCGACGTCGATGCGAGAATAAATGCTTTAACTAAAAAAATAACAACAAATTTCACATGTTCAAAATAAACCAGAAACTTAACATAAAGTAAACTAATCTAAACCTAAACTAAACTAACTAAACTAAACATAAACTAAACTAACTAAACTAAACCTAAACTAAACTAACTAAACTAAACAAAGCCTGAAATAAATTATACTAAACCTAATTAAACTAAATCTAAAAAAATAGAAGAAAAAAGTCTCGCCTTGGAGCGGCCGGTGCGGCGATGCGGGGCGGCCGGTGCGGCGATGCGGGGCGGCCGGTGCAGGGTGGGCCGGCGCGGCGGCCGGGACGACCGAGGCAGC
>NC_041383.1:605141721-605143579 GCF_002162155.2 Triticum dicoccoides
CGCGGCGGGGCGGGGTGGCCGGGGCGGCGAGGCGGCCCGGGGCGGGCGGCGGCGCGGGGTTGGGATGAGGGGAGGGAGAGAGAGAGGTGGCGAAAGGGGTAGGGCGAGGGCATTTTGTTAGATAGGGCACATCTCTTTGCCGTCCGCTAGCAGACGGCAAAGAGCCTAGCTAACGGACGTTAGTTTCGCAACTTTCTTTGTCGTCTGCTAGTAGAAGGCAAAGATTCTTTGCCATCAGCTAGTGGACGGCAAAGAAAGGGGCCGTTAGGTGGCTCTTGCCAGCGGCCCAACCTGCTTCTTTGCCGTCCGCTAGCGAATGATGTTGTTGCCACGGCCTGCGGCACGCGACGACGATCACCGGAGACACGACCGGAGTGGAGGAAGAAGAACAGAGAGGATTTGCCGGCGCACGAACGCCCCCCCCCCCACACGTACGGGTTTCTTTGTTTTTCTCCACGAGCACGACATCGTTTGCCTCAGCGACTCACACAGGGGGGGAGAGGGTTTTATACCCGAGCGCACGGACATGCCCGAGCTGCTCCATGGCTCACCCACCTCCCACTCGCCACGCCCCGCACGCCCTGGCTCGCGCGCACTCATCGCGCTCTGACGCAATCGCCGCGGCCAGTCCACGCGCCCTACGCGGCCCGCGCCCTGTTCCTACGCTAACAGACCCATGCACACACGCGCTAACTCACGCACGCACACACACCTACACTTGGGCACACACGCACGCACCCAGGCCCGCTCCGGCTCGAGCCCGACGCGCCCACCTGTGTGCACGCACGCACTTGCCGCGTCTAACCCTAGCCGAGGCTTATTTCCTACACTTCACCTCCTAAGCCGAGGCTCAAAGCAAACCACCGTCCTCGACGCCAGCGTCCGCCATCAGCGCATGCTCCGCCGCCGCCACCTTGCGCATCTCCGGGCAGTCGCGCTTGAAGTGGCCGCGCTTGCCGCACTTGTAACAGCGGCCTCGCTTGTTGCCGCCATACCGCGTCGCCACGCTGCGCACGTCGTCGTCGTCGTCCCGAGCTCCCCCTTGGCGCCGCTCCCGCGCTCGGCACTGCGCCGCCGTGTACAGGAGTTGGCCGTCCGGGCACTCGCCGCTGCTCTGCCCGCGTTGCCGCACCCGCTCGTCGAAGGCACGTAACCTCCCGAGCGCCTTGTCGTACGTCAGCTCCTCCAGCGCACAGAATTGCTCGATCCCGGCGACGACAGGGAAGAGGCGGTCCAGGATAGTGTCCAAGAGCTTCTTCACCAGCTCTGTGTCCCCCAACGTCTCCCCTAGCCCAGCGAACCGCGCCGCCATGCCTGCAAGCCTTCCGGCGTACGCGTCCAGCGACTCGCCGTCCTCCATCTTGATCCGATCCAGCTCGCCGCGCAACGTCGCTCTCCTCGCCGCGCGCACCCGCTCGGCACCGATGAAACGCACCTTCAAGGAGTCCCATACCTCTCTGGCGGTGGGCTTCGTCGCCACCGAGAGCAACACGTCCTCCGGAAGCCCCGACAGGAGCAGCGCCCGCGCCATTTTCACTTTTTGGCAATCACCTCCGCGTCGCCCACCGGCGCCACCGCCTCCCACAATGTGTGGGCATCAAGGATCGCCTGTGCCTTGATCGCCCACACAGGGTAGCCGTCCGGCGTGAGCATCGGCATCCCCATGGACACCAATCCTGCCCCGCAACCTCCGCCGTGTGGAACCAGCACCATGAACTCCGGCGAGCTCTGTCACCGCGCTCCGTCACCTCGCTCTATACCAAATGTTGTTGCCACGGCCTGCGGCACGCGATGACGATCACCGGAGACACGACCGGAGTGGAGGAAGTAGAACAGAGAGGATTTGCCGGTGAACGAA
>NC_041383.1:605143832-605151263 GCF_002162155.2 Triticum dicoccoides
CACGTACGGGTTTCTTTGTTTTTCTCCACGAGCACGAACTCGTTTGCCTCAGCGACTCACACAGGGGGAGAGGGTTTTATACCCGAGCGCACGGACATGCCCGAGCTGCTCCACGGCTCACCCACTTCCCACTCGCCACGCCCCGCACGCCCTGGCTCGCGCGCGCTCATCACGCTCTGACGCGATCGCCGCGGCCAGTCCATGCGCCCTTCGCGGGTCGTGCCCTGGTCCTATGCTAACAGACCCATGCACACACGCGCTAAATCATGCACGCACACACACCTACGCTTGGGCACGCACGCACACACCCAAGCCCGCTCCGGCTCGAGCCCGACGTGCCCACCTGCGCGCGCGCACGCGCTCGCCGCGTCTAACCCTAGCCGAGGCTTATTGCCTACAGACGACAAAGGTTCTATGCCATCAGCTAGCTGACGGCAAAGATGAGGTAGACGGCAAATAATTTCTTTCATGTCAGCTGCTTCTTTGTCGTCTTTGCCATCAGCTAGCTGACGTTAAAGAACCGGCTGACGGCAAAGTTCCTGATTCCAGTAGTGACGGGTGCTTCATGACAAAGGGCGGAAAACCTGTTGTCGCTGGGAGAGACCTTCCGCCGACTGCCGAGTTTTGGGGCCATGGCGCCCATACACCCTTTTGAGTGTCGCTGATGTTGAGGGAGATAGTAGGGCCGGGTAGAATAGGCTCTTTGCATGAGAGCAACTTCCAAAGCTCATTCAGGTATCTTGCAAATAGATGATAGCATGTAGAAGAAGATTATTGTATGGTTACTGTGTCTCTCCCCGCGCACATATTTCTACGGCCAGCATGCACGCTTGTCCGCCGTTCATCCGATCTCCATGATGCTGCCGCCACCGGCGCGTCTCGTCCTCGTCGCTGTCGTCCTGGGCGCATCTTCTTGTGCGTGCTTTTTCTTCTCTCCTCTGCTCTCTTTGTGCGGCACCTGATAGATGAAAAATACACAATATCAAATAAATTTAGTCAGCGGGGCTTGATCTGCTACCGTTTCTTCATCTCCTCGGGAGCCTGCATGCATGCTCGCCATGGGCAGGCCGCCGCCGTCGCCCTGGCCAGCGTCTCTCCTCGTGGGCTCATCACATCGGCTGCATGGTTTGCGAACGCGCCGTCATCTCCTCGGCTGCGTTCGTTGTTGTTGCGCTGCCCCCGGGTGCATGAGATGTGTTAGCTAGCAATTAGCCTCATCTGCTTACCTTCTTGCATGGATGGCTCCGTCCTCCTTATCGCTTTGGATTGGGTCCTCATGTATTTATAGGTAGTAGACAAAACCCACGGTTTTTGCACGTCGGTGCAAAACATTCTAAAATTTGGGCCTCAGCATCAGGACCTTTCCATCTTCAGTTTTCTTTCCAAGACGCTTTCATCTTGCCCTGCACGTCAATCGTCGAACAAAATTGAGAGAAAGAAAACTTGCCTTCTCACGTGTAGCTTGCCTTTTTGAGTTCTTTCTAATTTTCTTTTCTTTTAGCGGGGCTTTTATGTATTCGCGTACGTACATGTGCTTGCCGCACGGCCGCATATAATCAAATACATACACACACGCCCCCCGTATTTAAATACTTGCCCTTGCATGCATGGGATTGGTACGTGATGATTTTGTGCTAATTGATCTCATGCACATGCTCGTGCTCATGCACACGTATAACTAATCCATCAACCCAAATAGATGTGCACTATTCTCTTTGTCCAAAAATAGTGCACTATGGGTATATGCATATTTCTTTTCTTTTCCTTTCTTTTGAATTTGTGCAAGACATTGGTAACACACATTTAAGGGCACTCATTGCTCCATGAATTTATGCACGATGATCGGGAAAATATTTGCACAAGTTATCATTAGACAACATTGTTTAATTTATCCTCTTTCTTTTTTACTGTTTGCAGTACAAAATCTCGTCGAAAAAATGCCCCTCATCAAATAAAGTTCGAGCACGAAGCAATCAAACTTAGTTTGGTGAAAACTTGTTTTGTTTAATTCGGCACATCAACCTATTTTAGACTGAAAGCTGGATCATCCCAGGAGTCGACGCCTCTGAGTGCCCTCCCGAAATGATGGTTGTATCCTGGAAATGATATGGATCAAGTACAGGGATGTCGATGTACACTTGTATTTTGGAGGAAGCTTGTTGGATCGTATAACATGCACGATGGCAGTCAACTAAGCAACCCTACTCCCTCTTCATTCCAAGGCGAAACATCATGCCTTGTCTTCAAAACAATAAATAATTTTTTACCAATCGCGTCGTGACCGTCTAGCTGCTACGGTGCCAACCGGCTTAATTGGAGGGTTTCACAAATTCATGCTTGCCACACTGGCGCATTGCACTACTCCCATGATCTCCTTGTGTTGATGTAGGCGAGGCATTGGTCGTCGATAGCTCCCCTTCATTGACTGGATTGTCACACCACTCATGGCGTGCCAATTATGATGGTACACCGGGACACCAGCGGCCTTACGAATGATTAAGGGGTTGATGTTGCCCCCATACTTCATTGTTGTTGGAGACGGGGCCACTGAGACACATCGGCAGGACCTTCTTGAGCGCAGGTGTTGCCTTCTAGCTCCCATCGTGCGTGTAGGTGTAGACCATTGGTTGTCAGGATGTCGGCGGTGTTGTTAGGGACGCATGGGTATTGCTGCACCCAAACACCCATGACGTAGTTCATTGTAGTGGTTTGTCGTCAGAATGCCGTCGACGATGACAGGGAGTGCTGCTACGTCTTGAGCTTGCGTTGGTTTTCCTTGAAGAGGAAAGGGTGATGCAGCACAGTAGCGTAAGTATTTTCCTCAGTTTTGAGAACCAAGGTATCAATCCAGTAGGAGGCTCCTCAAAAGTCCCATGCACCTACACAAAAAACAAGAACCTCGCAACCAACACGATAAAGGGGTTGTCAATCCCTTCACGGAAACTTGCAAAAGTGAGATCTAATAGAGATAATATGATAAGATAAATATTTTTCGTATTTTTATGATATAGATTGGAAAGTAAAAGATGCAAATAAAAGTAGATGGGAAACTTATATGTTAAAAGATAGACCCGGGGGCCATAGGTTTCACTAGTGGCTTCTCTCAAGATAGCATAATTATTACGGTGGGTGAACAAATTACTGTCGAGCAATTGATAGAAAAGGGCATAGTTAAGGGATTATCTAGGCATGATCATGTATATAGGCATCACGTCCGCAACAAGTAGACCGACTCCTGCCTGCATCTACTACTATTTCTCCACACATCAACCGACTCCTGCCTGCATCTAGAGTATTAAGTTCATAAAGAATAGAGTAACGCATTAAGAAAGATGACATGATGTAGAGGGATAAACTCATGCAATATGATACAAACCCCATCTTTTTATCCTCGATGGAAACAATACAATACGTGCCTTGCTGCCCCTACTGTCACTGGGAAAGGACACCGCAAGATTGAACCCAAAGCTAAGCACTTCCCCCATGGAAAGAAAGATCAATCTAGTAGGCCAAACCAAATTGATAATTCAAAGAGACTTGCAAAGATAACCAATCATTCATAAAAGAATTTAGATGCGATTCAAATATTTCTCATAGATAAACTTGATCATAAACCCACAATTCATCGGATCTCGACAAACACACCGCAAAAAGAGTTGCATCGAATAGACCTGCAAGAAGAGGAAGGAGAACTTTGTATTGAGAATCAAAGAGAGAGAAGAAGCCATCTAGCTAATAACTATGGACCCGAAGGTCTGTGGTAAACTAATCACAACTTATCAGAGAGGCCTTGGTGGTGATGGAGAGGCCCTCTGTCGGTGTCAAAACCGACGGATCTAGGGTAGGGGGTCCCGAACTGTGCGTCTAGGCGGATGGTAACAGGAGACAAGGGACACGATGTTTTTATCCAGGTTCGGGCCCTCTCGATGGAGGTAAAACCCTACTCCTGCTTGATTAATATTGATGATATGGGTAGTACAAGAGTAGATCTACCACGAGATCGGAGTGGCTAAACCCTAGAAGTTAGCCTATGGTATGATTGTTGTTTGTCCTACGGACTAAAAACTCTCCGGTTTATATAGACACCGGAGAGGGCTAGGGTTACACAGAGTCTGTTACAATGGAAGGACATCTTCATATCGTATCGCCAAGCTTGTCTTCCACGCCAAGAAAAGTCCCATTCGGACATGGGACAGAGTCTTCAATCTTGTATCTTCATAGTCCGGGAGTCCGGCCAAAGGTCTTAGTCCGGCCATCCGGACACCCCCTAATCCAGGATTCCCTCAGTAGCCCCTGAACCAGGCTTCAATGATGACGAGTCCGGCGTGCAAGTTGTCTTCGGCATTGCAAGGCGGGTTTGTCACGCCCAAAATGCGATACAATCCTAAAGAGACTCGAAGGTCCCACCAAGGATAGAACCGCATATTGAAACGCTTTTGCAAGGTGGATATCATTACATCAACATTACATAATAGATGGGGATACATACAAAAGGCAAACAATGCCACATGAATACAACATCACAATACATAAGAGCATCATCCGACTATGGATGAAACAGAAACAGAAACTCAAACAACATCCACCCTGCTAGCCCAGGCTGCCGACCTGGGACCTATCCCCTGATCAAAGAAGAAGCAGAAGAAGAACTCCAAAACAAGCAAACATCGCTCTCGCGTCATGATCATCGAAAAACCTGTACCTGCAACTGTTGCTGTAGTAATCTGTGAGCCACGAGGACTCAGCAATCCCATTACCATGGGTATCAAGACTAGCAAAGCTTAAAGGGGTAAGGAAGGGGTAAAGTGGTGAGGCTGCAGCAGCGACTAAGCATATATGGTGGCTAACATACGCAAGTAAGAGCGAGAAGAGAGCAAAAGGAACGGTCGTGAAGCTAGCAATGATCAAGAAGTGATCCTGAACTCCTACTTACGTCAAACATAACCCAAAACCGTGTTCATTTCCCGGACTCCGCCGAAAAGAGACCATCACGGCTACACATGCGGTTGATGCGTTTTAATTCGGATCTGGTGTCAAGTTATCTACAACCGGACATTAACAAATTCCCATCTGCCTATAACCGCAGGCACGGCTTTCGAAAGATTATACCCTACAGGGGTGTCCCAACTTAGCCCATGACAAGCTCTTGCGATCAATGAAGGATATACCTTCTCCCAGGAAGACCCGATCAGACTCGGAATCCCGGTTTACAAGACATTTCGACAATGGTAAAACAAGACCAGCAAGATCGCCCGATGCACCGACAATCCCGATAGGAGCTGCACATATCTCGTTCTCAGGGCAACACCATATGAGCAATCCGTACAACTAAAACCAAACCTCAAGTTTCCCTGAGGGGGCGCTGCAAAGGGTTCTAGTTCGGACCAACACTTACACAAGCACTGGCCCGGGGGGGGGGGGCTGTAATAAAGATGACCCTTGGGTTAATTACCCCCAAGGGAAATATAGGTGGTGGTGAGGCAAATGGTAAAACCAATGTTGGGCCTTGCTGGAGGAGTTTTATTCAAAGCGAACTGTCAAGGGGGTCCCATAAATCACCCGACCGCGTAAGGAACGCAAAATCCGGGAACATAACACCGGTATGACGGAAACTAGGGCGGCAAGAGTGGAACAAAACACCAGGCATAAGGCCGAGCCTTCCACCCTTTACCAAATATATAGATGCATTAATAATATAAGAGATATTGTGATATCCCAACCAAAATCCTGTCCACCATGGAGCAATCTTCAACTTCACCTGCAACTAGCAACGCTATAAGAGGGCTGAGCAAAGCGGTAACATAGCCAAGAAACGGTTTGCTAGGAAGGGTGTCAAAGGTTAGAGGTTCATGGCAATTTGGGGAGGCTTGAAGAACAGGTGATAGGAAACGCAGCATAGCGATAGAACGAAACAACTAGCATAGCAATGATAGTAGTGAGATCCAGGGTAGCGGTCATCTTGCCTGAAATCCCGCAAGGAAGAAGAACGAGTCCATGAAGAAGACAAGCGGACGTAGTCGAACGAATCCTCACAACTCCGGAACGAAACCGAAGGCAACCCGGAAAGAAGCAAACAACATGTTAAACAACCATCACATAAGCATGGCATGATGCACAAGCAAGTATGATGCATGTCCGGTTTAATGAGGCATGGCATGGCAAAGTGCAACAAACAATACTACAAGTTAAGTGGAGCTCAATATGCAACGAGTTGCATATTGATAAAACACCACATGCAATTATTTAGTGTGATCTCGTTTAAGCTACCAAACAATATTAAATGTTGTTAAACATGGCAAAAGGTGAGGCATATGGAAACTACCTAACTAGGCAAGTTTAAATGAGGCCGGAAACAACAAACAACAATTCCGGAAAATCCTCATATGCATATTTTGAGTTTGATACTGTTCTGCCCTAAACACAATTTTAATGTTGTTAAACCACAAAATAAAGCGCACCATGTTAATCTAGGCATTTTTCCACCCCATTTACATATAAAGAACATTTAATTCCGAGCTACGGTTATTTAGTTATGAAATAAATCATTTTAACATGGCATTTGAGCAAATTTAAACAAACAACATTTTAAGCATTTTAACATGGGATGAAAATGGCATATTATTAATCTACACAAAATTCTAAGCATTTTACATATATAAGTTATTTACAAAAGATGCATGGTTTGTGAGTAATTATATGCATGAAGTTTAGGGTCCAATCTGTAAAAATGCAGTTTACTGGATAAATAGATAAATTCGCTGAACAGGAAAAAAACAACAGGCCGAAACTGGTAGGCCCAAAAGTGCACAGGGTGCGGGTGCTGGGGGGCTGCTCACCCATGGGCTCTGGCCCAGTCGGTGGAGAGGCTTGGGGCCGGCGGAGCTAGCTGGGCCGAGGCGAGGCCGGGCCAAGCGCGTGCGGTCGAGCGAGGTGCGGTCAACGCTCGAGCGGGCGAGTTGCTGCTGCTCGGATCCGGTCGGGAATGGGCAGATCTGGTCCGTGGGCACCGGATCCGGCCGGAGGTGGACGAGGACGACGAGGGGCGGCACGGATCCGAGCGCAGGAACGACGGGGGTCGCGAGATCCGGCGAACTCCATGCAGCGGCACGACGAGGCTCCGGGGTCCTGCGAAACATGGGGAGAGAGAGCTCTGAGAGAGGAAGAGGAAGAAGCACAGGCAGGGGAAGGAGAGTGGAGCAGGATCGGACTGGTGGTCGCCAGCGGGGATCGGGCGCGGAGCTCGGGGCGCGAGGGAGTTGCGGGCGACGACAGCTTCGCGTGGGCTCGTCCCGGCCCGGATCTGGCTCGGGGCGGGCCTGCGATGGGCTTCGGCAGGCCCCGCGGGAGGAGGAGGGAGGCAGGGGCGACGTGGCGCTTTGCCACTGGCTAGAGGGCGGCTTTGCCACTGGCTGGCGGGCGGCCGGTGGCTGG
>NC_041383.1:605151618-605163358 GCF_002162155.2 Triticum dicoccoides
GCCGAAAGTGGCAAGAGGGTTGTTTAAATAAGGCAGGGGGGCTAGGGTTAGGTGTTTTGCTCCGTTTCGGAGCCGTTCGATCTCGATCGGACAGTCCGGAGCAGAGGGGGGTTAGGTAGGTGGGCTAGTGGGCTGTGAAGAGGAGTTGGGCCGAGAGGAGAGAAGAGAAGTTGCAGCCCGGCGGCAGTTTCGGAGACCGAAACGTCCGACGAAGGTACCGGCAACGGTACCGCTATACATTTAACGGTTGGGCTATCAGATGGACTCCGAATGCGACGAAACTTGGCAGACGGCCTGTCTACACTATAATAAGACCGCACGACAAGTTGCAACCCATTCCAAGAACATTTTTATGCCACTTATAAAATAATATTTCGGAGGTGCCGCAGGCGCGTGCGAGTGTGTCTGGACTCTGAACGGACAACGGAGAGAACCGGCAGAACCCGAACGGATGCAAGTTTTGAAAAACATGCGGATGAAACGCAGATGATGACATGAGATGATATGCATAATAAGAACGAAATGCAAAACAACAGATAAAACCCAACCACGAAGGAAATATCATATCGCATCTCCAAAAAAGGCAAGAGTTGGAGTTACAAATATGGAAAGTTGTATCCGGGGCCTTACAACACTCCACCACTACGAGAGGATCTCGTCCCGAGATCTAGGATGGCACCGGAGGGAAAACAGAAGAGGAAGAGAAGAGGTAAAACTAAGGTTGCTTCTTTGACGAATGAGTGAACCCACGAACCTTGAGAGGTTGAGCAATTAAGAAGAAAGAGTACAACAGAGATGAACGAGATTGCAAACAGTCTGTTGGAAAAGAGTAACAAGGAACATTACGAGAACTTGAAGGTTGCAAAGACATGAATCAAGAGTTTAATGGACAAGATAGAATTCGAAACCACTCCGGTTAAAACAAGATGAGAGAGGAAGAATTCGGGCAGCACTCTGGTTGAACATGGAAGGAATTGAACATGAACTTACAAGATGAGAGGATACTTGATGAGATCAACAACACACTACCTCCGGAACTATTGAAAGAATGGCACAAGGGGTAAACAAATTTCAGACAGCTCTCCGGTTGAGGAAGGAGGCAAAACTAGATAAGATGAGAGAACTCGAATGAAAACACGACACTCCGGTTAAATGGATAAGAAAGAAAATAACACGATCCTCACAATTCGAGATGAAGAGTGAAAAGAGCAACATCACAATGCCTCCGGGAGAAAGAATAGAAGATAGATCATTGAAATAAAAGAATGGAGAAGAAAATGCCAACTTCTGCCACAAATGAGCTTGGAAAGCACCCTTCCGAGAAGGTTATAACGGAGTTGTTGGAAAATCAACAACGAAAAGCAGAAGCTTATTATGGGCTTATGGCAAACATCTCAAAATGATGAGGTGAGCTTCTTCCACCAACGGAAACAAATGATTGGATTGATATCAACAAGGAGACGAGAAACTTATTTCACCGGGAGGATAAATGAAGAACTTGGGTCATTTATAAGCACCATAAATAGCAACAATCCTTAGGGAAAGCTTTAGGTGAAATATAACCCAGGATAACTCCAATGAAGAGATCGATGGATTTAAAATACCTCATTCTTGACAACATGTGAATCACGAAACATGAATGGAAATTGTCAAGAATGACATAACACCACCTCAAAAGCTAAGGTAGAAAGAATTGCACTTCGAAATGCAAGATGAAGAATGCTTGAACTCCTCAAAATAAGACATGTGTTGAGCACCATGTTTATTTTTGAGTATAGCTTGGCGGATCATAACTTCGAAAGAAATCTTGAAGAACAAATGAAGAATGAAAAGAATCCTTGATGAACCACCATGTAGAGCCTCAATGAGTAACTCCGGTCATAAAAGGATGATAGAAAGAAAGAGAAGTTGAAAACACAAGGTGAAGCCTTGCAATGATTTAGATGGAGCTTCGCGATGATATAACTGAGAGAACTTGGAACTCCGGAAAGAAAAGATGAACACTAGAATCGAGAATTACTTCATCATGAACAAACTCCGAAGGAAGGGATTAAACACTTGGATGAAACAAGAATAAGAATTACATTATGCGTATCCTTCATCAATTTGAATTGATGACAAGCAATGGATTTGGCATACTACTTATTCTCGTAGAAAGGATTAAGATAGATATAGTGCAAACTTGAGAAGGTATAGATGGAACCACCAGTAGGATTGAAACAACGAAAGAACGAGTGAATTGATACGATAACGAAGGAAGATAAATCTTGAACCAACCACTGTAAGAATTGAAAGTGAACGAAGACAAGATAAAGAAACACCGGGAAGAATTAGAAAACGAACAAAGATACTTGAGAGATTTTAGATACAAGAGAACGATGAGATCATGGGCGGACTAGAGAATACTTGAACAATGCACCAGAAGAATATGGAGAACGAGAGCTAAAAGTTGAGAATGAGTAACATTCAGAAATGATGGTCTTCGGATGATCGAGAAAAGAAGCAACTCCTGATATGCATCGGATGGGTGAAAAGAATTCCCACAATCGAAAACAATTATGAGAGGATGTCATCAAGCTTGAACTACGCATCTTTGGAAGAACGGGTAAGGATTTAAGAGGAACTCTTCTTCGGTCTTCACATGCTGAGAATGATGACGAGAACCACCAAAATTACTAAGGTACTCCGGTAGAATGTAAAGCGAAGAGGTTGAGCCAACAATGAAAAGAATTTGAAAGAGATCTTGGAGAAGGCATGTGACTGATGAAATTCATACTTACGTCAAACTTCGAAAAGTATTTGAGAATAGCTCCGAGAAAATTAGAAGAGTCAGGTAAGATCCTGGGAATAGACCTGTGGGTTAGGGCCCACTCCAAAGAAACATCATTGAAGAATTGATTGAAAGGGGGGTATTGCATCGGTTGAATTAAATGGCTTGAATGAGATAACAACCTCAAAATAACTTGAACAGATAGAGAATGGAAGCACGAATCTTCTAAGATATCTTCAGCACTCCGGATATGAACTGGGAGAGGTGAATAAATAGTAGAGCCTTGGATAAGAAATTCACATGGGAAGTTATGTGAAACAACAGGAAGAGATATAATCAACACCGAAACTTGAAATTAATCCATCGGAGAAGAATACGAGAATGAAGAATGATGAACTTGAAGCTCCGTTAGTATCTTCCTGAGAATCACCGGATAAGAGCATTGACGGAAAAGAATGGAGAGACTTCCCATCAATAAAAGGATACTTGATTAAGAAATATGAGTCCTTGAAGTAAAAGGGTGGGAGGGCGGGAAAACAAAGGCAACTTGGGGACGGATGAAACGAACAACGTTGGGAAACTGAGAGATGATCTTGCGAATGTTGAAATGATCGGATCCACTTGAAAAGAAGCACACCGGTTGGAAAGAATTAACATGACAAACTCGATAATAAAAAGGATTAGTACTCCCATAGAAATATGAGAACACCGCTTGAAAGGTATGGAATCAACACTTGACATTGAAGCAACTCAAATACCACAACTCAAAACAAAACAAAGGATTTGGCTTGTAGAATAATCCGGAACAAATACATATGATAGAGATTTACCCAATCCCATATCATGCATCTGTCGGAAAGATATTCTAGGAGCTACTTGAATTCCCACCTATAAACTCTCGAAACTTTCTGGTTATGCAATCTGGTGTTGGGGATACAGGGGAAGCAATATATCTCACCCAAACTAACAATCCCTACATCCAGCTGTATCCATCCGTCAACATATAACCAAGAAAACTCCGGAAATCGTGTACCTCAACCTTCGAAAAGCATCCGTTATACGAGTTATGGCAATACTCCCGAACTCCCCAGTACTGGGTGACGTCGAGGTTATCTCACCAACAACTGCATAAAAGAGATTTTCGATGTCGGCAAAACTCAGGTATTCCAGAACTGCAACGATAAAATTGTGACGACAACACCTCGGAGCTCAACTCCCCGGGTCAATGCCACATAATAGACAGGAGGCACCAAGAACAATGTTCTCATCACAAAACTCTCGGAACGATTCCAAGATACCCGCGTGATCCTAAATTTTTTTTAGTGAAATTTGAGGAGAGGAAAGACAAAACATCTACGTCAGGAGACCTCACCAGAGCGATGAAGGGGCTGAGGAGTAAAAAGAATCCTACTCTCCGATATATATAATCCTAAGACTCAAAATAGTTTTCTTCTAGACTCAACAACGGCCAACAATCAAGGGGGCTCCTATGGTCGGTCGAGGCTCTGATACCAACTTCTCACGCCCAAAATGCGATACTATCCTAAAGAGACTCGAAGGTCCCACCAAGGATAGAACCGCATATTGAAACGCTTTTGCAAGGTGGATATCATTACTTCAACATTACATAATAGATGGGGATACATACAGAAGGAAAATATTCCACATGAATACAACATCACAATACATAAGAGCATCATCCGACTACGGATGAAACAGAAACAAAAACTCAAACAACATCTGATGGAGTCACGTACCTAGGGTAGGGTCACAGACCTAATCTAAGTACCCTTCCCGAGGACACTCTTTGAAGAGGTCACTTTCCAGTCGACCAACCAGGGACTCACTCGACTGACTTGAAGGACTCGACCATGAAGACTCACTCGACCACCAGAAGGTCACGTGGCACTCTGCACTGCAACGGCTTGTAATTAAGTAGACTTTATGATAGTAAAGACACTTTATGTGGGGCATTACCCGTAACGCCCCAGACTTAATACACCTTAAACCCTTCATTACGTGGGCTGGCTGGGGTCCTGGCGCACTCTATATAAGCCACCCCCCTCCACAGGCAGAAGGGTTCGGCACTCTGTAACTCATATACGGATAATCCACTCGACCGCCTCCGGGCTCCGAGATGTAGGGCTTTTACTTCCTCCGAGAAGGGCCTGAACTCGTACATCTCTTGTGTTTACAACCTCTCCATAGCTAGTTGGCGCCCACCATGGGGCAGGTGTTTTAGCGACAGTTGGCGCCCACCATGGGGCAGGTGTTTTAGCGATTTTGTGGAGAAGTTGCGATTCTTCCGAGTACTTTCATCATGGTGGCTGCTGGAGTTTTGGTCGAGGGTCGAGAGATCCGTCTCGGTGCTCTCACCTTCGTCGCCGACGACTCCGCCTGGCTCCAGGAGGCTCCACTCGACGTCGATGCGCTCCCCGTCCGCGGTGCGACGCATTTTCGCGCATGTGTCCGCGGCGTTCTGCTGCGGCAACCGTCGACCCTGTATCGGTCGACTCCCCCGTCGGCCACCCTCCCGGTCTCCCGCCAGTGTAAGCGCTCGGGTCGGTCGAGGCTTCAGCGGTGGGTGAGGCACGCGGTGGCTCGCCAAACGGCCACCACCCAAGTTGCGGCAATCGAGCCCGACGAATCTCTCTACGGCCTGTTCGATCTGTCGACTGGCTCCGTAGAGACTGCATCCGAGTGTGATAGCAGTGATCCAGCGGCGGAAATTCTGATGGTCGACGGGCCCCACAGTCCCCCTGGCTTCGCCCGTGATGGTGGGGTAGGCGACGGAGGCGACCCCGCATGAGACCATAAAGAGTACCAGCCCGAGCCACTCGACTCTCTGCAAAGAGAGGAACTTTGCCGCAGGAACGTGGATGCCCTACGTACTCCCATCACAGGAGAAACCCCCGAGGCTCGCGCCTTGGAGGAGGCGCGTTTGGCCAATTTGGCCGAACGCACTCGACTGGAGAATCTTCAGCGAGCACTCGACGAGCGCGCGCGGCAACGAGTTCCCGACACCAGTCGACGTCAACTCTTCCCGCCGACTCAGGTATATCGAACCCCAGTCCAAAATTTAGCAGCTGTGACCCGTATTGCAGAGTCCATCCAGCCCTCTCAGTCGGAAGCTGGCAGAGGCTTGATGCAGATCAGGGATCTGCTACGGGCAGCAGGCGATCAGAATTCGGCTGTATCGCAGTCGCGCAACAGAATTCACAGTCGATCCGTCGCTGCGAATACTGTTCAGTCGGCTCACAGCCCCAGATCGCCTCCGCGGCGTGAAGGGCGCGAGAATCGACGGGACCAATATGGAGACCGACACGACCGAGATGATAGGCGTCGAGTGCCCAATTCCCCTCCGAGGGGTGGGTCTTACGCTCCTCGGCAGCAAGATGACAGACGTCAGCTCAGTGCGGGGCGAAGAGTTCCAGTCGACCCTAGAGAACCAGGCTTCGACGCGCGATCCATTATCGTGCAAGGCTTGGTCGACCGGAACAGAGCCCATCGAGGTGGACTCGACAGAGATGCGCCCACGAGCAGTTGAGTGCATGTTTCTGGTCCTGAATGTTTCAGCAGAGCTATCAGAGCCGCAGTGATCCCTCCCAATTTCAGGTTGGCAACAGGAGTCAGCAAGTTCACTGGTGAGTCTAAGCCTGAAACATGGCTTGAGGACTACCGAGTGGCGGTTCAGATTGGTGGTGGGAACGACGAGGTGGACATGAAGCATTTGCCCCTCATGCTGGAAGGTTCTGCCAGGGCATGGTTGACTCAATTACCTCCTAGCAGCATTTACACTTGAGAAGATCTGTCCCGAGTGTTCATCAGAACGTTTGAAGGAACTTGCAAGCGACCGGCCGGATTGATGGAGCTGCAAGTCTGCGTGCAGAAGACCAATGAGACCCTCAGGGAGTATATTCAGAGATGGATCACTTTGCACCATACTGTGGAGAATGTGTCTGATCATCAGGCAGTCTGCGCCTTTAAGGATGGTGTCAAGAACAGAGAATTGAGTTTGAAATTTGGTCAAACCGGTGACATGACCTTGAGTCGGATGATGGAGATTGCTACCAAGTACGCCAACGGCGAAGAAGAAGACCGACTCCGAAGCGGCAAGCACAAGCCGAGTCAGTCGGAAAAGGGAAACACCAGTCGGAAACAGAAGCGGAAGGCTGAACCGGCAGCCCCTGGGGAGGCTCTGGCCGTGACTCAGGGAAAGTTTAAAGGGAAACCAAAAGGATCCTGGAACCCTAAGAAGGTAAAGGATAAAGAAGGGAACGACGTGATGGATATGCCGTGCCACATCCACATGAAGAAAGACGAAGAGGGAAATATCATTTACCCGAAGCATACCACTCGCCAATGTCGACTCCTGATCCAATAGTTTCAGGGAAAACAGTCTAAGGACAAGGAGAAGGAGTCGGACAAGGCCGAAGACAAAGAGGACAGTGAGGAAGGATATCCGCATATCAACTCCACTCTGATGATCTTTGCAGATGTGGAAAGCAAGAGTCGATTGAAAGTTATTAACCGTGAGGTGAACATGGTTACCCCAGCAAAAGCAAATTATCTGAGATGGTCCCAAACACCCATCACATTTGACCAATCTGATCACCCGACTCATATTGCCACCCCTGGGAGGCAAGCTTTGGTGGTCGATCCAGTTGTCGAAGGCACTCGACTGACAAAAGTGCTGATGGACGGTGGTAGCGGGCTGAATTTGTTATATGCAGACACACTGAAAGGAATGGGCATTCCGATGTCCCGACTGAGCACCAGTAACATGAGCTTTCATGGAGTTATACCAGGAAAGAAAGCCGAGTCACTCGGCCAAATAGCTCTGGACGTGGTGTTTGGTGATTCGAAACATTTTCGTAAAGAGAATTTAACGTTTGAGGTCGTGGATTTTCAGAGTGCATATCATGCCATTTTGGGGAGACCAGCTTATGCACGGTTCATGGCTCGACCATGTTACGTGTACCTCAAATTGAAGATGCCCGGCCCCAAAGGAGTGATCACTGTCACCGGTGATCGGAAAAAGGTAGAAGAGTGCTTTCAGAAGGGCTCAAAGATTGCTGATTCCCAGGTGACAGCGGTCGAGTTCGAAGAATACAAGCAAAATGCAGATCCGAGTGACTTGCTGCGATCCAAGAAACCCGCCACAGAATCTGCATTTCAGTCGTCCGGTGAGACGAAGCCTGTTCACATTCACCGGACCGACCCTGATGCCGCTCCGACCCACATCTCCACGACACTCGACCCGAAATAAGAAGAAGCGCTCATCCAGTTCCTCCGTGAGAACTGGGACATTTTTGCATGGAAGCCCGCTGACATGCCAGGTGTTCCCAGGGGACTGGCTGAGCATCGCCTAAGAGTCGACTCATCAGCAAAACCAGTCAAAGAGCATCTTCGGCGGTCCGCCGTTCAGAAGAGAAAAGCCATTGGTGAGGAAGTGGCTCGACTGTTGGCGGCAGGATTTATCTGAGAGATATACCACTCCGAGTGGCTCGCTAATGTCGTCATGGTTCCTAAGAAGGACAAATCACTCCGAATGTGCATTGATTTCAAGCACATCAACCGGGCCTGCCCGAAAGATCATTTTCCTCTCCCTCGCATAGATCAAATTGTTGACTCGACCGCGGGATGCGAGAGATTGTCTTTTCTAGACGCCTACTCCGGGTACCACCAGACCCGTCTATACGGACCCGACGAGGTAAAAACAGCTTTCATCACTCCATTCGGGTGCTTCTGCTATATCACCATGCCATTCGGCCTCAAGAATGCCGGAGCCACATTTATGCGAATGATTCAAAAGTGTCTACTCACTCAAATCAGTCGGAATGTGGAAGCGTATATGGACGATATCGTCGTCAAGTCACGAAAAGGTTCCGACCTGCTCGCTGACCTCGCCAAAACATTTGCCAACCTCAGAAGGTATGATATCAAGCTCAATCCATCAAAGTGCACATTCGGAGTTCCTGGTGGCAAGTTACTCGGTTTTCTCGTTTCCGAGCGAGGGATCGACGCTAATCCAGAGAAGATCGGCACTATTCTCCGAATGAAGCGCCCTGTGTGAGTGCACGATGTCCAGAAGCTTACTGGATGCTTGGCCGCATTAAGTCGATTCATCTCACGACTCGGTGAAAAGGCATTGCCTCTTTACCGACTGATGAAGAAGGCTGACAAGTTCGAGTGGACTCCAGAAGCTGAGGTAGTGCAGTATCCAGTCATGGCTGGGCTTCTCACGTCCCACTCCTTCATCACTTGGTTGACCACTAAATCCGAGTCACCATAGACCATTAGGCGACGGACGCCGAGTGAAATGGCCATGCACAATCCGTATAAGAGGGCCTCATATTCTACCTCATTGTTGGAGGAATCAAAGTGAATCTGGAGCACATATCTGAGCTTATCTCCTCTAGGGGAAACCAGGACAACCCCAGCACCGGAACCATCAAAGAACATGGTCCAATGCTCCGAGTGAACTTCAGTCGGCTGCTGCAGTTCAATCCACTCGGCAAGGAAATCTACTATTGCCTGGGACTTAATGGCTTTCTTTGCCTCAAACTTGATATCAAGGGGAAGAAGTTCAATCGCCCATTTAGCCACTCGACCAGTTGCATCTCTGTTGTGCAAAATCACTGATAGTGGAGCGTCGCTGACGACTGTGATGGAATGATCAGAGAAATAATGAGCAACCTTCTTTGTGGTCATGTATATTCCATACACAAGCTTCTGATAATGAGGATATCTCTGCTTGGATGGAGTCAAGACTTCAGACAAATAATACACTGGGCGCTGAACTTTGAGAGCTTTTCCTTCTTCTTCCCGCTCGACCGTAAGCACAGTACTAACGACTTGTCCTGTGGCTGCGATATAAAGCAACAAAGGCTCTTTGCTAATTGGAGCAGCAAGCACCCACTGGGTGTGCAGTGAGGAAGCTGGAAAAGAAGTTCGAGGGGTTGGAGCTCCATCATATACCCTGACTGAAAAATCAAGCAGCTGATGATCTAGCAAAGATAGGTTCCAAGAGAGAAGCCATTCCGAGTGGTGTGTTCTTGGAGCATATACACACTCCGTCAGTCAAAGAAGATCCTTTCAACGAAGAAGCTCCACGGCCCAAGACTGCCACAGATCCGACTGAGGTTGAAGTCCCAGCAGTGGTCGACTTGGTCATGGAGGTCTTGGTGGTCATTCCCGAGTGGACAGTTCCATATATCGCGTATATCCTGAGAAAAGAGCTCCCGGAGGATGAGGAAGAGGCTCGACAGATCGTCCGTCGATCTAAAGCTTTTACCGTAATCAAAGGACAGTTATACAGAGAAAGCGCGACTAGAGTTGGTCAGAAGTGCATAACACCAGAAGAAGGTCGAATCATCCTTAATAATATCCACTCGGGAACCTGTGGTCATCACGCGTCCTCTCGGACCATCGTGGCCAAAGCATACCGAGCCGGATTTTACTGGCCAAAGGCGAATGAGATGGCAAAGGAAATAGTGGATAAGTGCTCAGGATGTCAGTTCTACCCGAATATGTCACACAAGCCTGCATCAGCTCTGAAGACCATTCCACTCATCTGGCCTTTCGCAGTATGGGGGTTGGACATGGTCGGTCCTTTGAGAACAGGTCGAAGTGGCTTCACGCATGTACTGGTGGTAGTCGACAAGTTCACCAAGTGGATTGAGGCTAAACCAATCAAGAACCTTGACGCCGGTGCTGCTGTTAGCTTCATCAGGGAACTGATATTCAGATATGGAGTCCCGCACAGCATCATTACGGATAATGGGTCGAACTTTGACTCGGAGGAATTCAGAGATTTCTGTAACTCTCAAGGCACACGAGTCGACTACGCTTCAGTCGCCCATCCGCAGTCGAATGGACAAGTAGAGCGAGCCAATGGCCTGATTCTCATGGGATTGAAACCCCGACTGATGCGTGATCTCAAGCATGCAGCTGGAGCTTGGGTCGATGAACTTCCCTCAGTGCTTTGGGGACTGCGGACCACACCTAATCGGTCGACCGGAAGAACTCCATTCTTCTTGGTCTACGGAGCTGAAGCAGTCTTGCCGAGTGATCTTCTCCACCATGCTCCTCGAGTTGAAATCTACAACGAAGCAGAAGCTGAACAAGCGCGGCAGGACGCAGTCGACCTTTTAGAGGAAGAAAGGGAGATGGCTCTGATCCGGTCGACCATCTACCAACAAGATTTGCGTCGTTTCCACGCCAGAAATGTGACGGGTCGAGCCTTCCAGGAAGGAGATTTAGTTCTCCGAGTGGATCAGAAGAAACAACACAAGCTTGCTCCTTCTTGGGAAGGACCCTTCATCGTCACCAAAGTTCTCCACAACGGGGCGTACCGTCTTTACAACGTCGAACATAATATCGACGAGCCCCGAGCTTGGAATGCGGAACTACTCCGCCCATTTTACACTTAAGTTTAATCACTCGGATGAGTTGCAATAAAGTACTTCTGTAGTTCATGGATCTCAAAATAATAGTGTCATAGTTCCTCCATAATTTTTGTCACTTTTTATTTTGTCCAATAAAATTTTCCCCTCAGTGGGTGACTTAGCCGCGAATCCGTTTCGCCTAAGTTTGTAAAAATCCTACCGAGTGGTGAGCCAGACTCCCACTCAGAGGCTTAGTTGCGAATCCGTTTCGCCTAAGGTTAAATAAAATCCTACCGAGTGGTAAGCCAGACTTCCACTCGGAGGCTTAGCTGCGAATCCGTTTCGCCTAAGATATGAAAATCCTACCGAGTGGTAAGCCAGACTTCCACTCGGAGGCTTAGCTGCAGTCCAAGTACTCGCCTAAGATATAAAAATCCTACCGAGTGAAGAGCAAACCTCTCACTCGGAGGCTTAGCTGCAGTCCCAGTACTCGCCTAAGTTACGAAAATCCTACCGAGTGAAGAGCAAACCTCTCACTCGGAGGCTTAGCTGCAGTCCCAGTACTCGCCTAAGTTACGAA
>NC_041383.1:605163368-605164676 GCF_002162155.2 Triticum dicoccoides
TAACTCTCAAGGCACACGAGTCGACTACGCTTCAGTCGCCCATCCGCAGTCGAATGGACAAGCAGAGCGAGCCAATGGCCTGATTCTCAAGGGATTGAAACCCCGACTGATGCGTGATCTCAAGCATGCAGCTGGAGCTTGGGTCGACGAACTTCCCTCGGTGCTTTGGGGACTGCGGACCACACCTAATCGGTCGACCGGAAGAACTCCATTCTTCTTGGTCTACGGAGCTGAAGCAGTCTTGCCGAGTGATCTTCTCCACAATGCTCCTCGAGTTGAAATCTACAACGAAGCAGAAGCTGAACAAGCGCGGCAGGACGCAGTCGACCTTTTAGAGGAAGAAAGGGAGATGGCTCTGATCCGGTCGACCATCTACCAACAAGATTTGCGTCGTTTCCACGCCAGAAATGTGAGGGGTCGAGCCTTCCAGGAAGGAGATTTAGTTCTCAGAGTGGATCAGAAGAAACAACACAAGCTTGCTCCTTCTTGGGAAGGACCCTTCATCGTCACCAAAGTTCTCCACAACGGGGCGTACCGTCTTTACAACGTCGAACATAATATCGACGAGCCCCGAGCTTGGAATGCGGAACTACTCCGCCCATTTTACACTTAAGTTTAATCACTCGGATGAGTTGCAATAAAGTACTTCTGTAGTTCATGGATCTCAAAATAATAGTGTCATAGTTCCTCCATAATTATTGTCACTTTTTATTTTTTTCCAATAAAATTTTCCCCTCAGTGGGTGACTTAGCCGCGAATCCGTTTCGCCTAAGTTTGTAAAAATCCTACCGAGTGGTGAGCCAGACTCCCACTCAGAGGCTTAGTTGCGAATCCGTTTCGCCTAAGATTAAATAAAATCCTACCGAGTGGTAAGCCAGACTTCCACTTGGAGGCTTAGCTGCGAATCCGTTTCGCCTAAGATTAAATAAAATCCTACCGAGTGGTAAGCCAGACTTCCACTCGGAGGCTTAGCTGCAGTCCAAGTACTCGCCTAAGATATAAAAATCCTACCGTGTGAAGAGCAAACCTCTCACTCGGGGGCTTAGCTGCAGTCCCAGTACTCGCCTAAGTTATGAAAATCCTACCGTGTGAAGAGCAAACCTCTCACTCGGGGGCTTAGCTGCAGCCCAGTGCTCACCTAAGATATAGAAATCCTACCGAGTGAAGAGCAAACCTCTCACTCGGAGGCTTAGCTGCAGCCCAGTGCTCGCCTAAGATATAAAAATCCTACCGAGTGAAGAGCAAACCTCTCACTCGGAGGCTTAGCTGCAGCCCAGTGCTCGCCTAAGATATAAAAATCCTACCGAG
>NC_041383.1:605164686-605172596 GCF_002162155.2 Triticum dicoccoides
GAGCAAACCTCTCACTCGGGGGCTTAGCTGCAGCCCAGTGCTCGCCTAAGTTATCAAAATCCTACCGAGTGACGAGCAAACCTCTCACTCGGGGGCTTAGCTACAGCCCAGTGCTCGCCTAAGATATAAAAATCCTACCGAGTGAAGAGCAAACCTCTCACTCGGAGGCTTAGCTGCAGCCCAGCGCTCACCTAAGTGGACTAAGGAATAAGTCGATTGCAGTAAGCGCCCTGCTTTGAACCTGCAAAAGACATTTTGAGCCAAAAGCAATCATATCCAAACACCAAATTCAAGTTCGGATCGATACCTAAAGGAACCGAAAGTGCTCAGGCGCTAAGCCCGTTAAGGTTTATCGGTTACAACTCCACTCGGCATACCGAGGCAAATTTAAAGCATCAAGTTTAGAAGAAGTTTTTTACCCCTCCTGTGGAGGGCTGGAAGGTGCAACAAACTCATCAAGATCAATTCCATCTGCGATCCGAGTGGCAGCAGCAAGGAAAGTTTCCATAAAGGACCTGAAGTCGTGTTTCTTGGTGTTGGCCACCCGGAGGGCCGCCAGCTTGTCTTCTCGCGCATCTTTGCAGTGGACTCGGGCCAGACACAGAGCAATATCTGCACCGCACCGAGCCGAGGACTTTTTCCACTCCTGCACTCGACCAGGGACTGTGTTCAAGCGAGCCATCAGCGACTCGAGCTCGTTCTGGAGTGTCTCCCCAGGCCATAGCGTCGAGTCGATGCGAGATGTGGCGACCTTCAGCCTTGCAAGATAGTCCACGACAACTGCAACACGGGACTCCTGTCGGAAAACATTCATGGCAACTTCGTCGTTCACCGGAGAATTGACGGGGTCAAGGTTTGGTTCCAGCCGGCTAGTTTCTTCTTCAAAGTTTTGACAAAATTCTGCAAGGACGATCACCGAGTCAAGGCAATGGTCGAGTGGAAAAACCACGGTTGGAAATGATTGCCGAGCATAGAGATTTACCTTCAAGCATAAGAAACAGCTTCTTGGCAAGACCATTCAAGAAGGCCTCCAGATCTTTTTTCTTCCCAAGAGCAGCTTTCAGATTGGCATTTTCTTGCTCAAGCTTGGCGACTGAAGCTAACTTCTCGTCAACAAGCTTGATCTTCTCAGCTAGTTCAAGGTCTTTCTTCCGTTGGGCCTCCCTCACCTTACCTGCAAGTTACAGCAAGATCAGATTTTGAAACAAATGAAGGGAAAAAGCAGTCGTCAAGGTCTCACGAAACATACCTTCGGTCTCGTCCTTTGCCTTCGTCAGATTCTCCTGAACCAGCTTCAATTTCAGCTCGAGCTGAATG
Source organism: Triticum dicoccoides (assembly GCF_002162155.2). Lineage (NCBI taxonomy): Eukaryota > Viridiplantae > Streptophyta > Magnoliopsida > Poales > Poaceae > Triticum > Triticum dicoccoides. The sequence goes on from NC_041383.1 coordinate 605,166,004, forward strand.
TGCTTGTTTTCCAGCTCAGAGTAGCGAGCCACAAGATCACAGGAGTTCTGCGAAGAACCAATTGACTAAATGTCAAATATAATTCACTTCCGAGTGAAAAAGGAAAAATCTCGCATTTCTAAGACTACAGCTGAATACAAGCATTCGACCGTAGTCTCGGGGACTACACCCAGTGGGTGCACTCAGCGTGCCCCCACCGGTTTGCGAAATCCATTCGCCATAGTCGAATGACGGAAAGACTAAAATTACAAAGCCTAAGGACAACTGCCAGCAGTCGACCTTAGCCTTGGGGACTACACCCAACGGGTGCACTCAGCGTGCCCCCGCTAACACGGAGTTTAACTCGACACACCCACTGGGTGACTACTATAAATTCTGGAAAGAAAAGTTTTTGATAGCATATCCTAACAGAACAAACGGTGGTCGACTGACCTGAACATTGCTTTGGAGGGCTGAACTGGCGTCGTAAGCTGCCTGGCTCGCATCCCGGATGGTCTTCAACTGCTCCATCATGATCCCTGCCTGGCGTATTGCCTCCTTCGATGCGCCAGCTTGGTCCTCTGGGACGTGGTGCGTCGTGAAGAGGGAGGGCTGCGGAGCACTCGTCAGTGGATCTGCGAAGGACACGGTGTGTCGAGTGGTGTTCTCCTCCTCCGCGACCAGAGTCTCAGGCACCGTCACATCCTGGGTCACCCTGCTGGCAGACGCTTTCCTACTCCTTCTGTACTTCAGCGGTTCCTCATCTTCATCATCATCAGGGAGAGTGATAACAACATTGGATGGAGCTACAGAAAAGAATCAGGATTAGATCATGAGTCAGTCGACTAAAGACGGTGTTAAGAGTATAGTACCAGGTTTTGAGGTTGCTGCGTCCTCCATCTCATGGTCGTCAGCCCGGCCCGAGGTCTCAGAAGTAGCAGCACTGCAACTCCAAAGAGTCAGTCGACTAACTCCAGCGCCAACCAGAGATAAAGTTCACACAAAACAAGAAGACTTAAGCAACATGATTACCCTGATATGGTGGGGATAGACACCTTCATCTTCGGCAGGTGCTTGGTCGGCTTCGACGGGGCCGCCCTGGGCTGCTTCGGCGCCTTTTCAGTCGGCGCCGGAGAGGTGGTCCGAGGGCGCTTGGTCAACTGTGTAACAGTCGCAACCCCCTCACCGCGTTCGGTCGCAGGGTCATGAACAAGTTTCGACCGCCTTTCCGAGCGCGGTGGTGCGACCTCCTCCTCCTCCTCCTCTTCCTCGTCCTCATCGTCATCATCATCATTGTCATCATCATCATCATCAGCCTCAGCGGCGTCCGAGTCCCACTCCTCCTCCTGGCTCTCGCCCCCGCTCGCTTCTCCCTCCTCGGTCGGAGCCTGTGCTCCATTGGGCATCGAGTACAGCTCAGTAAGGGCCTGATAGACGTCAAGACAAAGATCAGTCGACCGATCGGCAGAGAAAACAGAAATAAATGTGACAAGAATACAATGGGAAGTGGAGCAGACATACCTTGTTTGGATCACTGTGGCAGTCGAGTGGAGGAATCCTTCTGGCTCCGCGAGGGTTATCTTTGTTCCCAGTAACAGCGGCCATCCACCTTTCCAGAGTGGTATTGTCGACTGTTTCTGGATTGACCCGAGTCACATCCTCAGTCCCGCAGTACAACCACATGCAATGGCTCCGGAACTGAAGAGGCTGGATTCGACGCCTAAGGAAAACCTCCAGGAGATCCATACCCGTTACTCCCTCCCGAACCAACTGAACTACGCGCTCCATCAGCATCTTCACGTCAGCTTTCTCCTCCGGAATCAACTTCAGAGAGGAGGGCTTGTTCACTCGGTCCATGGTAAATTGAGGGAGTCCACTCGACTGCCCTGGCGTCGATTGATCCTGGCAGTAGAACCAGGTCGACTGCCAGCCTCTGACTGACTCGGGGAATGTCATGGCTGGGAAGGTGCTCTTGTTCCTCACCTGGATCCCCAGACCTCCACACATTTGGACAACTCGGGTTCTTTCGTCGCCTGGGCTCGCCTTCTTCACGGTTTGAGAGCGGTATGTGAATATGTGCTTGAACAAGCCCCAATGCGGTCGACAGCCCAGAAAACTCTCACACATGGACACAAACGCGGCAAGATAGGCGATAGAATTCGGGGTGAAGTGGTGGAGTTGCGCTCCAAAGAAGTTCAAGAAACCACGGAAGAAAATGCTCGGCGGCAAAGAGAATCCGCGGTCGACATGGGTAGCCAGAAGCACGCACTCACCCTCTTCCGGCCGGGGCTGCCACTCTTTCCCCGGAAGCCTCGCAGCTCCATGAGGGATCAGGCCCTCGTTGGCCATGTCGAGGAGATCCTTCTTCGTGATGGTCGACTGGATCCAATCTCCCTGGACCCAGCCTTTCGGCAGGCGAGATCTAGACGAAGACCCGCCGCGACTGGTGGATCTTCCCTTCGCCTTCTCCGTCGCCGACGCCTTCTTCACGTGCTCCAGCACCGCCGTCTTCTCCTTGACCATGGCTACCGGCGAGGCGCGTGAGGAGGAGTGGTGCGGAGGCGAGAGCGAGCGCGTTGGGCGGAGACGAAGGGGGCAGAGAGAGAATGCTGAGGCACTGTTCAAAAAACCCTCGCCGGACACATTTATAAGATCCCTTCCGAGTGGATGACAGGTGGGCCCGGTCGATCTAATCATATCCTGTAACAGTTGCGCAAGCGTGATACGTGGCGAAAAAAGCGGCGCGGGAATCGAGGCGTCTATGCCCCGTCCCATCCGAGCGCCGCGGTCCACTCCGCTTCGCGCGCTCCCCCAAATTCCGTATCCCACGGAATCCGCGGACGGCAGATCAGTCTGCCAGACGCGGGATTTCCTGCGATCCGTCGCTCGGAAATCAGTGAAGTCCAAAAGGTCACTCGACGAAGAAAAAGAATGGATCGAGTCGACTAAAGAAAAGTTGTTCACTATCAACAGAAAGAATTTTTGGTTCAAAAACAACGCACAACCAGTATGCGAAAGCTAATCGGAAACAACATCAACTCCTTCATCACTCAAGCCTCAATCCATTCGGGGGCTAATGATGGAGTCACGTACCTAGGGTAGGGTCACAGACCTGATCTAAGTACCCTGCCCGAGGACACTCTTAGAAGAGGTCACTTTCCAGTCGACCAACGAGGGACTCACTCGACTGACTTGAAGGACTCGACCACGAAGACTCACTCGACCACCAGAAGGTCAAGTGGCACTCTGCACTGCAACGGCTTGTAATTAAGTAGACTTTATGATAGTAAAGACACTTTATGTGGGGCATTACCCGTAACGCCCCGGACTTAATACACCTTAAACCCTTCATTACGTGGGCTGGCTGGGGTCCTGGCGCACTCTATATAAGCCACCCCCCTCCACAGGCAGAAGGGTTCGGCACTCTGTAACTCATATACGGATAATCCACTCGACCGCCTCCGGGCTCCGAGACGTAGGGCTTTTACTTCCTCCGAGAAGGGCCTGAACTCGTACATCTCTTGTGTTTACAACCTCTTCATAGCTAGGACCTTGCCTCTCCATACCTACCCCCACTCTACTGTCAGACTTAGAACCACGACAACATCCACCCTGCTAGCCCAGGCTGCCGACCTGGGACCTATCCCCTGATCGAAGAAGAAGCAGAAGAAGAACTCCAAAACAAGCAAACATCGCTCTCGCGTCATGATCATCGCAAAACCTGTACCTGCAACTGTTGTTGTAGTAATCTGTGAGCCACGAGGACTCAGCAATCCCATTACCATGGGTATCAAGACTAGCAAATCTGAAAGGGGTAAGGAAGGGGTAAAGTGGTGAGGCTGCAACAGCGACTAAGCATATATGGTGGCTAACATACACAAGTAAGAGCGAGAAGAGAGCAAAAGGAATGGTCGTGAAGCTAGCAATGATCAAGAAGTGATCCTAAACTCCTACTTACGTCAAACATAACCCAAAACCGTGTTCACTTCCCGGACTCCGCCGAAAAGAGACCATCACGGCTACACACGCGGTTGATGCGTTTTAATTCGGATCTGGTGTCAAGTTATCTACAACCGGACTTTAACAAATTCCCATCTGCCTATAATCGTAGGCACGGCTTTCGAAAGATTATACCCTGCAGGGGTGTCCCAACTTAGCCTATGACAAGCTCTCGCGATCAACAAAGGATATACCTTCTCCCAGGAAGACCCGATCAGACTCGGAATCCCGGTTTACAAGACATTTCGACAATGGTAAAACAAGACCAGCAAGACTACCCGATGCGCCGACAATCCCGATAGGAGCTGCACATATCTCGTTCTCAGGGCAACACCGGATGAGCAATCCGTACAACTAAAACCAGACCTCAAGTTTCCCTGAGGGGGCACTTCAAAGGGCTCTAGTTCGGACCAACACTTAGACAAGCACTGGCCCGGGGGGGGGGGCTGTAATAAAGATGACCCTTGGGTTAATTACTCCCAAGGGAAATATAGGTGGTGGTGAGGCAAATGGTAAAACCAATGTTGGGCCTTGCTGGAGGAGTTATATTCAAAGCGAACTATCAAGGGGGTCCCATAAATCACCCGACCGCGTAAGGAACGCAAAATCCGGGAACATAACACCGGTATGACGGAAACTAGGGCGGCAAGAGTGGAACAAAACACCAGGCATAAGGCCGAGCCTTCCACCCTTTACCAAATATATAGATGCATTAATAATATAAGAGATATTGTGATATCCCAACCAAAATCCTGTCCACCATGGAGCAATCTTCAACTTCACCTGCAACTAGCAACGCTATAAGAGGGCTGAGCAAAGCGGTAACATAGCCAAGCAACGATTTGCTAGGAAGGGTGTCAAAGGTTAGAGGTTCATGGCAATTTGGGGAGGCTTGAAGAACAGGTGATAGGAAACGCAGCATAGCGATAAAACGAAACAACTAGCATAGCAATGATAGTAGTGAGATCCAGGGTAGCGGTCATCTTGCCTGAAATCCCGCAAGGAAGAAGAACGAGTCCATGAAGAAGACAAGCGGACGTAGTCGAACGAATCCTCACAACTCCGGAACGAAACCGAAGGCAACCCAGAAAGAAGCAAACAACATGGTAAACAACCATCACATAAGCTTGGCATGATGCACAAGCAAGTATGATGCATGTCCGGTTTAATGAGGCATGGCATGGCAAAGTGCAACAAACAATACTACAAGTTAAGTGGAGCTCAATATGCAACGAGTTGTATATTGACAAAACACCACATGCAATTATTTAGTGTGATCTCGTTTAAGCTACCAAACAATATTAAATGTTGTTAAACATGGCAAAAGGTGAGGCATATGAAAACTACCTAACTAGGCAAGTTTAAATGAGGCCGGAAACAACAAACAACAATTCCGGAAAATCCTCATATGCATATTTTGAGTTTGATACTGTTCTTCCCTAAACACAATTTTAATGTTGTTAAACCGCAAAATAAAGTGCACCATGTTAATCTAGGCATTTTTCCACCCCATTTACATATAAAGAACATTTAATTCCGAGCTACGGTTATTTAGTTATGAAATAAATCATTTTAAGTTGGCATTTGAGCAAATTTAAACAAACAGCATTTTAAGCATTTTAACTTGGGATGAAAATGGCATATTATTAATCTACACAAAATTCTAAGCATTTTACATATATAAATTATTTACAAAAGATGCATGGTTTGTGAGTAATTATATGCATGAAGTTTAGGGTCCAATCTGTAAAAATGCAGTTTACTGGACAAATAGATAAATTCGCTGGAAAGGAAAAAAACGGGCCGAAACTGGCAGGCCCAAAAGTGCACAGGGTGCGGGCGCTGGGGGGGCTGCTCACCCATGGGCTCTGGCCCAGTCGGTGGAGAGGCTTGGGGCCGGCGAAGCTAGCTGGGCCGAGGCGAGGCCGGGCCAGGCGCGTGCGGTCGAGCGAGGCGCGGTCAACGCTCGAGCTGGCGAGCTGCTGCTGCTCTCGTAACTGAAGAACAGAGGCGATAGCAGCAGGTTCGGGCGGCGGACGGATGAACTCCGGCGGGAGTTGGGACTCCAGCGACATGGGATGATGGCGGGAATGGGCAGATCTGGTCCCTGGGCACCGGATCCGGCCAGAGGTGGACGAGGACGGCGAGGGGCGGCACGGATCCGAGCGCAGGAACGACGGGGGTCGCGAGATCCGGCGAACTCCATGCAGCGGCACGACGAGGCTCCGGGGTCCTGCGGAACATGGGGAGAGAGAGCTCTGAGAGAGGAAGAGGAAGAAGCACAGGCAGGGGAAGGAGAGAGGAGCAGGATCGGCCTGGTGGTCGCCGGCAGCGAGGCGCTGGTCGCCTGCGGGGATCGGGCGTGGAGCTCGGGGCGCGAGGGAGTTGCGGGCGACGACGGCTTCGCGCGGGCTCTTCTCAGCCCGGATCAGGCCCGGGGCGGGCCTGCGATGGGCTCCGGCGGGCCCTGCGGGAGGAGGAGGGAGGGAGGGGCGACGTGGCGCTTTCCCACTGGCTGGAGGGCGGCTGGCTGGCGGCGCGGCCAATCTGGTGGCGAAAAGTGGCGGCCGGCGGCTGGGGAGGCGCGGAAATGGAGGTGGGCGGCGGCGCTGATG